>NC_137456.1:248774890-249200954 GCF_964235325.1 Thermobia domestica | reverse complement strand
GATTAAGTGAGAACCCCACTATAGTTTCTATAAAAACATTACTTCAAATATTAATTTCTTTTGGGTACCTTAAACAACGCACTCAGCTGTGTTGAATAATGAAAACTGCAAGTCAATATCTAAAAAAGGAACCGATTATTTAAGAATTGTATTTTTGATGACGTCATAAATATAGAGATTCTTATGAATATGGACTTTTGGGATTCTACTATAAGGAGGATAAATTTCACAAAACTAATATATGTGCATTAATATACAATCTAATAGACGTTCTGTAGTAAAGTATGATGGTACCCCTGTGGGTTAAGTGAGAAACCCACTATACTTTCTATAAAAGTATTACTTCAAATATTAATTTCTTTCGGATACCTCAAACAATGCACTCAGCTGTGTCGAATACTGAAAACTGCATGTCAATATCTATAAAAGGAACCGAGAGTTTAAGAATTGTATTTTTGATGACGTCAAAAATAGAGATTCTTATGGATATGGACTTTTGGGATTCTACTATAAGGAGGAGAAATTTCACAAAACTAATATATGTGCATTAATATACAGTATAATAGACGTACTGTAGTAAAATACGACGGTACCCCTATGGGTTATTTGAGAACCCCACTATAGTTTCTATAAAAAAATTACCTCAATAATTAATTTCTTATGGGTACCTCAAAGAATGCACTCAGCTGTGTCGAATACTGAAAACTGCATGTCAATATCTATAAAAGGAACCGAGATTTTAAGAATTGTATTTTTTGATGACGTCATAAATATAGAGATTCTTATGAATATGGACTTTTGGGTTTCTACTATGAGGAGGAGAATTTTCACGAAGCAAATATATGTGCATTAATATACAATCTAATTGACGTTCTGTAGTAAAGTATCATGGTACCAATATGGGTTAAGTGAGAACCCCACTATTGTTTCTATAAAAGCATTACTTCAAATATTAATTTCTTTCGGATACCTGAAACAATTCACTCAGCTGTGTTGAATACTGAAAACTGCATGTCAATATCTATGAACGGAACCGAGAGTTTAAGAATTGTATTTTTGATGACGTCATAAATATAGAGATTCTTATGAATATGGACTTTTGGGATTCTACTATAAGGAGGATAAATTTTACAAAACTAATATATGTGCATTCATACACAATATAATAGACGTTCTGTAGTAAAGTATGATGGTACCCCTATGGGTTAAGTGAGAACCCCACTATAGTTTCTATAAAAGCATTACTTCAAATATTAATTTCTTTCGGATACCTGAAACAATGCTCTCAGCTGTGTCCAATACTGAAAACTGCATGTCAATATCTATAAAAGGAACAGAGATTTTAAGAATTGTATTGTTGATGACGTCATAAATATAGATTCTTATGGATATGGACTTTTCGGATTCTACTATAGGGAGGAGAAATTTCACAAAACTAATATATGTGCATTAATATACAATATAATAGACGTTCTGTAGTAAAATACGACGGTACCTTTATGGGTTATTTGAGAACCCCACTATAGTTTCTATAAAAAATTACCTCAATAATTAATTTCTTTTGCGTACCTCAAACAATGCACTAAGCTGTGTTGAATACTAAAAACTGCAAGTCAATATCTAAAAAAGCAACCGAGATTTTAAAAATGGTACTTTTTGATGACGTCATAAATATAAGGATTCTTATGGATATGGGTTAAGTGAGAAACACAATATAGTTTATATAAAAGCATTACTTGAAATATTAATTTCTTTCGGATACCTGAAACAATGCACTCAGCTGTGTTGAATACTGAAAACTGCATGTCATTATCTAAAAAAGGAACCGAGAGTTTAAGAATTGTATTTTTGATGACGACATAAATTTATAGATTCTTATAAATATGGACTTTTAAGATTCTACTATAAGGATAATAAATTTCACAAAACTAATATAAGTGCAATTATATACAATCTAATAGACGTTCTGTAGTAAAGTATGATGGCACCCGTATGGTTTAAGTGAGAACCCCACTATATTTTCTATAAAAGCATTATTCAAATATTAATTTCTTTCGGATACCTGAAACAATGCACTCAGCTGTGTCGAATACTGAAAACTGCATGTCAATATCTATAAAAGGAACCGAGAGTTTAAGAATTGTACTTTTGGGACTTTTGGGATTCTACTGTAAGGACGAGAAATTTCACAAAACTAATATATGTGCATTAATATACAATATAATAGACGTTCTGTAGTAAAATACGACGGTACCCTTATGGGTTATTTGAAAACTCCACTATAGTTTCTATAAAAAAAATACCTCAATAATTAATTTTTTTTGAGTACCTCAAACAATGCACTCAGCTGTGTTGAATACTGAAAACTGCAAGTCAATATCTAAAAAAGGAACCGAGATTTTAAGAATGTTTTTTTTTGATGACGTCATATATATTCTTATGAGTATGGACTTTTGGGATTCTACTATAAGGAGGATAAATTTCAAAAAACTAATATATGTGCATTAATACACAATCTAATAGACGTTCTGTAGTAAAGTATGATGGTACCCCAATGCGTAAGGTGAGAACCCCACTATAGTTTCTATAAAAGCATTACTTCAAATATTAATTTCTTTTGGGTACCTTAAACAATGCACTCAGCTGTGTTGAATAATGAAAACTGCAAGTCAATATCAAAAAAAGGAACCGATATTTTAAGAATTGTATTTTTGATGACGTCATAAATATAGATTCTTATGGATATGGACTTTTAGGTTTCTACTATATGGAGGAAAAATTTCGCAAAACTAATATATGTGCATTGATATAAAATCTAATAGACATTCTGTAGTAAAGTATGATGGTACCCCTATGGGTTAAGTCAGAACCCCACTATAGTTTCTATAAAAGCACTACTTCAAATATTAATTTCTTACCGGTACCTTAAACAACGCAATCAGCTGTGTTGAATAATGAAAACTGCAAGTCAATATCTAAAAAAAGAACCGAGATTTTAAGAATTGTATTTTTGGATGACGTCATAAATATAGAGATTCTTATGAATATGGACTTTTGGGTTTCTACTATAAGGAGGAGAATTTTCACGAAACAAATATATGTGTATAATATACAATCCAATTGACGTTCTGTAGTAAAGTATGATGGTACCCCTATGGGTTAAGTCAGAACCCCACAATTGTTTCTATAAAAGCATTACGTCAAATATTAATTTCTTTCGGATACCTGAAAAATGCACTCAGCTGTGTTGAATACTGAAAACTGCATGTCAATATCTATAAAAGGAACCGAGAGTTTAAGAATTGTATTTTTGATGACGTCATAAATATAGAGATTCTTATGAATATGGACTTTTGGATTCTACTATAAGGAGGATAAATTTCACAAAACTAATATATGTGAATTAATACACAATCTAATAGACGTTCTGTAGTAAAGTATGATGGTACCACTATGGGTTAAGTGAAAACCCCACTATAGTTTCTATAAAAGCATTACTTCAAATATTAATTTCTTTCGGATACCTGAAACAATGCACTCAGCTGTATCGAATACTGAAAACTGCATGTCAATATCTATAAAAGGAACTGAGAGTTTAATAATTGTATTTTTGATGACGTCATATATATACATTCTTATGGATATGGACTTTTCGAATTCTACTATAAGGAGGAGAAATTTCACAAAAAAAATATATGTTCATAATATACAATTTAATTGACGTTCTGTAGTAAAGTATGATGGTACCTCTATGGGTTAGGTGAGAACCTCACTACAGTTTCTATAGAAACGTTACTTCAAATATTAATTTCTTTTGGGTACCTTAAACAACGCACCCAGCTGTGTTGAATACTGAAAACTGCATGTCAATATCTAAAAAAGGAACCGAGATTTTAAGAATTGTATCTTTGATGACGTCATAAATATAAAGATTATTATGGATATGGACTTTTGGGTTTCTACTATAAGGAGGAGAAATTTCACAAAAGAAATATATGTGCATAATACACAATCTAATAGACGTTCTGTAGTAAAATCTGATGGTACCCCAATGGGTTAAGTGAGAACCCCACTATAGTTTCTATAAAAGAATTACTTCAAATATTAATTTTTTTTGAATACCTGAAACAATGCACTCAGCTGTGTCGAATACTGAAAGCTGCATGTCAATATCTATAAAAGGAACCGAGAGTTTAAGAATTGTACTTTTGGGACTTTTGGGATTCTACTGTAAGGAGGAGAAATTTCACAAAACTAATATACGTGCATTAATATACAATATAGTAGACGTTCTGTAGTAAAATACGACGGTACCCTTATGGGTTATTTGAGAACCCCACTATAGTTTCTATAAAAAAATACATCAATAATTAAGTTCCTCTGGGTACCTCAAACAGTACACTCAGCTATGTTGAATACTGAAAACTACAAGTCAATATCTAAAAAACGAACCGAGATTTTAAGAATGCTATTTTTTGATGACGTCATAGAGATTCTTATGGATATGGACTTTTGGGTTTCTACTATAAGGAGGAGAAATTTCACAAAAGATATATATGTGCACAATATACAATTTAATTGACGTTCTGTAGTAAAGTATGATGGTACCCCTATGGGTTAAGTGAGAACCTCACTATAGTTTCTAAAGAAACATTCCTTCAAATATTAATTTCTTTTGGGTACCTTAAACAACGCACTCAGCTGTGTTGAATACTGAAAACTGCATGTCAATATCTAAAAAAAGGAACCGAGATTTTAAGAATTGTATCTTTTATCACGAAACAACGAATTTTCACGAAACAAATATATGTGCATTAATATACAATCTAATTGACGTTCTGTAGTAAAGTATGATGGTACCCCTATGGGTTAAGTGAGAACCTCAAGATAGTTTCTATAGAAACATTAATTCAAATAATAATTTCTTTCGGGTACCTGAAACAACGCACTCAGCTGTGTTGAATACTGAAAACTGCATGTCAATATCTAAAAAAGGAACCGAGATTTTAAGAATTGTATTTTTGATGACGTCATAAATATAGAGATTCTTATGAATATGGACTTTTGGGATTCTACTATAAGGAGGAGAATTTTCACAAAAATAATATATGTGCATAATATACAATCTAATAGACATTCTGTACTAAAATCTGATTGTAACCCTATGGGTTAAGTGAGAACCCCACTATACTTTCTATAGAAACATTACTTCAAATATTAATTATATTTGGGTACTTTAAACAACGCACTCAGCTATGTTGAATACTGAAATCTGCATGTCAATATCTGAAAAAGGAACCGAGATTTTAAGAATTGTATTTTTGATGACGTCATAAATATAGAGATTCTTATGAATATGGACTTTTGGGTTTCTACTATAATGAGGAGAAATATCACAAAACAAACATATGTGCATTAATATACAAGCTAATAGACGTTCTGTAGTAAAGTATGATGGTACCCCTATGGGTTAAGTGAGAACCTCACTATAGTTTCTATAGAAACATTACTTCAAATAATAATTTCTTTTGGGTACCTTAAACAACGCACTCAGCTGTGTTGAGTACTGAAAACTGCATGTCAATATCTAAAAAAGGAACCGAGATTTTAAGAATTGTATCTTTTATGACGTCATAAATATAAAGATTCTTATGTATATGGACTTTTGGGTTTCTACTATAAGGAGGAAAAATTTTACAGAACAAATATATGTGTATTGATATACAATCTAATAGACGTATGATATGCAATCTAATTGACGTTCTGTAGTAAAGTATGATGGTACCCCTATGTGTTAAGTGAGAACCTCACTATAGTTTCTATAGAAACATTACTTCAAATATTAATTTCTTTCGGGTACCTTAATCAACGCACTCAGCTGTGTTGAATACTGAAAACTGCATGTCAATATCTAAAAAAGGAACCGATATTTTAAGAATTGTATTTTTGATGACGTCATAAATATAGAGATTCTTATGAATATGGACTTTTGGGATTCTACTATAAGGAGGAGAATTTTCACAAAAATAATATATGTGCATAATATACAATCTAATAGACATTCTGTACTAAAATCTGATTGTAATATCTAAAAAAAGGAACCGAGATTTTAAGAATTGTATTTTTTTGATGACGTTATAAATATTGAGATTCTTATGAATATGGACTTTTGGGTTTCTACTATAAAGAGGAGAATTTTCACGAAACAAATACATGTGCATTAATATACAATATAATAGACGTTCTGTAGTAAAATCTGATGGTACCCGTATGGGTTAAGTCAGAACCCCACTATATTGTCTATAGAAAGATTACTTCAATTATTAATTTCTTTCGGGTACCTTAAACAACGCACTCAGCTGTGTTGAATAATGAAAACTGCATGTCAGTATCTAAAAAAGGAACCGAGATTTTAAGTATTGTATTTTTGATGACGTCATAAATATAAAGATTCTTATGGATATGGACTTTTGGGTTTTTACTATAAGGAGGAGAAATTTCACAAAATTAATATATGTGCATTAATATACAATCTAATAGACGTTCTGTAGTAAAGTATGATGGTACCCGTATGGGTTAAGTGAGAAGCCCACTATATTTTGTATAAAAACATTACTTCAAATATTAATTTCTTTCGGATACCTGAAACAATGCACTCAGCTGTGTCGAATACTGAAAACTGCATGCCAATATCTATGAAAGGAACCGAGATTTTAAGAATTGTATTTTTGATGACGTCATAAATATAAAGAATCTTATGGATATGGACTTTTGGGTTTCTACTATAAGGAGAAGAAATTTCACAAAACTAATATATGTGCATTAATATACAATATAATAGACGTTCTGTAGTAAAATATGACGGTACCACTATGGGTTAATATAGAACCCCACTATAGTTTCTATAAAAAAATACCTCAATCATTAATTTCTTTTGGGGACCTCAAACAATGCACTCAGCTGTGTTGAATACTGAAAATTCAAGTGAATATCTAAAAAAGGAACCGAGATTTTAAGAATTGTATTTTTTGCTGAAGTCATAAATATAAAGATTCTTATGGATATTGACTTTTGTGTTTCTACTTTAAGGAGGAGAAATTTGACAAAAGAAATATATGTGCATAATATACAATCTAATAGACGTTCTGTACTAAAATCTGATTGTAAACCTATGGGTTAACTGAGAACCCCACTATAATTTCTATAAAAACATTATCTCAAATATTATTTTCTTTTGGGTACCTTAAACAACGGACTCAGGTGTGTTGAATACTGAAAACTGTATGTCAATATCTAAAAAAGGAACCGAGATTTTAAGAATTGTATTTTTGATGACGTCATAAAAATAAAGAATCTTATGGATATGGACTTTTGGGTTTCTACTATAAGGAGAAGAAATTTCACAAAACTAATATATGTGCATTAATATACAATATAATAGACGTTCTGTAGTAAAATATGACGGTACCACTATGGGTTAATATAGAACCCCACTATAGTTTCTATAAAAAAATACCTCAATCATTAATTTCTTTTGGGGACCTCAAACAATGCACTCAGCTGTGTTGAATACTGAAAATTCAAGTGAATATCTAAAAAAGGAACCGAGATTTTAAGAATTGTATTTTTTGCTGAAGTCATAAATATAAAGATTCTTATGGATATGGACTTTTGGGTTTCTACTATAAGGAGAAGAAATTTCACAAAACTAATATATGTGCATTAATATACAATCTAATAGACGTTCTGTAGAAAAATCCGATGGCAACCCAATGTGATAAGTGAGAATCCCACTATAATTTCTATAAAAAATATTACTTCAAATATTAAATTCTTTTGGGTATCTTAAACAACGCACTCAGCTGGGTCGAATACTGAAACCTGCATTTCAATATCTATAAAAGGAACCGAGATTTTAAGAATTGTATTTTTGATGACGTCATAAATATAGATTCTTATGGATATGGACTTTCGAGCTTCTGCTATAAGGACGAGAAATTTCACAAAACTAATATATGTGCATTAATATACAAGCTAATAGACGTTCTGCAGTAAAAGATGACGGTACCCCTATGTGTTAATTGAGAAACCCACTATAGTTTCTGTAAAAACATTAGTTCTAATATTAATTTCTTTTGGGTACCTCAAACATTGCACTCAGCTGTGTTGAATACGGAAAACTGCAAGTCAATATCTAATAAGGAACCGAGATTTTAAGAATTGTATTTTTTGTTGACGTTATAAATATAAAGATTCTTATGGATATAGACTTTTGGGTTTGTACTATAAGGAGGAGAAACTTCACAAAAGAAATATATGTGCACAATATACAATCTAATAGGCATTCTGTACTAGAATCTGATTGTAACCCAATGGGTTAAGTTAGAACCCCACTATAGTTTTTATAAAAGCATTACTTCAAATATTAATTTCTTTTGGGTGCCTTAAACAACGCACTCCGCTGTGTTGAATACTGAAAACTGCATGTCAATATCTAAAAAAGGAACCGAGATTTTAAGAATTGTATTTTTTGTTGACGTTATAAATATAAAGATTCTTATGGATATAGACTTTTGGGTTTTTACTATAAGGAGGAGAAACTTCAGAAAAGAAATATATGTGCACAATATACAATCTAATAGGCATTCTGTACTAATATCTAATTGTAACCCAATGGGTTAAGTTAGAACCCCACTATAGTTTTTATAAAAGCCTTACTTCAAATATTAATTTCTTTTGGGTGCCTTAAACAACGCGGGTTAAGTGGTTAAGTGGGAACACCACTATTGTTTCCATAAAAACATTATTTCAAATATTAATTAATTTTGTGCAAATTAAACCACGCACTCAGCTGTGTTGAATAATGAAAACTGCATGTCAATATCTAAAAAAGGAACCGAGATTTTAAGAACTGTATCTTTGATGACGTCATAAATATAAAGATTCTTACGGATATGGACTTTTGGGTTTCTACTATAAGGAGGGGAAACTTCACAAAAGAAATATATGTGCATAATATACAATCTAATAGGCATTCTGTACTAATATCTGATTATAACCCAATGGGTTAAGTTAAAACCCCACTATAGTTTTTATAAAAGCATTACTTCAAATATTTATTTCTTTGGGTGCCTTAAACAACGCACTCAGCTGTCTTGAATACTGAAAACTGCATGTCAATATCTAAAAAAGGAACCGAGATTTTAATAATTGTATTTTTTGATGACGTCATAAATATAGAGATTCTTATGGATATGGACTTTTGGGTTTCTACTATAAGGAGCAGAAATTTCACAAAAGAAATATATGTGCATAATATACAATCTAATAGACGTTCTGTACTAAAATCTGATTGTAACCCTATGGGTTAAGTGGGAACACCACTATAGTTTCTATAAAAACATTACTTCAAATATTAATTTCTTTTGTGTACCTTAAACAACGCACTCAGCTGTGTTGAATTCTGAAAACAGCAAATCAATATTCAAAGAAGAAACCGAGATTTTAATAATTGTATTTTTTGATGACGTCATAAATATAGAGATTCTTATGGATATGGACTTTTGGGTTTCTACTATAAGGAGCAGAAATTTCACAAAAGAAATATATGTGCATAATATACAATCTAATAGACGTTCTGTAGTAAAATCCGATGGTAACCCAATGGGTTAAGTGAGAACCCCACTATAGTTTTCTATAAAAACATTACTTCAATTATTAATTTCTTTTGGGTAACTTACACAACGCACTCAGCTGTGTCGAATAATGAAAACTGCATGTCAATATCTATAAAAGGAACCGGGAGCTTAAGATTTGTATTTTTGATGACGTCATAAATATATATTCTTATGGATATGGACTTTTGGGTTTTTACTATAAGGAGGAAAAATTTCACAAAACTAATATATGAGCATTAATATACAATCTAATAGACGTTCTGTGCTAAAATATGACGGTACCCCAATGGGTTAATTGAGAACCCCACTATAGTTTCTATAAAAAAAATACCTCAATCATTAATTTCTTTTGGGTACCTCAAACAATGTACTCAGCTGTGTTGAATACTGAAAACTGCAAGTGAATATCTAAAAAACGAACCGAGATTTTAAGAGTTGTATTTTTTGTTGACGTCATAAATATAGAGATTCTTATGGATATGGACTTTTGGGTTTCTACTATAAGGAGGAGAATTTTCACAAAACAAATATATGTGCATTAATATAGAATCTAATAGACGTTCTGTAGTAAAGTATGATGATACCCCTATGGGTTAAGTGAGAACCCCACTATAGTTTCTATAAAAACATTACTTCAAATATTAAATTCTTTTGGGTATTTTAAACAACGCACTCAGTTGGGTCGAATACTGAAACCTGCATGTCAATATCTATAAAAGGAACCGAGATTTTAAGAATTGTATTTTTGATGACGTCATAAATATAGATTCTTATGGATATGGACTTTCGAGTTTCTGCTATAAGGAGGAGAAATTTCACAAAACTAATATATGTGCATTAATATACAAGCTAATAGACGTTCCGTAGTAAAATATGACGGTACCCCTATGGGTTAATATAGAACCCCACTATAGTTTCTATAAAAAAATTACCTCAATCATTAATTTCTTTTGGGTACCTCAAACAATGCACTCAGCTGTGTTGAATACTGAAAATTCAAGTGAATATCTTAAAAAGGAACCGAGATTTTAAAAATTGTATTTTTGATGACGTCATAAATATAGAGATTCTTATGGATATGGACTTTTGGGTTTCTACTATAAGGAGGGGAAATTTCACAAAACTAATATATGTGCATTAATATCCAATCTAATAGACAATCTGTAGTAAAGTATGATGGTACCGCTATGAGATTAGTGAAAACCTTACTATAGTTACTATAAATACATTACTTCAAATATTAATTTCTTTCGGATACCTGAAACAATGCACTCAGCTGTGTTGAATACTGAAAATTCAAGTGAATATCTAAAAGAGGAACCGAGATTTTAAGAATTGTTTTTTTTTGCTGAAATCATAAATATCGAGATTCTTATGGATATTGACTTTTGTGTTTCTACTATAAGGAGGAGAAATTTCACAAAAGAAATATATGTGCATAATATACAATCTAATAGACGTTCTGTACTAAAATCTGATTGTAACCCTATGGGTTAAGTGAGAGCCTCACTATAATATCTATAAAAACATTATCTAAAATATTATTTTCTTTTGGGTACCTTAAAAAACGCACTCAGGTGTGTTGAATACTGAAAACTGTATGTCAATATCTAAAAAAGGAACCGAGATTTTAAGAATTGTATCTTTGATTACGTCATAAATATAAAGATTCTTATGGATATGGACTTTTAGGTTTCTACTATAAGGAAAAAAAAAGAACCGAGATTTTAAGAATTGTATCTTTATTGACGTCATAAATATAAAGATTCTTATGGATATGGACTTTTAGGTTTCTACTATAAGGAGGAAAAATTTCACAAAACAAATATATGTGCATTGATATACAATCTAATAGACGTTCTGTAGTAAAATATGACGGTACCGCTATGGGTTAATTGAGAACCCCACTATAGTTTCTATGAAAAATTACATCAATCATTAATTTCTTTTGGGTGCCTTAAACAACGCACTCAGCTGTGTTGAATACTGAAAACTGCATGTGAATATCTAAAAAAGGAAAGGAGATTTTAAGAATTGTATTTTTGATGACGTCATAAATATAGATTGTTATGGATATGGACTTTTGGGATTCTACTATAAGGAGGAGAAATTTCACAAAACTAATATATGTGCAATAATATAAAATATAATAGACGTTCTGTAGTAAAATATGACGGTACCGCTATGGGTTAATTGAGAACCCCACTATAGTTTCTATTAAAAATTACATCAATCATTAATTTGTTTTGGGTGCCTTAAACAACGCACTCAGCTGTGTTGAATACTGAAAACTGCATGTCAATATCTAAAAAAGAAACCGAGATTTTAAGAATTTTATTTTTGATGACGCCATAAATATAGATTCTTATGGATATGGACTTTTGGGATTCTACTATAAGGAGGAGAAATTTCACAAAACTAATATATGTGCATTAATATACAATCTAATAGACGTTCTGTAGTAAAGTATGATGGTACCCGCATGGGTTAAGTGAGAACCCTACTATAGTTTGTATAAAAACTTTACTTCAAATATTAACTTCTTTCGTATACCTGAAACAATGCACTCAGCTGTTTCGAATACTGAAAACTGCATGCCAATATCTATAAAAGGAACCGAGATTTTAAGAATTGTATTTTTGATTACGTCATAAATATAGATTCTGATGGATATGGACTTTTGGGATTCTACTATATAGAGGAGAAATTTCACAAAACTAATATATGTGCATTAATATACAATATAATAGACGTTCTGTAGTAAAATATGACGGTACCACTATGGGTTAATTGAGAACCCCACTATAGTTTCTATGAAAAATTACTTCCATCATTAATTTGTTTTGGGTACCTCAAACAATGCACTCAGCTGTGTTGAATACTGAAAACTGCAAATCAATATCTAAAGAAGAAACCGAGATTTTAATAATTGTATTTTTGATGACGTCATAAATATAGAGATTCTTATGGATATGTACTTTTGGGTTTCTACTATAAGGAGCAGAAATTTCACAAAAGAAATATATGTGCATAATATACAATCTAATAGACGTTCTGTACTAAAATCTGATTGTAACCCTATGGGTTAAGTGGGAACACCACTATAGTTTCTATAAAAACATTATTTCAATTATTAATTTCTTTTGGGTAACTTACACAACGCACTCAGCTGTGTTGAATAATGAAAACTGCAAGTCAATATCTAAAAAAGGAACCGAGATTTTAAGAATTGTATCTTTGATGACGTCATAAATATAAAGATTCTTACGGATATGGACTTTTGTGTTTCTACTATAAGGAGGAAAAATTTCACAAAACAAATATATGTGCATTGATATACAATCTAATAGACGTTGTGTAGTAAAATCCGATGGTAACCCAATGGGTTAAGTGAGAACCCCACTATAGCTTCTATAAAAACATTACTTCAATTATTAATTTCTTTTGGGTAACTTACACAACGCACTCAGCTGTGTCGAATAATGAAAACTGCATGTCAATATCTATAAAAGGAACCGAGAGCTTAAGATTTGTATTTTTGATGACGTCATAAATATAGAGATTCTTATGAATATGGACTTTTGGGATTCTACTATAAGGAGGAGAAATTTCACAAAACTAATAGATGTGCATTAATATACAAGCTAATAGACGTTCTGTAGTAAAATATGACGGTACCCCTATGGGTTAATTGAGAAACCCACTATAGTTTCTATAAAAAGATTACCTCAACCATTAATTTCTTTTGGGTACCTCAAACATTGCACTCAGCTGTGTTGAATACGGAAAACTGCAAGTCAATATCTAAAAAGGAACCGAGATTTAAAGAATTGTGTTTTTTGTTGAGGTTATAAATATAAAGATTCTTATGGATATAGACTTTTGGGTTTGTACTATAAGGAGGAGAAACTTCACAAAAGAAATATATGTGCACAATATACAATCTAATAGGCATTCTGTATTAGAATCTGATTGTAGCCCAATGGGTTAAGTTAGAACCCCACTATAGTTTTTATAAAAGCATTACTTCAAGTGTTAATTTCTTTGGATGCCTTAAACAGCGCACTCAGCTGTGTCGAATACTGAAAACTGCATGCCAATATCTATAAAAGGAACCGAGATTTTAAGAATTGTATTTTTGATGACGTCATAAATATAGATTCTTATGGATATGGACTTTTGGGATTCTACTATAAGGAGGAGAAATTTCACAAAACTAATATATGTGCACTAATATAAAATATAATAGACGTTCTGTAGTAAAATATGACGGTACCGCTATGGGTTAATTGAGAACCTCACTATAGTTTCTATAAAAAATTACATCAATCATTAGTTTCATTTGGGTGCCTTAAACAACGCACTCAGCTGTGTTGAATACTGAAAACTGCATGTCAATATCTAAAAAAGGAACCGAGATTTTAAGTATTGTGTTTTTGATGACGTCATAAATATAGAGATTCTTATGGATATGGACTTTTGGGTTTTACTATAAGGAGGAGAAATTTCACAAAACTAATATATGTGCATCAATATACAATCTAATAGACGTTCTGTAGTAAAGTATGATGGTACCCGTATGGGTTAAGTGAGAACCCCACTATAGTTTGTATAAAAACATTACTTCAAATATTAATTTCTTTCGGATACCTGAAACAATGCACTCAGCTCTTTCGAATACTGAAAACTGCATGTCAATATCTATAAAAGGAACCGAGATTTTAAGAATTGTATTTTTGATGACGTCATAAATAGAGATTCTGATGGATATGGACTTTTGGGATTCTACTATAAGGAGGAGAAATTTCACAAAACTAATATATGTGCATTAATATACAATATAATAGACGTTCTGTAGTAAAATATGACGGTACCACTATGCTTTAATTGAGAACCCCACTATAGTTTCTATGAAAAATTACTTCAATCATTAATTTCTTTTGGGTACCTCCAACAATGCACCCAGCTGTGTTGAATATGAATTGAGAACCCCACCATAGTTTCTATGAAAAATTACTTCAATCATTAATTTCTTTTGGGTACCTCCAACAATGCACCCAGCTGTGTGTGTGAGCAACCAACTTCGATCGAATCGCCCAGCAGTCCTTTTATGGTTAAAAAGAAAGAACAATCGCTCCACAGAACATTCCAGCAAGAAGTCTCATCGCTAAATTTAGCCATTGCATCAGTTGGTTGCGTTTCAAGTTAAAACCGGGATTTTCCCTTTGGAAAAGCAGCATAAGAGGTTGGCAAAGAAAGCAAGTCAGTCTATTGAAGAGACTCGGTTAGGCAGGGGTGCCTTCGCACCTGTCGTGCGTCCCGCACGTAGAGTAGGCTTTTACACGGGCTCGCACCTAGCCCGTCGTCCTGATTTTAAGTTTCCAGAACTTTGTGCCTGTTGTTGTGTAATTATAGAACGAGACTTAAACCTAAATTCATTTTGTGATTTTATGAGTTGTTGTAGCCGAAAAGATAAAGGGCTAGCAAGTTAATTTTAAAGGCACTTCCAAACGATGATCCTATTGTGAGCAGCATGATTGTTGGATGCTTTCTTTCGTGTGATATATGAACTACTGGATTGGATTTGAGAACCAGATTTCTGTGGAGAGGATCGCGCAGAAGAGGACACCGCGGCTGACTAAATCCCCACCCTCCTTGTGCAGTGCATAGTGAAACACGAGTGTTATATAAATTATCCACTACTCTCATTCCATGCCGCCAACGCAAACTGTAAGTAGAATTGAAAAAGAATCATTCTTACAAATTGAAAAAGCCACCTGATCAAAGTAAATGATCTTAAGAAAATAAAAGTTAAATTGAGAGTAATCATTTTGAGCGCTCAGGTTGTTAAATATATAATTTGCTTGTAGTTTACTTATTGTATATTTTTTTTTTGTTTAATTACAATACATAGTACTCGCAATTTTAATCTCACGTTTAATTCTTAGCCGTAATTGCTTATAGCTTTACAGGGCGTTGTAACAATTTATAGATTATTTACATTAATTTGTTTTGTTCATCTATCTTTACGGCAAGCACTCTAATCTCCCCCGATATCATTCCAGCGGTCGGAGGAGACGAGGATTGCTTGTATGGTATATGACAACCTTTTGTGGGCGCTGGAAGCCACGAAACCAAAGTTTGGAGCAAGTGAAACAAGAGAGAGAGAGATAATATAGTTTTATTTATGATAAACCCACAAAGGTCGGTCATATCCATAAATGGCGAAACCGTGACACGACATACTTCAATCTTCGGATAGAACTGCATTTAATTATTTCAGAGTTCATTTATTAAAATACGAAAATAGTAAACATTTGAATCACGTAGTCACAAGTAGTTAACTTGGTGTAGAATCATGCGTAGATTGTTTTAACTCGTGAAAAGAAAAGAGGAAGAGGAAAGAAAATAATAGGTAGTGTTTGAAAACAGAAAGTAAATTTAATTACCACAGAAATATCATTAGCATAATTTGTTTTGTGAGAAATTAAAGCATTTTATTTGTTCGCGAACTTTTCTTCCGTCAATTTTTTACAGCACGCACAAACGAAAACAACAAACAGCTGATCGTAGCTGAACACACACACACACACTCATAGTCACATATGCACCGTAAAGAGTAATGAATGAATAATAATTTGTTTGTTTATGTTAACTGTTTATCGAAACACTTTGTAAAATGAAATTTTAAAACAAAATAACAATTTTGTGTAATTGAAATTGTGAAATAGTTTCAGAAAGGTGTTTGTTTACATTTTGTCGGTGAACTCAAGTGCTTATTTTTGTATGTTTTATATTGTGAGTTGAATACTTGTGACTTTAGTAAACATGGATTTTAGTATTTTAGAACAACTTCAAACATGGTCAAAGGACTAGTTACCACAGATTAGACCAAACTTAGAAAACAATACTTAGAAAGTGGAAATTAATGTTAAACACTTAGAATATTCCAGAGTTTAGTTTCGAGTTCTTGTTAAAAAAAAAAAAATCATGAGGTCGTTTAACGTAACTATAGACGGAAATTTTTTCGATATATATTTAGATAAGAATGAAGAAAACAATTATATCACTTGGCGTAGAGTTAATCAATTCGAATGTTTTGGTTCACCAGACAGAAATAAAAATTCGAATATTCCGAAAGAAGTTACTTTCACCGTACAAAGGCTGCCATTTACATTTGACGTTACGGCAGAAGTGCGCACAGATGACAGACGACGAATTATAGTCATAGGTAGACGTATAATGCAAGAGTTGCAATCTATTTTAGAACAGTATCAGAAAACAGGAGACTCGAGGTATGATGAATACTTGCATGAACAAATTGTAAGAGAACTCGAAAGTGAACCCGGTAAGCGTAGGAGACACAAAACTAAAAATAAGAAATCAGCTGATACATCCGAAGTAGATTCAGGCAAGCAGCTGTTGTGCAGGTCAGCATCACCTACTCGTTACATAACTTTAAGTAAATTGAAAACCTGGAATAAACACGCGTTTCATGATTTTGAATATTTAGAATATGAATATGTAGAAAAACATCGTGATGCATCGCAAATTCAACCACCGTAAACGAAGACGCGTTATTATGTGGAAATTTAGTAAACGCGCCGCGAAAAGGAAAAAACTCCCGCAAATCACAATCAACCATCATGCATTTAGAGAAATGTTAGGCAATTAGAGATACTTAAAATTCAATTAGATAAATACTGATGAATATTACAATTAATTATGAAATTTAGATTTAAAAACAAAATGTGTGTTCTTCAGTTGATGAATTTTTCATCCAACTTTGTTATTAAAAGCATGTGTGAAAGCATATTGAATTTGTAATATAAAACTGGTTAGGCGTTGAGATACTGAAAATTAAATAATACTTAGTATGGTTTTGTAAGTAAGTGAAAATAATGTTGAATTTAATAAATTTGTTTATGAAACTATTCACATATGGTATTTGTTATGCAAAGTCAATGGGTATTTGCCATGATGTTAACGAAGTTTCGAATTTAATTGAGTTTAGAAATAACCGTTCTACAAGTTAAGAAGAGGTAAAAGGTTGAAAACTATGATTCAACCCTTAGAGGCGTCACTACTATTCTTTTTCAAAATTACAGTGACGAAATCGGAGTGGCGTCCGATTGGGCCTCAGCTAGTATGTGATTTGGCTAATACACACACACTTCTAAATTCCAGTTCGGCTTGTGACATTTTAAATATATTTATTTAAGAACAAAATATTTAATTTGACGCTTAAAATTTCACATTTTATTAGATATTCGTTTTTAATTGACAAAAAAGAGATCATAAATTGCATTTATTTGGGGATTTTGGTAAATAATTTTTCTCTTCTTTTCTTCCTGTAGTACGCTTTTCGCGAAATATTACGTATAGTTATAATAATGTTTCGCGAAAATTGTACTACCAATGATCATCGATACAATTTGATATCGAAGTATAAAATGTTTTCTTTTAATTAGGTAGTGATTACCTATAATAAATTTAAATTATAAAATTGGAACACATAAATTCGAGTTATAAAAAGGGGAAATAAGTATAATGCACATTGGTTGTAAAATATTATGGAAACTGAATAATCAAAAATATTATCAACCTTGAAATTCATTAATGTCAGTAATTTTGAACAAAATTAGATAAGTGTTATTTTAAATTTTGGAAAGAAATTTATTCTCGGAAATGAAAAGTGTGAATAATTTCGAATCGTAAAGAATTCAATGTTGAAGTATTCTCGTTATTTGTTGAAGTTTGTATCAGAAACTTATTTCAGCTTAGTGAAACGTTGCGGGTTAATGCCGGTGTCAAAGGCTAATTGAAGAGCGACACCGATGTTGGGTTTCAGGATATTGGCGATAATATTCGTATACAGGGCGATCGTAGCGTGTAAGGCCTATAGAGAGGCAAACGCTTGTATTGAGGACCATGTAATATATATATTGCGAAGTGTACACCATGCAAAGGGCAATGAAAGGCCGCATCTGTGTTACTCGAGGTTGATTTTTCCCTCGTTATTGTTGTTAAGTTCCCAGCCAAGGGTGCTGGAAGAGGCAAGAAGCCTATACTTTTGTGTGTTTATGTTATTAAATGACAATGGTCCATAAGGCTGATATACATATCCCTTTTATGTTCGATTTTGTGAATGCGTAATAAATATTTCTAGAAACGCCCATGTTTTGAGGTGAATTTATCCCTCTTATGTTGTGTAAATTGTCTTTTTAAAGACAACCGCAATACGAATTATTTTAGCCCAGTTTTGTAAGTGCCCATAACTCAGTTAGTTGCCATTAAACGTCCATCACGAAATTGTTGTTGATAAATTATTATAACCAGGTTAAAATAAATAAAAAACTTAAGATGATAAGTTGGGATTTCAAGCAATGTTTCTTCAGAATTAAATTTACGTTATGAGAATACGTCAATGTTAGTACGTAACAGCAGATGCTAAACTGTATTAAAGTTTAATGAACAAATTATAAACATTATGGAAATTTGATAGTTAAATTTATCGTCGATCTTGAATTCATTAATATGAGAAAAGCATTAGTTGGAGCTTTCGCTACAAGCTTCATTTGAATCATGATTACCGAATTATTTTGGTGTTTATTTGATTATTTTCATGTTCAAGAGTTTGAGAGGAGAAAATATCGTTTTGAATCAGCACTTGTCAATAAACTCACACAACTATAACGAAATTTAAATTGAATTTGAGAGTTGAGAATTTGAAAAATAACAGTAATAATAATAATAATGGAAAGAAATAATGGAAAGAATTTGGTTTGTCGTACAATTTAATAGTAATTGGTAGATTCCATTACTTATAGTATGTTGAGGCAATCAGGGTTAAATCTGTTAGGCACGTTGATAATGATAATGGTCATCAAGCGAACAAAATGATTGTGTGTAAAGGATTTTGAGCTGTATGCGTTTTAGTTCAACTGAATGGCAATTGAGCATTACAAATAAGTTAGGGCTATTTTGAGATGCCAAAGGCTGTATAGAGCGGCATCCTTGGATGAATTTATTATTATGATTTGTTATTTTACCGTGAAACCAAAGGCAATTAGAGGGCGGTTCACGTTCGGAGATGGATACTCCTTGTTACTTCCCGAATACCTAGTTTGTTCCTAGATGAGTAGGGAAAGTCTATTCTAAATGGTTAATGCGTTCAGAGGTGGATTGTATATCCCTCTTGTTACATGTATTTGCGATCAATGCCCGGAAAATGGAGTTGTATGATTATTCAACACAGCTGAGTGCGTTGTTTAAGGTACCCGAAAGAAATTAATAATTGAAGTAATCTTTTTATAGAAAATATAGTGGGGTTCTCACTTAACCCATAGGGGTACCATCATACTTTACAACAGAACGTCTATTATATTGTATGTTAATGCACATATATTTGTTTCGTGAAAATTCTCCTCTTTATAGAAGAAACCCAAAAGTCCATATTCATAAGAATCTTTATATTTATGACGTCATCAAAAAATGCAATTCTTAAAATCTCGGTTCCTTTTTTTAGATATTGACATGCAGTTTTCAGTATTCAACACAGATGAGTGCGTTGTTTAAGGTACCCAAAGGAAATTAATATTAGAACTAATGTTTTTATAGAAACTATAGTGGTGTTCCCACTTAACCCATAAGGTTACAATCAGATTTTAGTACAGAACGTCTATTAGATTGTATAATATGCACATATATTTCTTTTGTGAAATTTCTCCTCCTTATAGTAGAAACCCAAAAGTCCATATCCATAAGAATCTCTATTTTTATGACGTCATCAAAAAATACAATTCTTAAAATCTCGGTTCCTTTTTTAGATATTGACTTGCAGTTTTCAGTATTCAACACAGCTGAGTGCATTGTTTGAGGTACCCAAAAGAAATTAACGATCGAGGTAATTTTTTTATAGAAACTATAGTGGGGTTCTCAATTAACCCATAAGGGTACCACCAGATTTTACTACAGAACGTCTATTAGATTGTATATCAATGCACATATATTTGTTTTGTGAAATTTCTTCTCCTTATAATAGAAACCCAAAAATCCATATCCATAAGAATCTATATTTATGACGTCATCAAAAAAACAATTCTTAAACACTCGGTTCCTTTTATAGATATTGACATGCAGTTTTCAGTATTCGACCCAGCTGAGTGCGTTGTTTAAGATACCGAAAAGAATTTAATATTTGAAGTAATGTTTTTATAGAAACTACAGTGTGGTTCTCACTTAACCCATTGTATTACCATCGGATTTTTCTACAGAACGTCTATTAGATTGTATATTAATGCACATATATTAGTTTTGTGAAATTTCTTCTCCTTATAGTAGAAACCCAAAAGTCCATATCCATAAGAATCTATATTTATGACGTCATCAAAAGTACAATTCTTAAAATCTCGGTTCTTTTTTTAGATATTGACTTGCAGTTCTTATTATTCAACACAGCTGAGTGCGTTGTTTAAGGTACCCGAAAGAAATTAATAATTGAAGTAATCTTTTTATAGAAAATATAGTGGGGTTCTCACTTAAGTCATAGGGGTACCATCATACTTTACAACAGAACGTCTATTATATTGTATGTTAATGCACATATATTTGTTTCGTGAAAATTCTCCTCTTTATAGAAGAAACCCAAAAGTCCATATTCATAAGAATCTTTATATTTATGACGTCATCAAAAAATGCAATTCTTAAAATCTCGGTTCCTTTTTTTAGATATTGACATGCAGTTTTCAGTATTCAACACAGCTGAGTGCGTTGTTTAAGGTACCCAAAGGAAATTAATATTAGAACTAATGTTTTTTATAGAAACTATAGTGGTGTTCCCACTTAACCCATAGGGTTAGAATCAGATTTTAGTAGAAAATGGAGCTGACGTCATAAATATAGAGATTCTTATGGATATGGACTTTTGAGTTTCTACTATAAGGAGAAAAAATTTCACAAAACTAATATATGTGCAATAATATACATTCTAATAGACGTTCTGTAGTAAAGTATGATGGTACCGCTATGGGATAAGTGAAAACCCCACTATAGTTACTATGAAAACATTACTTCAAATATTAATTTCTTTCGGATACCTGAAACAATGCACTCAGCTGTGTCGAATACTGAAAACTGCATGTCAATATCTATAAAAGGAACCGAGAGTTTAAGAATTGTATTTTTGATGACGTCATAAATATAGATTCTTATGGATATGGTCTTTCGGGATTCTACTATAAGCAGAAGAAATTTCACAAAACTAATACATGTGCATTAATATACAATATAATAGACGTTCTGCAGTAAAATATGACGGTACCCCTATGGGTTAATAGGGAACCCCAGTATAGTTTCTATAAAAAAAATTACCTCAATCATTAAATTCTTTTCGGTACCTCAAACAATGCACACAGCTGTGTTGAATACTGAAAACTGCTAGTCAATATCTAAAAAAGGAACCGAGATTTTAAGAATTGTATTTTTTGATGAAGTCATAAATATAGAGATTCTTATGGATATTGACATTTGTGTTTCAACTATAAGGAGGAGAAATTTCACAAAAGAAATATATGTGCATAATATACAATCTAATAGACGTTCTGTACTAAAATCTGATTGTAACCCTATGGGTTAAGTGAGAACCCCACTATAATTTCTATAAAAACATTACCTCAAATATTAATTTCTTTTGGGTACCTTAAACAACGCACTCAGGTGTGTTGAATACTGAAAACTGTATTTCAATATCTAAAAAAGGAACCGAGATTTTAAGAATTGTATCTTTGATGACGACATAAATATAAAGATTCTTATGGATATGGACTTTTAGGTTTCTACTATAAGGAGGAAAAATTTCACAAAACAAATATATGTGCATTGATATACAATCTAATAGACGTTCTCTAGTAAAATCTGATGGTACCCCTATATGTTAAGTCACAACCCCATTATAGTTTCTATAAAAAGAATACTTCGAATATTAATTTCTTTCGGGTCCCTTTAACAACGCACTCAGCTGTGTTGAATAATGAAAACTGTATGTCAATATCTGAAAAAGGAACCGAGATTATAAGAATTGTATCCTTGATGACGTCATAAATATAGATTCTTATGCATTTGGACTTTCGGGTTTCTACTATAAAGAGGAGAAATTTCACAAAAGAAATATATGTGCATAATATACAATCTAATAGACGTTCTGTACTAAAATCTGATTGTAACCCTATGGGTTAA
This sequence comes from Thermobia domestica, assembly GCF_964235325.1. Classification (NCBI taxonomy): domain Eukaryota; kingdom Metazoa; phylum Arthropoda; class Insecta; order Zygentoma; family Lepismatidae; genus Thermobia; species Thermobia domestica. The sequence continues at coordinate 249,178,041 of NC_137456.1, read as the reverse complement.
GTGGGAAATCCACTACAGTTTCTATAAAAACATTAGTTCTAATATTAATTTCTTTCGGGTACCTTTAACAACGCATTCAGCAGTGTTGAATAATGAAAACTTTGTCATAAAAATAGAGATTCTTATGGATATGGACTTTTGGGTTTCTACTATAAGGAGGAGAAACTCCACAAAAGAAATATATGTGCACAATATACAATCTAATAGACGTTCTGTACTAAAATCTGATTGTAACCCTATGGGTTAAGTGGGAACACCACTATAGTTTCTATAAAAACATTAGTTCTAATATTAATTTCCTTTGGGTACCTTAAACAACGCACTCATCTGTGTTGAATACTGAAAACTGCATGTCAATATCTAAAAAAAGGAACCGAGATTTTAAGAATTGTATTTTTCGATGACGTCATAAATATAAAGATTCTTATGAATAAGGACTTTTGGGTTTCTACTATAAAGAGGAGAATTTTCACGAAACAAATATATGTGCATTAATATACAATATAATAGACGTTCTGTTGTAAAGTATGATGGTACCCCTATGGGTTAAGTGAGAACCCCACTATATTTTCTCTAAAAAGATTACTTCAATTATTAATTTCTTTCGGGTACCTTAAACAACGCACTCAGCTGTGTTGAATAATAAAAACTGCAAATCAATATCTAAAAAAAGAACCGAGATTTTAAGAATTGTATTTTTGATGACGTCATAAATATAGATTCTTATGGATATGGACTTTTGGGTTTCTACTATAAGGAGACGAAATTCCACAAAACTAATATATGTGCATTATTATACAATCTAATAGACGTTCTGTAGTAAAGTATGATGGTACCGCTATGGGAAATGTGAAAACCCCACTATAGTTACTATGAAAACATTACTTCAAATATTAATTTCTTTCGGATACCTGAAACAATGCACTCAGCTGTGTCGAATACTGAAAACTGCATGTCAATATCTATAAAAGGAACCGAGATTTTAAGAATTGTATTTTTGATGACGTCATAAATATATATCCTTATGGATATGGTCTTTAGGGATTCTACTATAAGGAGAAGAAATTTCACAAAACTAATACATGTGCATTAATATACAATATAATAGACGTTCTGTAGTAAAATATGACGGTACCCCTATGGGTTAATAGGAACCCCAGTATAGTTTCTATAAAAAATTACCTCAATCATTAAATTTTTTTCGGTACCTCAAACAATGCACACAGCTGTGTTGAATACTGAAATTTGCAAGTGAATATCCAAAAAAGGAACCGAGATTTTAAGAATTGTATTTTTTGATGAAGTCATAAATATAGAGATTCTTATGGATATTGACTTTTGTGTTTCTACTATAAGGAGAAGAAATTTCACAAAAGAAATATATGTGCATAATATACAATCTAATAGACGTTCTGTACTAAAATCTGATTGTAACCCTATGGGTTAAGTGAGAACCCCACTATAATTTCTATAAAAACATTACCTCAAACATTAATTTCTTTTGGGTACCTTAAACAACCCACTCAGGTGTGTTGAATACTGAAAACTGTATGTCAATATCTAAAAAAGGAACCGAGATTTTAAGAATTGTATCTTTGATGACGACATAAATATAAAGATTCTTATGGATATGGACTTTTAGGTTTCTACTATAAGGAGGAAAAATTTCACAAAACAAATATATGTGCATTGATATACAATCTAATAGACGTTCTCTAGTAAAATCTGATGGTACCCCTATGGGTTAAGTCACAACCCCATTATAGTTTCTATAAAAAGATTACTTCGAATATTAATTTCTTTCGCGTACCTTTAACAACGCACTCAGCTGTGTTGAATAATGAAAACTGCAAGTCAATATCTGAAAAAGGAACCGAGATTTTAAGAATTGTATTTTTGATGACGTCATAAATATAGATTAACATGGATATGGATTTTTGGGTTTCTACTATAAGGAGAAGAAATTTCACAAAACTAATATATGTGCATTAATATACAATCTAATGGACGTTCTGTAGTAAAATCCGATGATAACCCAATGGGTTAATTGAGAACCCCACTATAGTTTCTATAAAAAAATTACGTCAATCATTAATTTCTTTTGGGTACCTCAAACAATGCACTCAGCTGTGTTGAATACTGAAAACTGCAAGTCAATATCTAAAGAAAGAACCGAGATTTTAAGAATTGTATTTTTTGATGACGTCATAAATATAGAGATTCTTATGGATATGGACTTTTGGGTTCTACTATAAGGAGGAGAAATTTCACAAAAGAAATATATGTGCATAATATACAATCTAATAGACGTTCTGTACTAAAATCTGATTGCAACCCTATGGGTTAAGTGGGAACACCACTATAGTTTCTATAAAAACATTACTTCAAATATTAATTTCTTTGGTGTACCTTAAACAACGCACTCAGCTGTGTTGAATAATGACAACTGCATGTCAATATCTAAAAAAGGAACCGAGATTTTAAGAATTGTATCTTTGATGACATCATAAATATAAAGATTTTTATGGATATGGACCTTTGGGTTTTTACTATAAGGAGGAAAAATTTCACAAAACAAATATATGTGCATTGATATACAATCTAATGGACGTTCTGTAGTAAAATCTGATGGTACCCCTATGGGTTAAGTCAGAACCCCACTATAGTTTCTATAAAAAGATTACTTCAAATATTAATTTCTTTCGGGTACCTTTAACAACGCATCCAGCAGTGTTGAATAATGAAATCTTTAAGTCAATATCTGAAAAAGGAACCGAGATTCTAAGAATTGTATCCTTGATGACGTCATAAATATAAAGATTCTTATGGATATGGACTTTTAGGTTTCTACTATAAGGAGGAAAAAAATCACAAAACAAATATATGTGCATTGATATACAATGTAATAGACGCTCTGTAATAAAATCTGATGGTACCCCTATGGGTTAAGTCAGAACCACATTATAGTTTCTATAAAAAAAGTACTTCGAATATTAATTTCTTTTGGGTACCTTTAACAACGCACTAAGCTGTGTTGAATAATCAAAACTGCAAGTCAATATCTGAAAAAGGAACCGAGATTTTAAGAATTGTATTTTTGATGACGTCATAAATATAGATTCTCATGGGTATGGATTTTTGGGTTTCTACTATAAGGAGAAGAAATTTCACAAAACTAATATATGTGCATTAATATACAATCTAATAGACGTTCTGTAGTAAAATCCGATGGTAACCCAATGGGTTAATTGAGAACCCCACTATAGTTTCTATAACAAAATTACATCAAACATTAATTTCTTTTGGGTACCTCAAACAATGCATTCAGCTGTGTTGAATACTGAAAACTGCAAGTCAATATCTAAAGAAAGAACCGAGATTTTAAGAATTGTATTTTTTGATGACGTCATCAATATAGAGATTCTTATGGATATGGACTTTTGGGTTTCTACTATAAGGAGGAGAAATTTCACAAAAGAAATATGTGTGCATAATATACAATCTAATAGACGTTCTGTACTAAAATCTGATTGCAACCCTATGGGTTAAGTGGGAACACCACTATAGTTTCTATAAAAACATTACATCAAATATTAATTTCTTTTGCGTACCTTAAACAACGCACTCAGCTGTGTTGAATAATGACAACTGCATGTCAATATCTAAAAAAGGAACCGAGATTTTAAGAATTGTATCTTTGATGACATCATAAATATAAAGATTCTTATGGATATGGACTTTTGGGTTTTTACTATAAGGAGGAAAAATTTCACAAAACAAATATATGTGCATTGATATACAATCTAATTGACGTTCTGTAGTAAAATCTGATGGTACCCGTATGGGTTAAGTCAGAACCCCACTATAGTTTCTATAAAAAGATTACTTCAAATATTAATTTTTTTCGGGTACCTTTAACAACGCATTCAGCAGTGTTGAATAATGAAAACTTTAAGTCAATATCTGAAAAAGGAACCGAGATTTTAAGAATTGTATTTTTGATGACGTCATAAATATAGATTCTTATGGATATGGACTTTTGAGTTTCTACTATAAGGAGAAGAAATTTCACAAAACTAATATATGTGCATTAATGTACAATCTAATAGACGTTCTGTAGTAAAATCCGATGGTGACAAATGGTTTAAGTGAGAACCCCACTATAGGTTTTATAAAAACATTATTTTAATTATTAATTTTTTGGGGGAACTTAAACAACGCACTCACCTGTGTCGAATAATGAAAACTGCATGTCAATATCTATAAAAGGAACCGAGAGTTTAAGAATTGTATTTTTGATGACGTCATAAATATAGATTCTTATGGATATGGACTCTCGGGTCTCTACTATAAGGAGGAGAAATTTCACAAAACTAATATATGTGCATTAATATACAATATAATAAACGTTCTGTGCTCAAATATGATGGTACCTATATGGGTTAATTGAGAACCCCACTATAGTTTCCATAAAAAAATTACCTCAATCATTAATTTCTTTTGGGTACCTTATTGTATCTCACGTTTAATTCTTAGCCGTAATTGCTTATAGCTTTACAGGGGGTTGTAACAATTTATAGATTATTTACATTAATTTGTTTTGTTCATCTATCTTTACGGCAAGCACTCTAATCTCCCCCGATATGATTCCAGCGGTCGGAGGAGACGAGGATTGCTTGTATGGTATATGACAACCTTTTGTGGGCGCCTGGAAGCCACGAAACCAAAGTTTGGAGCAAGTGAAACAAGAGAGAGAGAGATAATATAGTTTTATTTATGATAAACCCACAAAGGTCGGTCATAAGTTTCTATAAAAATATTATCTCAATCATTAATTTCTTTTGGGTACCTCAAACAATGCACTCAGCTGTGTTGAATACTGAAAACTGCAAGTCAATATCTAAAAAACGAACCGAGATTTTAAGAGTTATATTTTTTGATGACGTCATAAATATAGAGATTCTTATGGATATGGACTTTTGGGTTCCTACTATAAGGGGGGAAATTTCACAAAACTAATATATGTGCATTAATATCCAATCTAATAGACGTTCTGTAGTAAATTATGATGGTACCGCTATGGGATTAGTGAAAACCTTACTATAGTTACTATAAAAACATTACTTCAAATATTAATTTCTTTCGGATACCTGAAACAATGCACTCAGCTGTGTCGAATACTGAAAGCTGCATGTCAATATCTATAAAAAGAACCGAGAGTTTAAGAATTGTATTTTTGATGACGTCATAAATATAGATTCTTATGGATATGGACTTTCGGGATTCTACTATAAGGAGAAGAAATTTCACAAAACTAATATATGTGCATTAATATACAATATAATAGACGTTCTGTAGTAAAATATGACGGTACCCCTATGGGTTAATATAGAACCCCACTATAGTTCCTATAAAAAATACCTCAATCATTAATTTCTTTTGGGTACCTCAAACAATGCACTCAGCTGTGTTGAATACTGAAAATTCAAGTGAATATCTAAAAAAGGAACCAAGATTTTAAGAATTGTATTTTTTGCTGAAGTCATAAATATAGAGATTCTTATGGATATTGACTTTTGTGTTTCTACTATAAGAAGGAGAAATTTCACAAAAGAAATATATGTGCATAATATACAATCTAATAGACGTTCTGTACTAATATCTAATTGTAACCCAATGGGTTAAGTTAGAACCCCACTATAGTTTTTATAAAAGCCTTACTTCAAATATTAATTTCTTTTGGGTGCCTTAAACAACGCACTCAGCTGTGTTGAATACTGAAAACTGCATGTCAATATCTAAAAAAGGAACCGAGATTTTAAGTATTGTATTTTTGATGACGTCATAAATATAGAGATTCTTATGGATATGGACTTTTCGGTTTTTACTATATGGAGGAGAAATTACACAAAACTAATATATGCGCAATAATATACAATCTAATAGTCGTTCTGTAGTAAAGTATGATGGTACCCGTATGGGTTAAATGAGAACCCCACTATAGTTTCTATAAAAACATTACTTCAAATAATAATTTCTTTCGGATACCTGAAACAATGCACTCAGCTGTGTCGAATACTGAAAACTGCATGCCAACATCTATAAAAGGAACCGGGATTTAAAGAATTCTATTTTTGATGACGTCATAAATATAGATTCTGATGGATATGGACTTTTGGGATTCTACTATAAGGAGGAGAAATTTCATAAAACTAATATATGTGCATTAATATACAATATAATAGACGTTCTGTAGTAAAATATGACGGTACCACAATGGTTTAATTGAGAACCCCACTATAGTTTCTAAGAAAAAATACTTCAATCATTAATTTCTTTTGGGTACCTCAAACAATGCACTCAGCTGTGTTGAATACTGAAAACTGCAAGTCAATATCTAAAGAAGAAACCGAGATTTCAAGAATTGTATTTTTTGATGACGTCATAAATATTGAGATTCTTATGGATATGGACTTTTGGGTTTCTACTATAAGGAGCAGAAATTTCACAAAAGAAATATATGTTCATAATATACAATCTAATAGACGTTCTGTACTAAAATCTGATTGTAACCCTATGGGTTACGTGGGAACACCACTATAGTTTCTATAAAAACATTACTTCAATTATTGATTTCTTTTGGGTAACTTACACAACGTACTCAGCTGTGTCGAATAATGAAAACTGCATGTCAGTATCTATAAGAGGAACCGAGAGCTTAAGATTTGTATTTTTGATGACGTCATAAATATAGATTCTTATGGATATGGACTTTCGGGTTTTTATTATAAGGAGGAGAAATTTCACAAAACTAATATATGTGCATTAATATACAATCTAATAGACGTTTTGTGCTAAAATATGACGGTACCCCAATGGGATAATTGAGAACCCCACTATAGTTTCTATAAAAAAATTACCTCAATCATTAATTTCTTTTGGGTACCTCAAACAATGCACTCAGTTGTGTTGAATACTGAAAACTGCAAGTCAATATCTAAAAAAAGAACCGAGATTTTAAGAATTGTATTTTTTGATGACGTCATAAATATAGAGATTCTTATGGATATGGACTTTTGGGTTTCTACTATAGGAGAAGAAATTTCAAAAAACTAATATATGTGCATTAATATACAATCTAATAGACGTTCTGTAGAAAAATCCGATGGTAACCCTATGGGTTAAGTGAGAACCCCACAATAGTTTCTATAAAAACATTACTTCAAATATTAAATTCTTTTGGGTATCTTAAACAACGCATTCAGCTGGGTCGAATACTGAAAGCTGCGTGTCAATATCTATAAAAGGAACCGAGATTTTAAGAATTGTATTTTTGATGACGTCATAAATATAGATTCTTATGGATATGGACCTTTGAGTTTCTACTATAAGGAGGAAAAACTTCACAAAACTGATATTTGTGCATTAATATACAATGTAATACACGTTCTGTAGTAAAATATGACCGTACCCCTATGGGTTAATATAAAACCCCAATATAGTTTCTACAAAAAGATTACCTCAACCATTAATTGCTTTTGGGTACCTCAAACATGCACTCAGCTGTGTTGAATACGGATAACTGCAAGTCAATATCTAAAAAAAGGAACCGAGATTTTAAGAATTGTATTTTTTGTTGATGTTATAAACATAAAGATTCTTATGGATATAGACTTTTGGGTTTGTACTATAAGGAGGAGAAACTTCACAAAAGAAATATATGTGCACAATATACAATCTAATAGGCATTCTGTACTAAAATCTGATGGTACCCCTATGGGTTAATAGAGAACCCCACTATAGTTTCTATAAAAAAATTACCTCAATCATTAATTTCTTTTGGGTACCTCAAACAATGCACTCAGCTGTTTTAAATTCTGAAAACTGCAAGTGAATATCTAAAAAGGGAACCGAGATTTTAAGAATTGTATTTTTTGATGTAGTCATAAATATAGAGATTCTTATGGATATAGACTTTTGTGTTTCTACTATAAGGAGGAGAAATTTCACAAAAGACATATCTATGCATAATATACAATCTAATAGACGTTCTGTACTAAAATCTGATGGTACCCCTATGGGTTAATAGAGAACCCCACTATAGTTTCTATAAAAAAATTACCTCAATCTTTAATTTTTTTTGGGTACCTCAAACAATGCACTCAGCTGTGTTGAATACGGAAAACTGCAAGTCAATATCTAAAAAAGGAACCGAGATTTTAAGAATTGTATTTTTTGTTGACGTTATAAATATAAAGATTCTTATGGATATAGACTTTTGTGTTTGTACTATAAAGAGGAGAAACTTCACAAAATAAATATGTGTGCACAATATACAATCTAAGAGGCATTCTGTACTAAAATCTGATTGCAACCCAATGGGTTAAGTTAGAACCCCACTATAGTTTTTACAAAAGCATTACTTCAAATATTAATTTCTTTTGGGTGTTTTAAACAACGCACTCAGCTGTGTTGAATACTGAAAACTGCATGTCAATATCTAAAAAAGGAACCGAAATTTTAAGAATTGTATTTTTGATGACGTCATAAATATAGATTCTTATGGATATGGGTTTTTGAGTTTCTACTATAAAGAGAAGAAATTTCACAAAACTAATATATGTGCAATAATATACAATCTAATAGACGTTCTGTAGTAAAATCCGATGGTAACCCAATGGGTTAAGTGAGAACTCCACTATAGTTTCTATAAAAACATTACTTCAAATATTAATTTCTTTCGGGTACCTTTAACAACGCATTTAGCAGTGTTGAATAATGAAAACTTTGTCAATATCTATAAAAGGAACCGAGAGTTTAAGAATTGTATTTTTGATGACGTCATAAATATAGATTCTTATGGATATGGATTTTTGGGTTTCTATTATAAGGAAAAGAAATTTCACAAAACTAATATGTGTGCATTAATATACAATATAATAGACGTTCTGTGTTAAAATATGACGGTACCCCTATGGGTTAAGTGAGAACCCCAATATAGTTTCTATAAAAACATTACTTCAAATATTAATTTCTTTCGGGTACCTTTAACAACGCATTCAGCAGTGTTAAATAATGAAAACTTTGTCAATATCTGAAAAAGAAACCGAGATTTTAAGAATTGTATTTTTGATGACGTCATAAATATAGATTCTTATGGATATGGACTTTTGAGTTTCTACTATAAAGAGAAGAAATTTCACAAAACTAATATATGTGCATTAATATACAATCTAATAGACGTTCTGTGGTAAAATCCGATGGTAACCCAATGGGTTAAGTGAGAACTCCACTATAGTTTCTAAGAAAAAATACTTCAATCATTAATTTCTTTTGGGTACCTCAAACAATGCACTCAGCTGTGTTGAATACTGAAAACTGCAAGTCAATATCTAAAGAAGAAACCGAGATTTCAAGAATTGTATTTTTTGATGACGTCATAAATATTGAGATTCTTATGGATATGGACTTTTGGGTTTCTACTATAAGGAGCAGAAATTTCACAAAAGAAATATATGTGCATAATATACAATCTAATAGACGTTCTGTACTAAAATCTGATTGTAACCCTATGGGTTACGTGGGAACACCACTATAGTTTCTATAAAAACATTACTTCAAATATTAATTTCTTTTGTGTACCTTAAACAACGCACTGAGCTGTGTTGAATAATGAAAACTGCCAGTCAATATCTAAAAAAGGAACCGAGATTTTAAGAATTGTATCTTTGATGACGTCATAAATATAAAGATTCTTATGGATATGGACTTTTGGGTTTCTACTATAAGGAGGAAAAAGTTCACAAAACAAATATATGTGCATTGATATACAATCTAATAGACGTTCAGTAGTAAAATCCGATGGTAACCCAATGGGTTAAGTGAGAACCCCACTATAGTTTCTATAAAAAACATTACTTCAATTATTGATTTCTTTTGGGTAACTTACACAACGTACTCAGCTGTGTCGAATAATGAAAACTGCATGTCAGTATCTATAAGAGGAACCGAGAGCTTAAGATTTGTATTTTTGATGACGTCATAAATATAGATTCTTATGGATATGGACTTTCGGGTTTTTATTATAAGGAGGAGAAATTTCACAAAACTAATATATGTGCATTAATATACAATCTAATAGACGTTTTGTGCTAAAATATGACGGTACCCCAATGGGATAATTGAGAACCCCACTATAGTTTCTATAAAAAAATTACCTCAATCATTAATTTCTTTTGGGTACCTCAAACAATGCACTCAGTTGTGTTGAATACTGAAAACTGCAAGTCAATATCTAAAAAAAGAACCGAGATTTTAAGAATTGTATTTTTTGATGACGTCATAAATATAGAGATTCTTATGGATATGGACTTTTGGGTTTCTACTATAGGAGAAGAAATTTCAAAAAACTAATATATGTGCATTAATATACAATCTAATAGACGTTCTGTAGAAAAATCCGATGGTAACCCTATGGGTTAAGTGAGAACCCCACTATAGTTTCTATAAAAACATTACTTCAAATATTAAATTCTTTTGGATATCTTAAACAACGCATTCAGCTGGGTCGAATACTGAAAGCTGCGTGTCAATATCTATAAAAGGAACCGAGATTTTAAGAATTGTATTTTTGATGACGTCATAAATATAGATTCTTATGGATATGGACTTTCGAGTTTCTACTATAAGGAGGAGAAATTCCACAAAACTAATATATGTGCATTAATATACAAGCTAATAGACGTTTAGTAGTAAAATATGACGGTACCCCTATGGGTTAATTGAGAACCCCACTATAGTGTCTATAAAAAGATTATCTCAAACATTAATTTCTTTTGGGTACCTCAAACATGCACTCAGCTGTGTTGAATACGGAAAACTGCAAGTCAATATCTAAAAAAGCAACCGAGATTTTAAGAATTGTATTTTTGATGACGTCATAAATATAGAGATTCTTATGGATATGGACCTTTGAGTTTCTACTATAAGGAGGAAAAATTTCACAAAACTGATATTTGTGCATTAATATACAATGTAATATACGTTCTGTAGTAAAATATGACCGTACCCCTATGGGTTAATATAAAACCCCAATATAGTTTCTACAAAAAGATTACCTCAACCATTAATTGCTTTTGGGTACCTCAAACATGCACTCAGCTGTGTTGAATACGGATAACTGCAAGTCAATATCTAAAAAAAGGAACCGAGATTTTAAGAATTGTATTTTTTGTTGATGTTATAAATATAAAGATTCTTATGGATATAGACTTTTGGGTTTGTACTATAAGGAGGAGAAACTTCACAAAATAAATATATGTGCACAATATACAATCTAATAGGCATTCTGTACTAAAATCTGATGGTACCCCTATGGGTTAATAGAGAACCCCACTATAGTTTCTATAAAAAAATTACCTCAATCATTAATTTCTTTTGGGTACCTCAAACAATGCACTCAGCTGTTTTGAATTCTGAAAACTGCAAGTGAATATCTAAAAAGCGAACCGAGATTTTAAGAATTGTATTTTTTGATGTAGTCATAAATACAGAGATTCTTATGGATATAGACTTTTGTGTTTCTACTATAAGGAGGAGAAATTTCACAAAAGACATATCTATGCATAATATACAATCTAATAGACGTTCTGTACTAAAATCTGATGGTACCCCTATGGGTTAATAGAGAACCCCACTATAGTTTCTATAAAAAAATTACCTCAATCTTTAATTTCTTTTGGGTACCTCAAACAATGCACTCAGCTGTGTTGAATACGGAAAACTGCAAGTCAATATCTAAAAAAGGAACCGAGATTTTAAGAATTGTATTTTTTGTTGACGTTATAAATATAAAGATTCTTATGGATATAGACTTTTGGGTTTGTACTATAAAGAGGAGAAACTTCACAAAATAAATATGTGTGCACAATATACAATCTAAGAGGCATTCTGTACTAAAATCTGATTGCAACCCAATGGGTTAAGTTAGAACCCCACTATAGTTTTTACAAAAGCATTACTTCAAATATTAATTTCTTTTGGGTGTTTTAAACAACGCACTCAGCTGTGTTGAATACTGAAAACTTTGTCAATATCTATAAAAGGAACCGAGAGTTTAAGAATTGTATTTTTGATGACGTCATAAATATAGATTCTTATGGATATGGATTTTTGGGTTTCTATTATAAGGAAAAGAAATTTCACAAAACTAATATGTGTGCATTAATATACAATATAATAGACGTTCTGTGTTAAAATATGACGGTACCCCTATGGGTTAAGTGAGAACCCCAATATAGTTTCTATAAAAACATTACTTCAAATATTAATTTCTTTCGGGTACCTTTAACAACGCAATCAGCAGTGTTAAATAATGAAAACTTTGTCAATATCTGAAAAAGAAACCGAGATTTTAAGAATTGTATTTTTGATGACGTCATAAATATAGATTCTTATGGATATGGACTTTTGAGTTTCTACTATAAAGAGAAGAAATTTCACAAAACTAATATATGTGCATTAATATACAATCTAATAGACGTTCTGTAGTAAAATCCGATGGTAACCCAATGGGTTAAGTGAGAACTCCACTATAGTTTCTATAAAAACATTACTTCAAATATTAATTTCTTTCGGGTACCTTTAACAACGCATTCAGCAGTGTTGAATAATGAAAATTTTGTCAATATCTATAAAAGGAACCGAGAGTTTAAGAATTGTATTTTTGATGACGTCATAAATATAGATTCTTATGGATATGGATTTTTGGGTTTCTATTATAAGGAAAAGAAATTTCACAAAACTAATATGTGTGCATTAATATACAATATAATAGACGTTCTGTGTTAAAATATGACGGTACCCCTATGGGTTTGTTGAGTACCCCACTATAGTTTCTATAAACAAATTACCTCAATCGTTAATTTCTTTTGCGTACCTCAAACAATGAACTCAGCTGTGTTGAATACTGAAAATTGCAAGTCAATATCTAAAAAAGGAACCGAGATTTTAAGATTGAATTTTTTGATGACGTCATAAAAATAGAGATTCTTATGGATATGGACTTTTGGGTTTCTACTATAAGGAGGAGAAACTCCACAAAAGAAATATATGTGCACAATATACAATCTAATAGACGTTCTGTACTAAAATCTGATTGTAACCCTATGGGTTAAGTGGGAACACCACTATAGTTTCTATAAAAACATTAGTTCTAATATTAATTTCCTTTGGGTACCTTAAACAACGCACTCATCTGTGTTGAATACTGAAAACTGCATGTCAATATCTAAAAAAAGGAACCGAGATTTTAAGAATTGTATTTTTCGATGACGTCATAAATATAGAGATTCTTATGGATATGGACTTTTGGGTTCTACTATAAAGAAGAGAATTTTCACGAAACAAATATATGTTCATAATATACAATCTAATAGACGTTCTGTACTAAAATCTGATTGTAACCTTATGGGTTAAGTGGGTACACCACTATAGTTTCTATAAAAACATTACTTCAAATATTAATTTCTTTTGTGTACCTTAAACAACGCACTCAGCTGTGTTGAATAATGACAACTGCATGTCAATATCTAAAAAAGGAACCGAGATTTTAAGAATTGTATCTTTGATGACATCATAAATATAAAGATTCTTATGGATATGGACTTTTGGGTTTTTACTATAAGGAGGAAAAATTTCACAAAACAAATATATGTGCATTGATATACAATCTAATAGACGTTCTGTAGTAAAATCTGATGGTACCCCTATGGGTTAAGTCAGAACCCCACTATAGTTTCTATAAAAAGATTACTTCAAATATTAATTTCTTTCGGGTACCTTTAACAACGCATCCAGCAGTGTTGAATAATGAAATCTTTAAGTCAATATCTGAAAAAGGAACCGAGATTCTAAGAATTGTATTTTTGATGACGTCATAAATATAGATTCTCATGGATATGGATTTTTGGGTTTCTACTATAAGGAGAAGAAATTTCACAAAACTAATATATGTGCATTAATATACAATATAATAGACGTTCTGTTGTAAAGTATGATGGTACCCCTATGGGTTAAGTGAGAACCCCACTATATTTTCTCTAAAAAGATTACTTCAATTATTAATTTGTTTCGGGTACCTTAAACAACGCACTCAGCTGTGTTGAATAATAAAAACTGCAAATCAATATCTAAAAAAAGAACCGACATTTTAAGAATTGTATTTTTGATGACGTCATAAATATAGATTCTTATGGATATGGACTTTTGGGTTTCTACTATAAGGAGACGAAATTTCACAAAACTAATATAAGTGCATTAATATACAATCTAATAGACGTTCTGTAGAAAAATCCGATGGTAACCCAATGGGTTAAAAGAGAACCACACTATAGTTTCTATAAAAACATTACTTCAAATATTAAATTCTTTTGGGTATCTTAAACAACGCACTCAGCTGGGTCGAATACTGAAACCTGCATGTCAATATCTATAAAAGGAACCGAGAGTTTAAGAATTGTATTTTTGATGACGTCATAAATATAGAGATTCTTATGGATATTGACTTTTGAGTTTCTACTATAAGGAGAAAAAATTTCACAAAACTAATATATGTGCATTAATATACATTCTAATAGACGTTCTGTAGTAAAGTATGATGGTACCGCTATGGGAAAAGTGAAAACCCCACTATAGTTACTATGAAAACATTACTTCAAATATTAATTTCTTTCGGATACCTGAAACAATGCACTCAGCTGTGTCGAATACTGAAAACTGCATGTCAATATCTATAAAAGGAACCGAGAGTTTAAGAATTGTATTTTTGATGACGTCATAAATATATATTCTTATGGATATGGTCTTTAGGGATTCTACTATAAGGAGAAGAAATTTCACAAAACTAATACATGTGCATTAATATACAATATAATAGACGTTCTGTAGTTAAATATGACGGTACTCCTATGGGTTAATAGGAACCCCAGTATAGTTTCTATAAAAAATTACCTCAATCATTAAATTTTTTTCGGTACCTCAAACAATGCACACAGCTGTGTTGAATACTGAAATTTGCAAGTGAATATCCAAAAAAGGAACCGAGATTTTAAGAATTGTATTTTTTGATGAAGTCATAAATATAGAGATTCTTATATATATTGACTTTTGTGTTTCTACTATAAGGAGAAGAAATTTCACAAAAGAAATATATGTGCATAATATACAATCTAATAGACGTTCTGTACTAAAATCTGATTGTAACCCTATGGGTTAAGTGAGAACCCCACTATAATTTCTATAAAAACATTACCTCAAATATTAATTTCTTTTGGGTACCTTAAACAACCCACTCAGGTGTGTTGAATACTGAAAACTGTATGTCAATATCTAAAAAAGGAACCGAGATTTTAAGAATTGTATCTTTGATGACGACATAAATATAAAGATTCTTATGGATATGGACTTTTAGGTTTCTACTATAAGGAGGAAAAATTTCACAAAACAAATATATGTGCATTGATATACAATCTAATAGACGTTCTCTAGTAAAATCTGATGGTACCCCTATGGGTTAAGTCACAACCCCATTATAGTTTCTATAAAAAGATTACTTCGAATATTAATTTCTTTCGCGTACCTTTAACAACGCACTCAGCTGTGTTGAATAATGAAAACTGCAAGTCAATATCTGAAAAAGGAACCGAGATTTTAAGAATTGTATTTTTTGATGACGTCATAAATATAGAGATTCTAATGGATATGGACTTTTGGGTTTCTACTATAAGGAGGAGAAATTTCAGAAAACAAATATATGTGCATTGATATACAATCTAATAGACGTTCTGTACTAAAATCTGATTGTAACCCTATGGGTTAAGTGGGAACACCACTATAATTTCTATAAAAACATTACTTCAAATATTAATTTCTTTTGGGTACCTTAAACAACGCACTCAGCTGTGTTGAATACTGAAAACTGCATGTCAATATTTAAAAAAAGGAACCAAGATTTTAAGAATTGTATTTTTTGACGACGTCATAAATATAGAGATTCTAATGGATATGGACTTTTGGGTTTCTACTATAAGGAGGAGAAATTTCAGAAAACAAATATATGTGCATTGATATACAATCTAATAGACGTTCTGTACTAAAATCTGATTGTAACCCTATGGGTTAAGTGAGAACCCCACTATAGTTTCTATAAAAACATTACCTCAAATATTAATTTCTTTTGGGTACCTAAAACAACGCATTCAGCTGTGTTGAATACTGAAAACTGCATGTCAATATCTAAAAAAAGGAACCGAGATTTTAAGAATTGTATTTTTTGATGACGTCTTAAATATAAAGATTCTTATGGATATGGACTTTTGCGTTTCTACTATAAGGAGGAAAAATTTCACAAAACAAATATATGTGCATTGATATACAATCTAATAGACGTTCTGTAGTAAAATCTGGTGGAACCCCTATGGGTTAAGTCAGAACCCCACTATAGTTTCTATAAAAATATTACTT
This sequence comes from Thermobia domestica, assembly GCF_964235325.1. Taxonomy (NCBI): domain Eukaryota; kingdom Metazoa; phylum Arthropoda; class Insecta; order Zygentoma; family Lepismatidae; genus Thermobia; species Thermobia domestica. The sequence continues at coordinate 249,161,520 of NC_137456.1, read as the reverse complement.
CCAATATTAATTTCTTTCGAATACTTTTAACAACGCACTCAGCTGTTTTGAATAATGAAAACTGCAAGTCAATATCTAAATAAGGAACCGAGATTTTAAGAATTGTATTTTTGATGACGTCATAAATATAGATTCTTATGGATATGGACTTTCGGGTTTCTACTATAAGGAGGAGAAATTTCACAAAACTAATATATGTGCATTAATATACAAGCTAATAGACGTTCTGTGGTAAAATATGACGGTACCCCTATGAGTTAATGGAAAACCCCACTATAGTTTTATAAAAAGATTACCTCAACCATTAATTTCTTTTGGGTACCTCAAACAATGCACTCAGCTGTGTTGAGTACTGAAAACTGCAAGCCAATAACTAAAAAAGGAACCGAGATTTTAAGAATTGTATTTTTTGATGACGTCATAAATATAGAGATTCTAATGGATATGGCCTTTTGGGTTTCTACTATAAGGAGGAGAAATTTCAGAAAACAAATATATGTGCATTGATATACAATCTAATAGACGTTCTGTACTAAAATCTGATTGTAACCCTATGGGTTAGGTGAGAACCCCACTATAGTTTCTATAAAAACATTACCTCAAATATTAATTTCTTTTGGGTACCTTAAACAACGCACTCAGCTGTGTTGAATAATGAAAACTTTAAGTCAATATCTGAAAAAGGAACCGAGATTTTAAGAATTGTATTTTTGATGACGTCATAAATATAGATTCTTATGGATATGGACTTTTGAGTTTCTACTATAAGGAGAAGAAATTTCACAAAACTAATATATGTGCATTAATATACAATCTAATAGACGTTCTGTAGTAAAATCCGATGGTGACAAATGGGTTAAGTGAGAACCCCACTATAGTTTTTATAAAAACATTATTTTAATTATTAATTTTTTTGGGGAACTTAAACAACGCACTCAGCTGTGTCGAATAATGAAAACTGCATGTCAATATCTATAAAAGGAACCGAGAGTTTAAGTATTGTATTTTTGATGACGTAATAAATATAGATTCTTATGGAAATGGACTTTCGGGTCTCTACTATAAGGAGGAGAAATTTCACAAAACTAATATATGTGCATTAATATACAATATAATAGACGTTCTGTGCTTAAATATGACGGTACCTATATGGGTTAATTGAGAACCCCACTATAGTTTCTATAAAAAAATTACCTCAATCATTAATTTATTTTGGGTACCTTAAACAACGCACTCAGCTTTGTCGAATAATGAAAACTGCATGTCAATATCTATAAAAGGAAGCGAGAGTTTAAGAATTGTATTTTTGATGACGTCATAAATATAGATTCTTATGCATTTGGACCTTCGGGTTTCTACTATAAGGAGGAGAAATTTCACAAAACTAATATATGTGCATTAATATACAATATAATAGACGTTCTGTGCTAAAATATGATGGTACCCCTATGGGTTAATTGAGAACCCCACTATAGTTTCTATAAAAAAATTACCTCAATCATTAATTTCTTTTGGGTACCTCAAACAATGCACTCAGCTGTGTTGAATACTGAAAACTGCAAGTCAATATCTAAAAAAGGAACCGAGATTTTAAGAATTGTATTTTTTGATGACGTCATAAATATAGAGATTCTTATGGGTATAGACTTTTGGGTTTCTACTATAAGGAGGAGAAATTTCACAAAAGAAATATATGTGCATAATATACTATCTAATAGACGTTCTGTACTAAAATCTGATTGTAACGCTATGGGTTAAGTGGGTACACCACTATAATTTCTATAAAAACATTACTTCTAATATTAATTTCTTTTGGGTACCTAAAACAACGCACTCAGCTGTGTTGAATACCGAAAACTGCATGTCAATATCTAAAAAAAAAACCGAGATTTTAAGAATTGTATTTTTTGATGACGTCTTAAATATAAAGATTCTTATGGATATGGACTTTTGCGTTTCTACTATAAGGAGGAAAAATTTCACAAAACAAATATATGTGCATTGATATACAATCTAATAGACGTTCTGTAGTATAATCTGGTGGTACCCCTGTGGGTTAAGTCAGAACCCCACTATAGTTTCTATAAAAATATTACTTCCAATATTAATTTCTTTGTGGTACCTTTAACAACGCAATCAGCCGTGTTGAATAATGAAAACTGCAAGTCAATATCTAAAAAAGAAACCGAGATTTTAAGAATTGTATTTTTTGATGACGTCATAAATATAGAGATTCTAATGGATATGGACTTTTGGGTTTCTACTATAAGGAGGAGAAATTTCAGAAAACAAATATATGTGCATTGATATACAATCTAATAGACGTTCTGTACTAAAATCTGATTGTAACCCTATGGGTTAAGTGGGAACACCACTATAATTTCTATAAAAACATTACTTCAAATATTAATTTCTTTTGGGTACCTTAAACAACGCACTCAGCTGTGTTGAATACTGAAAACTGCATGTCAATATCTAAAAAAAGGAACCGAGGTTTTAAGAATTGTATTTTTTGATGACGTCATAAATATAGATTGTTATGGATATGGACTTCCGGGTTTCTACTATAAGGAGGAGAAATTTCACAAAACTAATATATGTGCATTAATATACAAGCTAATAGACGTTCTGTGGTAAAATATGACGGTACCCCTATGAGTTAATTGAGAACCCCACTATAGTTTCTATAAAAAGATTACCTCAACCATTAATTTCTTTGGGTACCTCAAACAATGCACTCAGCTGTGTTGAATACTGAAAACTGCAAGTCAATATCTAAAAAAGGAACCGAGATTTTAAGAATTGTATTTTTTGATGACGTCATAAATATAGAGATTCTAATGGATATGGCCTTTTCGGTTTCTACTATAAGGAGGAGAAATTTCAGAAAACAAATATATGTGCATTGATATACAATCTAATAGACGTTCTGTACTAAAATCTGATTGTAACCCTATGGGTTAAGTGAGAACCCCACTATAGTTTCTATAAAAACATTACCTCAAATATTAATTTCTTTTGGGTACCTTAAACAACGCACTCAGCTGTGTTGAATACTGAAAACTGCATATCAATATCTAAAAAAGGAACCGAGATTTTAAGAATTGTATTTTTGATGACGTCATAAATATAGAAATTCTTATGGATATGGACTTTTGGGTTTCTACTATAGGAGAAATAATTTCACAAAACTAATATATGTGCATTAATATACAATCTAATAGACGTTCTGTAGAAAAGTCCGATGGTAACCCAATGGGTTAATTGAGAACCCCACTATAGTGTCTATAAAAAGATTACCTCAACCATTAATTTCTTTTGGGTACCTCAAACATGCACTCAGCTGTGTTTAATACGGAAAACTGCAAGTGAATATCTAAAAAAGGAACCGAGATTTTAAGAATTGTATTTTTTGATGTAGTCATAAATATAGAGATTCTTATGGATATTGACTTTTGTGTTTCTACTATAAGGAGGAGAAATTTCACAAAAGACATATCTATGAATAATATACAATCTAATAGACGTTCTGTACTAAAAGCTGATTGTAACCCTATGGTTTAAGTGAGAACCCCTCTATAATTTTTATAAAAACATTACCTCAAATATTAATTTCTTTTGGGTACCTTAAACAACGCACTCAGGTGTGTTGAATACCGAAAACTGTATGTCAATGTCTAAAAAAGGAACCGAGATTTTAAGAATTCTATCTTTGATGACGTAATAAATATAAAGATTCTTATGGATATGGACTTTTAGGTTTCTACTATAAGGAGGAAAAATTTCACAAACCAAATATATGTGCATTGATATACAATCTAATAGACGTTCTGCGCTAAAATATGATGGTACCCCTATGGGTTAATTGGGAACCCCACTATAGTTTCTATAAAAAAATTACCTCAATCATTAATTTCTTTTGGGTACCTCAAACAATGCACTCAGCTGTGTTGAATACTGAAAACTGCAAGTCAATATCTAAAAAAGGAACCGAGATTTTAAGAATTGTATTTTTTGATGACATCATAAATATAGAGATTCTTATGGGTATGGACTTTTGGGTTTCTACTATAAGGAGGAGAAATTTCACCAAAGAAATATATGTGCATAATATACTATCTAATAGACGTTCTGTACTAAAATCTGATTGTAACGCTATGGGTTAAGTGGGTACACCACTATAATTTCTATAAAAACATTACTTCTAATATTAATTTCTTTTGGGTACCTAAAACAACGCACTCAGCTGTGTTGAATACTGAAAACTGGATGTCAATATCTAAAAAAAGGAACCGAGATTTTAAGAATTGTATTTTTTGATGACGTCTTAAATATAAAGATTCTTATGGATATGGACTTTTGCGTTTCTACTATAAGGAGGAAAAATTTCACAAAACAAATATATGTGCATTGATATACAATCTAATAGACGTTCTGTACTAAAATCTGATTGTAACCCTATGGGTTAAGTGAGAACCCCACTATAGTTTCTATAAAAACATTACCTCAAATATTAATTTCTTTTGGGTACCTTAAACAACGCACTCAGCTGTGTTGAATAATGAAAACTTTAAGTCAATATCTGAAAAAGGAACCGAGATTTTAAGAATTGTATTTTTGATGACGTCATAAATATAGATTCTTATGGATATGGACTTTTGAGTTTCTACTATAAGGAGAAGAAATTTCACAAAACTAATATATGTGCATTAATATACAATCTAATAGACGTTCTGTAGTAAAATCCGATGGTGACAAATGGGTTAAGTGAGAACCCCACTATAGTTTTTATAAAAACATTATTTTAATTATTAATTTTTTTGGGGAACTTAAACAACGCACTCAGCTGTGTCGAATAATGAAAACTGCATGTCAATATCTATAAAAGGAACCGAGAGTTTAAGAATTGTATTTTTGATGACGTCATAAATATAGATTCTTATGGATATGGACTTTCGGGTCTCTACTATAAGGAGGAGAAATTTCACAAAACTAATATATGTGCATTAATATACAATCTAATAGACGTTCTGTAGTATAATCTGGTGGTACCCCTGTGGGTTAAGTCAGAACCCCACTATAGTTTCTATAAAAATATTACTTCCAATATTAATTTCTTTGTGGTACCTTTAACAACGCAATCAGCTGTGTTGAATAATGAAAACTGCAAGTCAATATCTAGAAAAGAAACCGAGATTTTAAGAATTGTATTTTTTGATGACGTCATAAATATAGAGATTCTAATGGATATGGACTTTTGGGTTTCTACTATAAGGAGGAGAAATTTCAGAAAACAAATATATGTGCATTGATATACAATCTAATAGACGTTCTGTACTAAAATCTGATTGTAACCCTATGGGTTAAGTGGGAACACCACTATAATTTCTATAAAAACATTACTTCAAATATTAGTTTCTTTTGGGTACCTTAAACAACGCACTCAGCTGTGTTGAATACTGAAAACTGCATGTCAATATTTAAAAAAAGGAACCGAGATTTTAAGAATTGTATTTTTTGATGACGTCATAAATATAAAGATTCTTATGGATATGGACTTTTGGGTTTCTACTATAAGGAGGAAAAATTTCACAAAACAAATATATGTGCATTGATATACAACCTAATAGACGTTCTGTAGTAAAATCTGGTGGTACCCCTATTTGTTAAGTCAGAACCCCACTATAGTTTCTATAAAAATATTACTTCAAATATTAATTTCTTTCGGATACATTTAACAACGCACTCAGCTGTTTTGAATAATGAAAACTGCAAGTCTATATCCAAAAAAGGAACCGAGATTTTAAGAATTCTATCTTTGATGACGTCATAAATATAAGGATTCTTATGGATATGGACTTTTAGGTTTCTACTAAAAGGAGGAAAAATTTCACAAACCAAATATATGTGCATTGATATACAATCTAATAGACGTTCTGTAGTAAAATATGACGGTACCCCTATGGGTTAATTGAGTACCCTAATATAGTTTCTATAAAAAGATTACCTCAACCATTAATTTCTTTTGGGTACCTCAAACATTACACTCAGCTGTGTTGAATACGGAAAACTTCAAGTCAATATCTAAAAAAGGAACCGAGATTTTAAGAATTGTATTTTTTGATGTAGTCATAAATATAGAGATTCTTATGGATATTGACTTTTGTGTTTCTACTATAAGGAGGAGAAACTTCACAAAAGAAATATATGTGCACAATATACAATCTAAGAGGCATTCTGTACTAAAATCTGATTGTAACCCAATGGGTTATGTTAGAACCCCACTATAGTTTTTATAAAGGCATTACTTCAAATATTATTTTTTTTGGGTGTTTTAAACAACGCACTCAGCTGTGTTGAATACTGAAAACTGCATGTCAATATCTAAAAAAGGAACCGAAATTTTAAGAATTGTATTTTTGATGACGTCATAAATATAGAGATTCTTATGGATATGGACTTTTGGGTTTTTACTATAAGGAGGAGAAATTCCAGAAAACTAATATATGTGCATTAATATACAATCTAATAGACGTTCTGTAGTAAAGTATGATGGTACCCCTATGGGTTAAGTGAGAACCCCACTATAGTTTCTATAAAAACATTACTCCAAATATTAATTTCTTCCAGGTACCTTTAACAACGCATTCAGCAGTGTTAAATAATGAAAACTTTGTCAATATCTGAAAAAGAAACCGAGATTTTAAGAATTGTATTTTTGATGACGTCATAAATATAGATTCTTATCGGTATGGACTTTTGAGTTTCTACTATAAGGAGAAGAAATTTCACAAAACTAATATATGTGCATTAATATACAACCTAATAGACGTTCTGTAGTAAAATCCGATGGTAACACAATGGGTTAAGTGAGTACTCCACTATAGTTTCTATAAAAACATTACTTCAAATATTAATTTCTTTCGGGTACCTTTAACAACGCATTCAGCAGTGTTGAATAATGAAAACTTTGTCAATATCTATAAAAAGAACCGAGTGTTTAAGAATTGTTTTTTTGATGACGTCATAAATATAGATTCTTATGGATATGGATTTTTGGGTTTCTATTATAAGGAGAAGAAATTTCACAAAACAAATATATGTGCATTGATATACAATCTAATAGACGTTCTGTAGTAAAATCTGGTGGTACCCTTATGGGTTAATTGAGAACCCCACTATAGTTTCTATAAAAAAATTACCTCGATCGTTAATTTCTTTTGGGTACCTCAAACAATGCACTCAGCTGTGTTGAATACGGAAAACTGCAAGTCAATATCTAAAAAAGGAACCGAGATTTTAAGAATTGTATTTTTTGATGACGTCATAAAAATAGAGATTCTTATGGATATGGACTTTTGGGTTTCTACTATAAGGAGGAGAAATTTCACAAAAGAAATATATGTGCATAATATACAATCTAATAGACGTTCTGTACTAAAATCTGATTGTAACCCTATGGGTTAAGTGGGAACACCACTATAGTTTCTATAAAAACATTAGTTCTAATATTAATTTCCTTTGGGTACCTTAAACAACGCACTCATCTGTGTTGAATACTGAAAACTGCATGTCAATATCTAAAAAAAGGAACCGAGATTTTAAGAATTGTATTTTTTGATGACGTCATAAATATAAAGATTCTTATGAATATGGACTTTTGGGTTTCTTCTATAAAGAGGAGAATTTTCACGAAACCAATATATGTGCATTAACATACAATATAATAGACGTTCTGTTGTAAAGTATGATGGTACCCCTATGGGTTAAGTGAGAACCCAACTATATTTTCTATAAAAAGATTACTTCAATTATTAATTTATTTCGGGTACCTTAAACAACGCACTCAGCTGTGTTGAATAATAAAAACTGCAAGTCAATATCTAAAAAAAGAACCGAGATTTTAAGAATTGTATTTTTGATGACGTCATAAATATAGATTCTTATGGATATGGACTTTTGGGTTTCTACTATAAGGAGAAGAAATTTCACAAAACTAATATATGTGCATTAATATACAATCTAATAGACGTTCTGTAGAAAAATCCGATGGTAACCCAATGGGTTAAGTGAGAACCACACTATAGTTTCTATAAAAACATTACTTCAAATATTAAATTCTTTTGGGTATCTTAAACAACGCACTCAGCTGGGTCGAATACTGAAAACTGCATGTCAATATCTATAAAGGAACCGAGAGTTTAAGAATTGTATTTTTGATGACGTCATACATATAGATTCTTATGGATATGGACTTTCGGGTTTCTACTATAAGGAGGTGAAATTTCACAAAACTAATATATGTGCATTACTATACAAGCTAATAGACGTTCTGTAGTAAAATATGACGGTACCCCTATTGGTTAATTGAGAACCCCACTATAGTTTCTATAAAAAGATTACCTCAACCATTAATTTCTTTTGGGTACCTCAAACATGCACTCAGCTGTGTTGAACACGGAAAACTGCAAGTCAATATCTAAAAAAGGAACCGAGATTTTAAGAATTGTATTTTTGATGACGTCATAAATATAGAGATTCTTATGGATATGGACTTTTGAGTTTCTACTATAAGGAGAAAAAATTTCACAAAACTAATATATGTGCATTAATATACATTCTAATAGACGTTCTGTAGTAAAGTATGATGGTACCGCTATGGGATAAGTGAAAACCCCACTATAGTTACTATGAAAACATTACTTCAAATATTAATTTCTTTCGGATACCTGAAACAATGCACTCAGCTGTGTCGAATACTGAAAACTGCATGTCAATATCTATAAAAGGAACCGAGAGTTTAAGAATTGTATTTTTGATGACGTCATAAATATAGATTCTTATGGATATGGTCTTTCGGGATTCTACTATAAGGAGAAGAAATTTCACAAAACTAATACATGTGCATTATTATACAATATAATAGACGTTCTGCAGTAAAATATGACGGTACCCCTATGGGTTAATTGAGAACCTTACTATAGTTTCTATAAAAAAATTACCTCAATCATTAAATTCTTTTCGGTACCTCAAACAATGCACACAGCTGTGTTTAATACTGAAAACTGCAAGTCAATATCTAAAAAAGGAACCGACATTTTAAGAATTGTATTTTTTTATGAAGTCATAAATATAGAAATTCTTATGGATATTGACTTTTGTGTTTCAACTATAAGGAGGAGAAATTTCACAAAAGAAATATATGTGCATAATATACAATCTAATAGACGTTCTGTACTAAAATCTGATTGTAACCCTATGGGTTAAGTGAGAACACCACTATAGTTTCTATAAAAAGATTACTTCAATTATTAATTTCTTTCGGGTACCTTAAACAACGCACTCAGGTGTGTTGAATACTGAAAACTGTATGTCAATATCTAAAAAAGGAACCGAGATTTTAAGAATTGTATCTTTGATGACGACATAAATATAAAGATTCTTATGGATATGGACTTTTAGGTTTCTACTATAAGGAGGAAAAATTTCACAAAACAAATATATGTGCATTGATATACAATCTAATAGACGTTCTCTAGTAAAATCTGATGGTACCCCTATATGTTAAGTCACAACCCCATTATAGTTTCTATAAAAAGAATACTTCGAATATTAATTTCTTTCGGGTACCTTTAACAACGCACTCAGCTGTGTTGAATAATGAAAACTGAATGTCAATATCTGAAAAAGGAACCGAGATTATAAGAATTGTATCCTTGATGACGTCATAAATATAGATTCTTATGCATTTGGACTTTCGGGTTTCTACTATAAAGAGGAGAAATTTCACAAAAGAAATATATGTGCATAACATACAATCTAATAGACGTTCGGTACTAAAATCTGATTGTAACCCTATGGGTTAAGTGGGAAATCCACTACAGTTTCTATAAAAACATTAGTTCTAATATTAATTTCTTTCGGGTACCTCAAACAATGCACTCAGCTGTGTTGAATACTGAAAACTGCAAGTCAATATCTAAAAAAGGAACCGAGATTTTAAGAATTGTATTTTTTGATGACGTCATAAAAATAGAGATTCTTATGGATATGGACTTTCGGGTTTCTAATATAAGGAGGAGAAATTTCACAAAAAAAATATATGTGCATAATATACAATCTAATAGACGTTCTGTACTAAAATCTGATTGTAACCCTATGGGTTAAGTGGGAACACCACTACAGTTTCTATAAAAACATTAGTTGTAATATTAATTTCCTTTGGGTACCTTAAACAACGCACTCATCTGTGTTGAATACTGAAAACTGCATGTCAATATCTAAAAAAAGGAACCGAGATTTTAAGAATTGTATTTTTTGATGACGTCACAAATATAAAGATTCTTATGAATATGGACTTTTGGGTTTCTACTATAAAGAGGAGAATTTTCACAAAACAAATATATGTGCATTGATATACAATCTAATAGACGTTGTGTAGTAAAATCTGATGGTACCCCTATGGGTTAAGTCAGAACCCCATTATGGTTTCTATAAAAAGATTACTTCGAATATTAATTTCTTTTGGGTACCTTTAACAACGCTCTCAGCTGTGTTGAATAATGAAAACTGCAAGTCAATATCTAAAGAAAGAACCGAGATTTTAAGAATTGTATTTTTTGATGACGTCATAAATATAGAGATTCTTATGGATATGGACTTTTGGGTTTCTACTATAAAGAGGAGAAATTTCACAAAAGAAATATATGTGCATAATATACAATCTAATAGACGTTCTGTACTAAAATCTGATTGTAACCCTATGGGTTAAGTGGGAACACCACTATAGTTTCTATAAAAACATTACTTCAAATATTAATTTCTTTTGTGTACCTTAAACAACGCACTCAGCTGTGTTGAATAATGAAAACTGCATGTCAATATCTATAAAAGGAACCGAGATTTTAAGAATTGTATTTTTGATGACGTCATAAATATAGATTCTTATGCATTTGGACTTTCGGGTTTCTACTATAAGGAGGAGAAATTTCAGAAAACTAATATATGTGCATTAATATACAATTTAATAGACGATCCGTGCTCAAATATGACGGTACCTATTGGGTCAATTGAGAACCCCACTATAGTTTCTATAAAAAAATTACCTCAATCATTAATTTCTTTTGGGTACCTTAAACAACGCACTCAGCTGTGTCGAATAATGAAAACTGCATGTCAATATCTATAAAAGGAACCGAGAGTTTAAGAATTGTATTTTTGATGACGTCATAAATATAGATTCTTATGCATTTGGACTTTCGGGTTTCTACTATAAGGAGGAGAAATTTCACAAAACTAATATATGTGTATTAATATACAATATAATAGACGTTCTTTGCAAAAATATGACAGTACCCCTATGGGTTAATTGAGAACCCCACTATAGTTTCTATAAAAAAATTACCTCAATCATTAATTTCTTTTGGGTACCTCAAACAATGCACTCAGCTGTGTTGAATACTGAAACCTGCAAGTCAATATCTAAAAAAGGAACCGAGATTTTAAGTATTGTATTTTTTGATGACGTCATAAATATAGAGATTCTTATGAATATGGACTTTTGGGTTTCTTCTATAAAGAGGAGAATTTTCACGAAACCAATATATGTGCATTAACATACAATATAATAGACGTTCTGTTGTAAAGTATGATGGTACCCCTATGGGTTAAGTGAGAACCCAACTATATTTTCTATAAAAAGATTACTTCAATTATTAATTTCTTTCGGGTACCTTAAACAACGCACTCAGCTGTGTTGAATAATAAAAACTGCAAGTCAATATCTAAAAAAAGAACCGAGATTTTAAGAATTGTATTTTTGATGACGTCATAAATATAGATTCTTATGGATATGGACTTTTGGGTTTCTACTATAAGGAGAAGAAATTTCACAAAACTAATATATGTGCATTAATATACAATCTAATAGACGTTCTGTAGAAAAATCCGATGGCAACCCAATGGGTTAAGTGAGAACCACACTATAGTTTCTATAAAAACATTACTTCAAATATTAAATTCTTTTGGGTATCTTAAACAACGCACTCAGCTGGGTCGAATACTGAAAACTGCATGTCAATATCTATAAAAGGAACCGAGAGTTTAAGAATTGTATTTTTGATGACGTCATACATATAGATTCTTATGGATATGGACTTTCGGGTTTCTACTATAAGGAGGTGAAATTTCACAAAACTAATATATGTGCATTATTATACAAGCTAATAGACGTTCTGTAGTAAAATATGACGGTACCCCTATTGGTTAATTGAGAACCCCACTATAGTTTCTATAAAAAGATTACCTCAACCATTAATTTCTTTTGGGTACCTCAAACATGCACTCAGCTGCGTTGAATACGGAAAACTGCAAGTCAATATCTAAAAAAGGAACCGAGATTTTAAGAATTGTATTTTTGATGACGTCATAAATATAGAGATTCTTATGGATATGGACTTTTGAGTTTCTACTATAAGGAGAAAAAATTTCACAAAACTAATATATGTGCATTAATATACATTCTAATAGACGTTCTGTAGTAAAGTATGATGGTACCGCTATGGGATAAGTGAAAACCCCACTATAGTTACTATGAAAACATTACTTCAAATATTAATTTCTTTCGGATACCTGAAACAATGCACTCAGCTGTGTCGAATACTGAAAACTGCATGTCAATATCTATAAAAGGAACCGAGAGTTTAAGAATTGTATTTTTGATGACGTCATAAATATAGATTCTTATGGATATGGTCTTTCGGGATTCTACTATAAGGAGAAGAAATTTCACAAAACTAATACATGTGCATTATTATACAATATAATAGACGTTCTGCAGTAAAATATGACGGTACCCCTATGGGTTAATTGAGAACCTTACTATAGTTTCTATAAAAAAATTACCTCAATCATTAAATTCTTTTCGGTACCTCAAACAATGCACACAGCTGTGTTTAATACTGAAAACTGCAAGTCAATATCTAAAAAAGGAACCGACATTTTAAGAATTGTATTTTTTGATGAAGTCATAAATATAGAAATTCTTATGGATATTGACTTTTGTGTTTCAACTATAAGGAGGAGAAATTTCACAAAAGAAATATATGTGCATAATATACAATCTAATAGACGTTCTGTACTAAAATCTGATTGTAACCCTATGGGTTAAGTGAGAACACCACTATAGTTTCTATAAAAAGATTACCTCAATCATTAATTTCTTTTGGGTACCTCAAACAATGCACTCAGCTGTGTTGAATACTGAAACCTGCAAGTCAATATCTAAAAAAGGAACCGAGATTTTAAGTATTGTATTTTTTGATGACGTCATAAATATAGAGATTCTTATGGATATGGACTTTTGGGTTTCTACTATAAGGAGGAGAAACTTCACAAAAGAAATATATGTGCATAATATACTATCTAATAGACGTTCTGTACTAAAATCTGATTGTAACCCTATGGGTTAAGTGGGAACACCACTATAATTTCTATAAAAACATTATTTCTAATATTAATTTCTTTTGGGTACCTTAAACGACGCACTCAGCTGTGTTGAATACTGAAAACTGCATATCAATATCTAAAAAAAGGAACCGAGATTTTAAGAATTGTATTTTTTGATGACGTCATAAATATAAAGATTCTTATAGATATGGACTTTTGGGTTTCTACTATAAGGAGGAAAAATTTCACAAAAAAAATATATGTGCATTGATATACAATCTAATAGACGTTCTGTCGTAAAATCTGGTGGTACCCCTATGGGTTAAGTCAGAACCCCACTATAGTTTCTATAAAAATATTACTTCCAATATTAATTTCTTTCGGGTACCTTTAACAACGCACTCAGCTGTGTTGAATAATGAAAACTGCAAGTCAATATCTAAAAAAGGAACCGAGATTTTAAGAATTGTATTTTTGATGACGTCATAAATATAGATTCTTATGGATATGGACTTTCGTGTTTCTACTATAAGGAGGAGAAATTTCACAAAACTAATATATGTGCATTAATATACAAGCTAATTGACGTTCTGTAGTAAAATATGACGGTACCCCTATGAGTTAATTGAGAACCCCGCTATATTTTCTATAAAAAGATTACCTCAACCATTAATTTCTTTTGATTACCTCAAACAATGCACTCAGCTGTGTTGAATACTGAAAACTACAAGTCAATATCTAAAAAAGGAACCGAGATTTTAAGAATTGTTTTTTTTGATGACGTCATAAATATAGAGATTCTAATGGATATGGCCTTCTGGGTTTCTACTATAAGGAGGAGAAATTTCAGAAAACAAATATATGTGCATTGATATACAATCTAATAGACGTTCTGTACTAAAATCTGATTGTAACCTTATGGGTTAAGTGGGAACACCACTATAATTTCTATAAAAACATTACCTCAAATATTAATTTCTTTTGGGTACCTTAAACAACGCACTCAGCTGTGTTGAATACTGAAAACTGCATATCAATATCTAAAAAAGGAACCGAGATTTTAAGAATTGTATTTTTGATGACCTCATAAATATAGAGATTCTAATTTATATGGACTTTTGGGTTTCTACTATAAGGAGGAAAAATTTCACAAAACAAATATATGTGCATTGATATACAATCTAATAGACGTTCTGTAGTAAAATCTGGTGGTACCCCTATGGGTTAAGTCAGAACCCCACTATAGTTTCTACAAAAATATTACTTCCAATATTAATTTCTTTCGGGTACCTTTAACAACGCACTCAGCTGTGTTGAATAATGAAAACTGCAAGTCAATATCTAAAAAAGGAACCGAGATTTTAAGAATTGTATTTTTTGATGACGTCATAAATATAGAGATTCTTATGGATATGGACTTTTGGGTTTCTACTATAAGGGGGGAAATTTCACAAAACTAATATATGTGCATTAATATCCAATCTAATAGACGTTCTGTAGTAAAGTATGATGGTACCGCTATGGGATTAGTGAAAACTTTACTATAGTTACTATAAAAACATTACTTCAAATATTAATTTCTTTCGGATACCTGAAACAATGCACTCAGCTGTGTCGAATACTGAAAGCTGCATGTCAAAATCTATAAAAAGAACCGAGAGTTTAAGAATTGTATTTTTGATGACGTCATAAATATAGATTCTTATGGATATGGACTTTCGGGATTCTACTATAAGGAGAAGAAATTTCACAAAACTAATATATGTGCATTAATATACAATATAATAGACGTTCTGTAGTAAAATATGACGGTACCCCTATGGGTTAATATAGAACCCCACTATAGTTCCTATAAAAAAATACCTCAATCATTAATTTCTTTTGGGTACCTCAAACAATGCACTCAGCTGTGTTGAATACTGAAAATTCAAGTGAATATCTAAAAAAGGAACCGAGATTTTAAGAATTGTATTTTTTGCTGAAGTCATAAATATAGAGATTCTTATGGATATTGACTTTTGTGTTTCTACTATAAGAAGGAGAAATTTCACAAAAGAAATATATGTGCATAATATACAATCTAATAGACGTTCTGTACTAATATCTACTTGTAACCCAATGGGTTAAGTTAGAACCCCACTATAGTTTTTATAAAAGCCTTACTTCAAATATTAATTTCTTTTGGGTGCCTTAAACAACGCACTCAGCTGTGTTGAATACTGAAAACTGCATGTCAAAATCTAAAAAAGGAACCGAGATTTTAAGTATTGTATTTTTGATGACGTCATAAATATAGAGATTCTTATGGATATGGACTTTTCGGTTTTTACTATATGGAGGAGAAATTACACAAAACAAATATATGTGCAATAATATACAATCTAATAGTCGTTCTGTAGTAAAGTATTATGGTACCCGTATGGGTTAAATGAGAACCCCACTATAGTTTCTATAAAAACATTACTTCAAATAATAATTTCTTTCGGATACCTGAAACAATGCACTCAGCTGTGTCGAATACTGAAAACTGCATGCCAACATCTATAAAAGGAACCGGGATTTAAAGAATTCTATTTTTGATGACGTCATAAATATAGATTCTGATGGATATGGACTTTTGGGATTCTACTATAAGGAGGAGAAATTTCACAAAACTAATATATGTGCATTAATATACAATATAATAGACGTTCTGTAGTAAAATATGACGGTACCACAATGGTTTAATTGAGAACCCCACTATAGTTTCTAAGAAAAAATACTTCAATCATTAATTTCTTTTGGGTACCTCAAACAATGCACTCAGCTGTGTTGAATACTGAAAACTGCAAGTCAATATCTAAAGAACAAACCGAGATTTCAAGAATTGTATTTTTTGATGACGTCATAAATATTGAGATTCTTATGGATATGGACTTTTGGGTTTCTACTGTAAGGAGCAGAAATTTCACAAAAGAAATATATGTGCATAATATACAATCTAATAGACGTTCTGTACTAAAATCTGATTGTAACCCTATGGGTTACGTGGGAACACCACTATAGTTTCTATAAAAACATTACTTCAAATATTAATTTCTTTTGTGTACCTTAAACAACGCACTGAGCTGTGTTGAATAATGAAAACTGCCAGTCAATATCTAAAAAAGGAACCGAGATTTTAAGAATTGTATCTTTGATGACGTCATAAATATAAAGATTCTTATGGATATGGACTTTTGGGTTTCTACTATAAGGAGGAAAAAGTTCACAAAACAAATATATGTGCATTGATATACAATCTAATAGACGTTCAGTAGTAAAATCCGATGGTAACCCAATGGGTTAAGTGAGAACCCCACTATAGTTTCTATAAAAACATTACTTCAATTATTGATTTGTTTTGGGTAACTTACACAACGCACTCAGCTGTGTCGAATAATGAAAACTGCATGTCAGTATCTATAAGAGGAACCGAGAGCTTAAGATTTGTATTTTTGATGACGTCATAAATATAGATTCTTATGGATATGGACTTTCGGGTTTTTATTATAAGGAAGAGAAATTTCACAAAACTAATATATGTGCATTAATATACAATCTAATAGACGTTTTGTGTTAAAATATGACGGTACCCCAATGGGATAATTGAGAACCCCACTATAGTTTCTATAAAAAAATTACCTCAATCATTAATTTCTTTTGGGTACCTCAAACAATGCACTCAGTTGTGTTGAATACTGAAAACTGCAAGTCAATATCTAAAAAAAGAACCGAGATTTTAAGAATTGTATTTTTTGATGACGTCATAAATATAGAGATTCTTATGGATATGGACTTTTGGGTTTCTACTATAGGAGAAGAAATTTCAAAAATCTAATATATGTGCATTAATATACAATCTAATAGACGTTCTGTAGAAAAATCCGATGGTAACCCTATGGGTTAAGTGAGAACCCCACTATAGTTTCTATAAAAACATTACTTCAAATATTAAATTCTTTTGGGTATCTTAAACAACGCATTCAGCTGGGTCGAATACTGAAAGCTGCGTGTCAATATCTATAAAAGGAACCGAGATTTTAAGAATTGTATTTTTGATGACGTCATAAATATAGATTCTTATGGATATGGACTTTCGAGTTTCTACTATAAGGAGGAGAAATTCCACAAAACTAATATATGTGCATTAATATACAAGCTAATAGACGTTTAGTAGTAAAATATGACGGTACCCCTATGGGTTAATTGAGAACCCCACTATAGTGTCTATAAAAAGATTATCTCAAACATTAATTTCTTTTGGGTACCTCAAACATGCACTCAGCTGTGTTGAATACGGAAAACTGCAAGTCAATATCTAAAAAAGCAACCGAGATTTTAAGAATTGTATTTTTGATGACGTCATAAATATAGAGATTCTTATGGATATGGACCTTTGAGTTTCTACTATAAGGAGGAAAAATTTCACAAAACTGATATTTGTGCATTAATATACAATGTAATATACGTTCTGTAGTAAAATATGACCGTACCCCTATGGGTTAATATAAAACCCCAATATAGTTTCTACAAAAAGATTACCTCAACCATTAATTGCTTTTGGGTACCTCAAACATGCACTCAGCTGTGTTGAATACGGATAACTGCAAGTCAATATCTAAAAAAAAGGAACCGAGATTTTAAGAATTGTATTTTTTGTTGATGTTATAAATATAAAGATTCTTATGGATATAGACTTTTGGGTTTGTACTATAAGGAGGAGTAACTTCACAAAAGAAATATATGTGCACAATATACAATCTAATAGGCATTCTGTACTAAAATCTGATGGTACCCCTATGGGTTAATAGAGAACCCCACTATAGTTTATATAAAAAAATTACCTCAATCATTAATTTCTTTTGGGTACCTCAAACAATGCACTCAGCTGTTTTGAATTCTCAAAACTGCAAGTGAATATCTAAAAAAGGAACCGAGATTTTAAGAATTGTATTTTTTGATGTAGTCATAAATATAGAGATTCTTATGGATATAGACTTTTGTGTTTCTACTATAAGGAGGAGAAATTTCACAAAAGACATATCTATGCATAATATACAATCTAATAGACGTTCTGTACTAAAATTTGATGGTACCCCTATGGGTTAATAGAGAACCCCACTATAGTTTCTATAAAAAAAATTACCTCAATCTTTAATTTCTTTTGGGTACCTCAAACAATGCACTCAGCTGTGTTGAATACGGAAAACTGCAAGTCAATATCTAAAAAAGGAACCGAGATTTTAAGAATTGTATTTTTTGTTGACGTTATAAATATAAAGATTCTTATGGATATAGACTTTTGGGTTTGCACTATAAAGAGGAGAAACTTCACAAAATAAATATGTGTGCACAATATACAATCTAAGAGGCATTCTGTACTAAAATCTGATTGCAACCCAATGGGTTAAGTTAGAACCCCACTATAGTTTTTACAAAAGCATTACTTCAAATATTAATTTCTTTTGGGTGTTTTAAACAACGCACTCAGCTGTGTGGAATACTGAAAACTGCATGTCAATATCTAAAAAAGGAACCGAAATTTTAAGAATTGTATTTTTGATGACGTCATAAATATAGATTCTTATGGATATGGGTTTTTGAGTTTCTACTATAAAGAGAAGAAATTTCACAAAACTAATATATGTGCAATAATATACAATCTAATAGACGTTCTGTAGTAAAATCCGATGGTAACCCAATGGGTTAAGTGAGAACTCCACTATAGTTTCTATAAAAACATTACTTCAAATATTAATTTCTTTCGGGTACCTTTAACAACGCATTCAGCAGTGTTGAATAATGAAAACTTTGTCAATATCTATAAAAGGAACCGAGAGTTTAAGAATTGTATTTTTGATGACGTCATAAATATAGATTCTTATGGATATGGATTTTTGGGTTTCTATTATAAGGAAAAGAAATTTCACAAAACTAATATGTGTGCATTAATATACAATATAATAGACGTTCTGTGTTAAAATATGACGGTACCCCTATGGGTTAAGTGAGAACCCCAATATAGTTTCTATAAAAACATTACTTCAAATATTAATTTCTTTCGGGTACCTTTAACAACGCATTCAGCAGTGTTAAATAATGAAAACTTTGTCAATATCTGAAAAAGAAACCGAGATCTTAAGAATTATATTTTTGATGACGTCATAAATATAGATTCTTATGGATATGGACTTTTGAGTTTCTACTATAAAGAGAAGAAATTTCACAAAACTAATATATGTGCATTAATATACAATCTAATAGACGTTCTGTAGTAAAATCCGATGGTAACCCAATGGGTTAAGTGAGAACTCCACTATAGTTTCTATAAAAACATTACTTCAAATATTAATTTCTTTCGGGTACCTTTAACAACGCATTCACCAGTGTTGAATAATGAAAATTTTGTCAATATCTATAAAAGGAACCGAGAGTTTAAGAATTGTATTTTTGATGACGTCATAAATATAGATTCTTATGGATATGGATTTTTGGGTTTCTATTATAAGGAAAAGAAATTTCACAAAACTAATATGTGTGCATTAATATACAATATAATAGACGTTCTGTGTTAAAATATGACGGTACCCCTATGGGTTTGTTGAGAACCCCACTATAGTTTCTATAAACAAATTACCTCAATCGTTAATTTCTTTTGGGTACCTCAAACAATGAACTCAGCTGTGTTGAATATTGAAAATTGCAAGTCAATATCTAAAAAAGGAACCGAGATTTTAAGATTGAATTTTTTGATGACGTCATAAAGATAGAGATTCTTATGGATATGGACTTTTGGGTTTCTACTATAAGGAGGAGAAACTCCACAAAAGAAATATATGTGCACAATATACAATCTAATAGACGTTCTGTACTAAAATCTGATTGTAACCCTATGGGTTAAGTGGGAACACCACTATAGTTTCTATAAAAACATTAGTTCTAATATTAATTTCCTTGGGTACCTTAAACAACGCACTCATCTGTGTTGAATACTGAAAACTGCATGTCAATATCTAAAAAAAGGAACCGAGATTTTAAGAATTGTATTTTTTGATGACGTCATAAATATAGAGATTCTTATGGATATGGACTTTTGGGTTCTACTATAAAGAGGAGAATTTTCACGAAACAAATATATGTGCATAATATACAATCTAATAGACGTTCTGTACTAAAATCTGATTGTAACCCTATGGGTTAAGTGGGAACACCACTATAGTTTCTATAAAAACATTACTTCAAATATTAATTTCTTTTGTGTACCTTAAACAACGCACTCAGCTGTGTTGAATAATGACAACTGCGTGTCAATATCTAAAAAAGGAACCGAGATTTTAAGAATTGTATCTTTGATGACATCATAAATATAAAGATTCTTATGGATATGGACTTTTGGGTTTTTACTATAAGGAGGAAAAATTTCACAAAACAAATATATGTGCATTGATATACAATCTAATAGACGTTCTGTAGTAAAATCTGATGGTACCCCTATGGGTTAAGTCAGAACCCCACTATAGTTTCTATAAAAAGATTACTTCAAATATTAATTTATTTCGGGTACCTTTAACAACGCATCCAGCAGTGTTGAATAATGAAATCTTTAAGTCAATATCTGAAAAAGGAACCGAGATTCTAAGAATTGTATTTTTGATGACGTCATAAATATAGATTCTCATGGATATGGATTTTTGGGTTTCTACTATAAGGAGAAGAAATTTCACAAAACTAATATATGTGCATTAATATACAATATAATAGACGTTCTGTTGTAAAGTATGATGGTACCCCTATGGGTTAAGTGAGAACCCCACTATATTTTCTCTAAAAAGATTACTTCAATTATTTTGTTTCGGGTACCTTAAACAACGCACTCAGCTGTGTTGAATAATAAAAACTGCAAATCAATATCTAAAAAAAAGAACCGAGATTTTAAGAATTGTATTTTTGATGACGTCATAAATATAGATTCTTATGGATATGGACTTTTGGGTTTCTACTATAAGGAGACGAAATTTCACAAAACTAATATATGTGCATTAATATACAATCTAATAGACGTTCTGTAGAAAAATCCGATGGTAACCCAATGGGTTAAAAGAGAACCACACTATAGTTTCTATAAAAACATTACTTCAAATATTAAATTCTTTTGGGTATCTTAAACAACGCACTCAGCTGGGTCGAATACTGAAACCTGCATGTCAATATCTATAAAAGGAACCGAGAGTTTAAGAATTGTATTTTTGATGACGTCATAAATATAGAGATTCTTATGGATATTGACTTTTGAGTTTCTACTATAAGGAGAAAAAATTTCACAAAACTAATATATGTGCATTAATATACATTCTAATAGACGTTCTGTAGTAAAGTATGATGGTACCGCTATGGGAAAAGTGAAAACCCCACTATAGTTACTATGAAAACATTACCTCAAATATTAATTTCTTTCGGATACCTGAAACAATGCACTCAGCTGTGTCGAATACTGAAAACTGCATGTCAATATCTATAAAAGGAACCGAGAGTTTAAGAATTGTATTTTTGATGACGTTATAAATATATATTCTTATGGATATGGTCTTTAGGGATTCTACTATAAGGAGAAGAAATTTCACAAAAGAAATATATGTGCATAATATACAATCTAATAGACGTTCTGTACTAAAATCTGATTGTAACCCTATGGGTTAAGTGAGAACCCCACTATAATTTCTATAAAAACATTACCTCAAATATTAATTTCTTTTGGGTACCTTAAACAACCCACTCAGGTGTGTTGAATACTGAAAACTGTATGTCAATATCTAAAAAAGGAACCGAGATTTTAAGAATTGTATCTTTGATGACGACATAAATATAAAGATTCTTATGGATATGGACTTTTAGGTTTCTACTATAAGGAGGAAAAATTTCACAAAACAAATATATGTGCATTGATATACAATCTAATAGACGTTCTCTAGTAAAATCTGATGGTACCCCTATGGGTTAAGTCACAACCCCATTATAGTTTCTATAAAAAGATTACTTCGAATATTAATTTCTTTCGCGTACCTTTAACAACGCACTCAGCTGTGTTGAATAATGAAAACTGCAAGTCAATATCTGAAAAAGGAACCGAGATTTTAAGAATTGTATTTTTGATGACGTCATAAATATAGATTCTCATGGATATGGATTTTTGGGTTTCTACTATAAGGAGAAGAAATTTCACAAAACTAATATATGTGCATTAATATACAATCTAATGGACGTTCTGTAGTAAAATCCGATGGTAACCCAATGGGTTAATTGAGAACCCCACTATAATTTCTATAAAAACATTACCTCAAATATTAATTTCTTTTGGGTACCTAAAACAACGCATTCAGCTGTGTTGAATACTGAAAACTGCATGTCAATATCTAAAAAAAGGAACCGAGATTTTAAGAATTGTATTTTTTGATGACGTCTTAAATATAAAGATTCTTATGGATATGGACTTTTGCGTTTCTACTATAAGGAGGAAAAATTTCACAAAACAAATATATGTGCATTGATATACAATCTAATAGACGTTCTGTAGTAAAATCTGGTGGAACCCCTATGGGTTAAGTCAGAACCCCACTATAGTTTCTATAAAAATATTACTTCCAATATTAATTTCTTTCGAATACTTTTAACAACGCACTCAGCTGTGTTGAATAATGAAAACTGCAAGTCAATATCTAAAAAAGAATCCGAGATTTTAAGAATTGTATTTTTTGATGACGTCATAAATATAGAGATTCTAATGGATATGGACTTTTGGGTTTCTACTATAAGGAGGAGAAATTTCAGAAAACAAATATATGTGCATTGATATACAATCTAATAGACGTTCTGTACTAAAATCTGATTGTAACCCTATGGGTTAAGTGGGAACACCACTATAATTTCTATAAAAACATTACTTCAAATATTAATTTCTTTTGGGTACCTTAAACAACGCACTCAGCTGTGTTGAATACTGAAAACTGCATGTCAATATTTAAAAAAAAAGGAACCGAGATTTTAAGAATTGTATTTTTTGATGACATCATAAATATAGAGATTCTAATGGATATGGACTTTTGGGTTTCTACTATAAAGAGGAGAATTTTCACGAAACAAATATATGTGCATAATATACAATCTAATAGACGTTCTGTACTAAAATCTGATTGTAACCCTATGGGTTAAGTGGGAACACCACTATAGTTTCTATAAAAACATTATTTTAATTATTAATTTTTTTGGGGAACTTAAACAACGCACTTAGCTGTGTCGAATAATGAAAACTGCATGTCAATATCTATAAAAGGAACCGAGAGTTTAAGTATTGTATTTTTGATGACGTCATAAATATAGAGATTCTAATGGATATGGACTTTTGGGTTTCTACTATAAGGAGGAGAAATTTCAGAAAACAAATATATGTGCATTGATATACAATCTAATAGACGTTCTGTACTAAAATCTGATTGTAACCCTATGGGTTAAGTGGGAACACCACTATAATTTCTATAAAAACATTACTTCAAATATTAATTTCTTTTGGGTACCTTAAACAACGCACTCAGCTGTGTTGAATACTGAAAACTGCATGTCAATATTTAAAAAAAAGGAACCGAGATTTTAAGAATTGTATTTTTTGATGACATCATAAATATAAAGATTCTTATGGATATGGACTTTTGGGTTTCTACTATAAGGAGGAAAAATTTCACAAAACAAATATATGTGCATTGATATACAACCTAATAGACGTTCTGTAGTAAAATCTGGTGGTACCCCTATGGGTTAAGTCAGAACCCCACTATTGTTTCTATAAAAATATTACTTCAAATATTAATTTCTTTCGGGTACTTTTAACAACGCACTCAGCTGTTTTCAATAATGAAAACTGCAAGTCAGTATCTAAATAAGGAACCGAGATTTTAAGAATTGTATTTTTGATGACGTCATAAATATAGATTCTTATGGATATGGACTTTCGGGTTTCTACTATAAGGAGGAGAAATTTCACAAAACTAATATATGTGCATTAATATACAAGCTAATAGACGTTCTGTGGTTAAATATGACGGTACCTTTATGAGTTAATGGAAAACCCCACTATAGTTTTATAAAAAGATTACCTCAACCATTAATTTCTTTTGGGTACCTCAAACAATGCACTCAGCTGTGTTGAGTACTGAAAACTGCAAGTCAATAACTAAAAAAGGAACCGAGATTTTAAGAATTGTATTTTTTGATGACGTCATAAATATAGAGATTCTAATGGATATGGCCTTTTGGGTTTCTACTATAAGGAGGAGAAATTTCACAAAAGAAATATATGTGCATTGATATACAATCTAATAGACGTTCTGTACTAAAATCTGATTGTAACCCTATGGGTTAAGTGAGAACCCCACTATAGTTTCTATAAAAACTTTACCTCAAATATTAATTTCTTTTGGGTACCTTAAACAACGCACTCAGCTGTGTTGAATAATGAAAACTTTAAGTCAATATCTGAAAAAGGAACCGAGATTTTAAGAATTGTATTTTTGATGACGTCATAAATATAGATTCTTATGGATATGGACTTTTGAGTTTCTACTATAAGGAGAAGAAATTTCACAAAACTAATATATGTGCATTAATATACAATCTAATAGACGTTCTGTAGTAAAATCCGATGGTGACAAATGGGTTAAGTGAGAACCCCACTATAGTTTTTATAAAAACATTATTTTAATTATTAATTTTTTTGGGGAACTTAAACAACGCACTTAGCTGTGTCGAATAATGAAAACTGCATGTCAATATCTATAAAAGGAACCGAGAGTTTAAGTATTGTATTTTTGATGACGTCATAAATATAGATTCTTATGGATATGGACTTTCGGGTCTCTACTATAAGGAGGAGAAATTTCACAAAACTAATATATGTGCATTAATATACAATATAATAGACGTTCTGTGCTTAAATATGACGGTACCTATATGGGTTAATTGAGAACCCCACTATAGTTTCTATAAAAAAAATTACCTCAATCATTAATTTCTTTTGGGTACCTTAAACAACGCACTCAGCTTTGTCGAATAATGAAAACTGCTTGTCAATATCTATAAAAGGAAGCGAGAGTTTAAGAATTGTATTTTTGATGACGTCATAAATATAGATTCTTATGCATTTGGACTTTCGGGTTTCTACTATAAGGAGGAGAAATTTCACAAAACTAATATATGTGCATTAATATACAATATAATAGACGTTCTGTGCTAAAATATGATGGTACCCCTATGGGTTAATTGAGAACCCCACTATAGTTTCTATAAAAAAATTACCTCAATCATTAATTTCTTTTGGGTACCTCAAACAATGCACTCAGCTGTGTTGAATACTGAAAACTGCAAGTCAATATCTGAAAAAGGAACCGAGATTTTAAGAATTGTATTTTTTGATGACGTCATAAATATAGAGATTCTTATGGGTATGGACTTTTGGGTTTCTACTATAAGGAGGAGAAATTTCACAAAAGAAATATATGTGCATAATATACTATCTAATAGACGTTCTGTACTAAAATCTGATTGTAACGCTATGGGTAAGTGGGTACACCACTATAATTTCTATAAAAACATTACTTCTAATATTAATTTCTTTTGGGTACCTAAAACAACGCACTCAGCTGTGTTGAATACTGAAAACTGCATGTCAATATCTAAAAAAAGGAACCGAGATTTTAAGAATTGTATTTTTTGATGACGTCTTAAATATAAAGATTCTTATGGATATGGACTTTTACGTTTCTACTATAAGGAGGAAAAATTTCACAAAACAAATATATGTGCATTGATATACAATCTAATAGACGTTCTGTACTAAAATCTGATTGTAACCCTATGGGTTAAGTGGGAACACCACTATAATTTCTATAAAAACATTACTTCAAATATTAATTTTTTTGGGTACCTTACACAACGCACTCAGCTGTGTTGAATACTTAAAACTGCATGTCAATATTTAAAAAAAGGAACCGAGATTTTAAGAATTGTATTTTTTGATGACGTCATAAATATAGATTGTTATGGATATGGACTTTCGGGTTTCTACTATAAGGAGGAGAAATTTCACAAAACTAATATATGTGCATTAATATACAAGCTAATAGACGTTCTGTGGTAAAATATGACGGTACCCCTATGAGTTAATTGAGAACCCCACTATAGTTTCTACAAAAAGATTACCTCAACCATTAATTTCTTTGGGTACCTCAAACAATGCACTCAGCTGTGTTGAATACTGAAAACTGCAAGTCAATATCTAAAAAAGGAACCGAGATTTTAAGAATTGTATTTTTTGATGACGTCATAAATATAGAGATTCTAATGGATATGGCCTTTTCGGTTTCTACTATAAGGAGGAGAAATTTCAGAAAACAAATATATGTGCATTGATATACAATCTAATAGACGTTCTGTACTAAAATCTGATTGTAACCCTATGGGTTAAGTGAGAACCCCACTATAGTTTCTATAAAAACATTACCTCAAATATTAATTTCTTTTGGGTACCTTAAACAACGCACTCAGCTGTGTTGAATACTGAAAACTGCATATCAATATCTAAAAAAGGAACCGAGATTTTAAGAATTGTATTTTTGATGACGTCATAAATATAGAAATTCTTATGGATATGGACTTTTGGGTTTCCACTATAGGAGAAATAATTTCACAAAAGTAATATATGTGCATTAATATACAATCTAATAGACGTTCTGTAGAAAAGTCCGATGGTAACCCAATGGGTTAATTGAGAACCCCACTATAGTGTCTATAAAAAGATTACCTCAACCATTAATTTCTTTTGGGTACCTCAAACATGCACTCAGCTGTGTTTAATACGGAAAACTGCAAGTGAATATCTAAAAAAGGAACCGAGATTTTAAGAATTGTATTTTTTGATGTAGTCATAAATATAGAGATTCTTATGGATATTGACTTTTGTGTTTCTACTATAAGGAGGAGAAATTTCACAAAAGACATATCTATGAAAAATATACAATCTAATAGACGTTCTGTACTAAAATCTGATTGTAACCCTATGGTTTAAGTGAGAACCCCACTATAATTTTTATAAAAACATTACCTCAAATATTAATTTCTTTTGGGTACCTTAAACAACGCACTCAGGTGTGTTGAATACCGAAAACTGTATGTCAATGTCTAAAAAAGGAACCGAGATTTTAAGAATTCTATCTTTGATGACGTAATAAATATAAAGATTCTTATGGATATGGACTTTTAGGTTTCTACTATAAGGAGGAAAAATTTCACAAACCAAATATATGTGCATTGATATACAATCTAATAGACGTTCTGTGCTAAAATATGATGGTACCCCTTGGGTTAATTGAGAACCCCACTATAGTTTCTATAAAAACATTACCTCAAATATTAATTTCTTTTGGGTACCTTAAACAACGCACTCAGCTGTGTTGAATAATGAAAACTTTAAGTCAATATCTGAAAAAGGAACCGAGATTTTAAGAATTGTATTTTTGATGACGTCATAAATATAGATTCTTATGGATATGGACTTTTGAGTTTCTACTATAAGGAGAAGAAATTTCACAAAACTAATATATGTGCATTAATATACAATCTAATAGACGTTCTGTAGTATAATCTGGTGGTACCCCTGTGGGTTAAGTCAGAACCCCACTATAGTTTCTATAAAAATATTACTTCCAATATTAATTTCTTTGTGGTACCTTTAACAACGCAATCAGCTGTGTTGAATAATGAAAACTGCAAGTCAATATCTAAAAAAGAATCCGAGATTTTAAGAATTGTATTTTTTGATGACGTCATAAATATAGAGATTCTAATGGATATGGACTTTTGGGTTTCTACTATAAGGAGGAAAAATTTCACAAAACAAATATATGTGCATTGATATACAACCTAATAGACGTTCTGTAGTAAAATCTGGTGGTACCCCTATTTGTTAAGTCAGAACCCCACTATAGTTTCTATAAAAATATTACTTCAAATATTAATTTCTTTCGGATACATTTAACAACGCACTCAGCTGTTTTGAATAATGAAAACTGCAAGTCTATATCTAAAAAAGGAACCGAGATTTTAAGAATTGTATTTTTGATGACGTCATAAATATAGATTGTTATGGATATGGACTTTCGGGTTTCTACTATAAGGAGGAGAAATTTCACAAAACTAATATATGTGCATTAATATACAAGCTAATAGACGTTCTGTGGTAAAATATGACACTACCCCTATGAGTTAATTGAGAACCCCACTATAGTTTCTATAAAAAGATTACCTCAACCATTAATATCTTTGGGTACCTCAAACAATGCACTCAGCTGTGTTGAATACTGAAAACTGCAAGTCAATATCTAAAAAAGGAACCGAGATTTTAAGAATTGTATTTTTTGATGACGTCATAAATATAGAGATTCTAATGGATATGGCCTTTTGGGTTTCTACTATAAAGAGGAGAAATTTCAGAAAACAAATATATGTGCATTGATATACAATCTAATAGACGTTCTGTTCTAAAATCTGATTGTAACCCTATGGGTTAAGTGAGAACCCCACTATAGTTTCTATAAAAACATTACCTCAAATATTAATTTCTTTTGGGTACCTTAAACAACCCACACAGCTGTGTTGAATACTGAAAACTGCATATCAATATCTAAAAAAGGAACCGAGATTTTAAGAATTGTATTTTTGATGACGTCATAAATATAGAGATTCTTATGGATATGGACTTTTGGGTTTCTACTATAAGAGAAATAATTTCACAAAACTAATATATGTGCATTAATATACAATCTAATAGACGTTCTGTAGAAAAGTCCGATGGTAACCCAATGGGTTAATTGAGAACCCCACTATAGTGTCTATAAAAAGATTACCTCAACCATTAATTTCTTTTGGGTACCTCAAACATGCACTCAGCTGTGTTTAATACGGAAAACTGCAAGTGAATATCTAAAAAAGGAACCGAGATTTTAAGAATTGTATTTTTTGATGTAGTCATAAATATAGAGATTCTTATGGATATTGACTTTTGTGTTTCTACTATAAGGAGGAGAAATTTCACAAAAGACATATCTATGAATAATATACAATCTAATAGACGTTCTGTACTAAAATCTGATTGTAACCCTATGGTTTAAGTGAGAACCCCACTATAATTTTTATAAAAACATTACCTCAAATATTAATTTCTTTTGGGTACCTTAAACAACGCACTCAGGTGTGTTGAATACCGAAAACTGTATGTCAATGTCTAAAAAAGGAACCGAGATTTTAAGAATTCTATCTTTGATGACGTCATAAATATAAAGATTCTTATGGATATGGACTTTTAGGTTTCTACTATAAGGAGGAAAAATTTCACAAACCAAATATATGTGCATTGATATACAATCTAATAGACGTTCTGTAGTAAAATATGACGGTACCCCTATGGGTTAATTGAGAACCCTAATATAGTTTCTATAAAAAGATTACCTCAACCATTAATTTCTTTTGGGTACCTCAAACATTACACTCAGCTGTGTTGAATACGGAAAACTGCAAGTCAATATCTAAAAAAGGAACCGAGATTTTAAGAATTGTATCTTTTGATGTAGTCATAAATATAGAGATTCTTATGGATATTGACTTTTGTGTTTCTACTATAAGGAGGAGAAACTTCACAAAAGAAATATATGTGCACAATATACAATCTAAGAGGCATTCTGTACTAAAATCTGATTGTAACCCTATGGTTTAAGTGAGAACCCCACTATAATTTTTATAAAAACATTACCTCAAATATTAATTTCTCTTGGGTACCTTAAACAACGCACTCAGGTGTGTTGAATACCGAAAACTGTATGTCAATGTCTAAAAAAGGAACCGAGATTTTAAGAATTCTATCTTTGATGACGTCATAAATATAAAGATTCTTATGGATATGGACTTTTAGGTTTCTACCATAAGGAGGAAAAATTTCACAAACCAAATATATGTGCATTGATATACAATCTAATAGACGTTCTGTAGTAAAAAATGACGGTACCCCTATGGGTTAATTGAGAACCCTAATATAGTTTCTATAAAAAGATTACCTCAACCATTAATTTCTTTTGGGTACCTCAAACATTACACTCAGCTGTGTTGAATACGGAAAACTGCATGTCAATATCTAAAAAAGGAACCGAAATTTTAAGAATTGTATTTTTGATGACGTCATAAATATAGAGATTCTTATGGATATGGACTTTTTGGTTTTTACTATAAGGAGGAGAAATTCCAGAAAACTAATATATGTGCATTAATATACAATCTAATAGACGTTCTGTAGTAAAGTATGATGGTACCCCTATGGGTTAAGTGAGAACCCCACTATAGTTTCTATAAAAACATTACTCCAAATATTAATTTCTTCCGGGTACCTTTAACAACGCATTCAGCAGTGTTAAATAATGAAAACTTTGTCAATATCTGAAAAAGAAACCGAGATTTTAAGAATTGTATTTTTGATGACGTCATAAATATAGATTCTTATCGGTATGGACTTTTGAGTTTCTACTATAAGGAGAAGAAATTTCACAAAACTAATATATGTGCATTAATATACAACCTAATAGACGTTCTGTAGTAAAATCCGATGGTAACCCAATGGGTTAAGTGAGAACTCCACTATAGTTTCTATAAAAACATTACTTCAAATATTAATTTCTTTCGGGTACCTTTAACAACGCATTCAGCAGTGTTGAATAATGAAAACTTTGTCAATATCTACAAAAAGAACCGAGTGTTTAAGAATTGTTTTTTTGATGACGTCATAAATATAGATTCTTATGGATATGGATTTTTGGGTTTCTATTATAAGGAGAAGAAATTTCACAAAACAAATATATGTGCATTGATATACAATCTAATAGACGTTCTGTAGTAAAATCTGGTGGTACCCTTATGGGTTAATTGAGAACCCCACTATAGTTTCTATAAAAAAATTACCTCGATCGTTAATTTCTTTTGGGTACCTCAAACAATGCACTCAGCTGTGTTGAATACGGAAAACTGCAAGTCAATATCTAAAAAAGGAACCGAGATTTTAAGAATTGTATTTTTTGATGACGTCATAAAAATAGAGATTCTTATGGATATGGACTTTTGGGTTTCTACTATAAGGAGGAGAAATTTCACAAAAGAAATATATGTGCATAATATACAATCTAATAGACGTTCTGTACTAAAATCTGATTGTAACCCTATGGGTTAAGTGGGAACACCACTATAGTTTCTATAAAAACATTAGTTCTAATATTAATTTCCTTTGGGTACCTTAAACAACGCACTCATCTGTGTTGAATACTGAAAACTACATGTCAATATCTAAAAAAAGGAACCGAGATTTTAAGAATTGTATTTTTTGATGACGTCATAAATATAAAGATTCTTATGAATATGGACTTTTGGGTTTCTTCTATAAAGAGGAGAATTTTCACGAAACAAATATATGTGCATTAACATACAATATAATAGACGTTCTGTTGTAAAGTATGATGGTACCCCTATGGGTTAAGTGAGAACCCAACTATATTTTCTATAAAAAGATTACTTCAATTATTAATTTCTTTCGGGTACCTTAAACAACGCACTCAGCTGTGTTGAATAATAAAAACTGCAAGTCAATATCTAAAAAAAGAACCGAGATTTTAAGAATTGTATTTTTGATGACGTCATAAATATAGATTCTTATGGATATGGACTTTTGGGTTTCTACTATAAGGAGAAGAAATTTCACAAAACTAATATATGTGCATTAATATACAATCTAATAGACGTTCTGTAGAAAAATCCGATGGTAACCCAATGGTAACCCCACTATAGTTTCTATAAAAATATTACTTCCAATATTAAATTCTTTTGGGTATCTTAAACAACGCACTCAGCTGGGTCGAATACTGAAAACTGCATGTCAATATCTATAAAAGGAACCGAGAGTTTAAGAATTGTATTTTTGATGACGTCATACATATAGATTCTTATGGATATGGACTTTCGGGTTTCTACTATAAGGAGGTGAAATTTCACAAAACTAATATATGTGCATTATTATACAAGCTAATAGACGTTCTGTAGTAAAATATGACGGTACCCCTATTGGTTAATTGAGAACCCCACTATAGTTTCTATAAAAAGATTACCTCAACCATTAATTTCTTTTGGGTACCTCAAACATGCACTCAGCTGTGTTGAATACGGAAAACTGCAAGTCAATATCTAAAAAAGGAACCGAGATTTTAAGAATTGTATTTTTGATGACGTCATAAATATAGAGATTCTTTTGGATATGGACTTTTGAGTTTCTACTATAAGGAGAAAAAATTTCACAAAACTAATATATGTGCATTAATATACATTCTAATAGACGTTCTGTAGTAAAGTATGATGGTACCGCTATGGGATAAGTGAAAACCCCACTATAGTTACTATGAAAACATTACTTCAAATATTAATTTCTTTCGGATACCTGAAACAATGCACTCAGCTGTGTCGAATACTGAAAACTGCATGTCAATATCTATAAAAGGAACCGAGAGTTTAAGAATTGTATTTTTGATGACGTCATAAATATAGATTCTTATGGATATGGTCTTTCGGGATTCTACTATAAGGAGAAGAAATTTCACAAAACTAATACATGTGCATTATTATACAATATAATAGACGTTCTGCAGTAAAATATGACGGTACCCCTATGGGTTAATTGAGAACCTTACTATAGTTTCTATAAAAAATTACCTCAATCATTAAATTCTTTTCGGTACCTCAAACAATGCACACAGCTGTGTTGAATACTGAAAACTGCAAGTCAATATCTAAAAAAGGAACCGACATTTTAAGAATTGTATTTTTTGATGAAGTCATAAATATAGAGATTCTTATGGATATTGACTTTTGTGTTTCAACTATAAGGAGGAGAAATTTCACAAAAGAAATATATGTGCATAATATACAATCTAATAGACGTTCTGTACTAAAATCTGATTGTAACCCTATGGGTTAAGTGAGAACACCACTATAGTTTCTATAAAAAGATTACTTCAATTATTAATTTCTTTCGGGTACCTTAAACAACGCACTCAGGTGTGTTGATTACTGAAAACTGTATGTCAATATCTAAAAAAGGAACCGAGATTTTAAGAATTGTATCTTTGATGACGACATAAATATAAAGATTCTTATGGATATGGACTTTTAGGTTTCTACTATAAGGAGGAAAAATTTCACAAAACAAATATATGTGCATTGATATACAATCTAATAGACGTTCTCTAGTAAAATCTGATGGTACCCCTATATGTTAAGTCACAACCCCATTATAGTTTCTATAAAAAGAATACTTCGAATATTAATTTCTTTCGGGTACCTTTAACAACGCACTCAGCTGTGTTGAATAATGAAAACTGAATGTCAATATCTGAAAAAGGAACCGAGATTATAAGAATTGTATCCTTGATGACGTCATAAATATAGATTCTTATGCTTTTGGACTTTCGGGTTTCTACTATAAAGAGGAGAAATTTCACAAAAGAAATATATGTGCATAACATACAATCTAATAGACGTTCTGTACTAAAATCTGATTGTAACCCTATGGGTTAAGTGGGAAATCCACTACAGTTTCTATAAAAACATTAGTTCTAATATTAATTTCTTTCGGGTACCTCAAACAATGCACTCAGCTGTGTTGAATACTGAAAACTGCAAGTCAATATCTAAAAAAGGAACCGAGATTTTAAGAATTGTATTTTTGATGACGTCATAAAAATAGAGATTCTTATGGATATGGACTTTCGGGTTTCTACTATAAGGAGGAGAAATTTCACAAAAAAAATATATGTGCATAATATACAATCTAATAGACGTTCTGTACTAAAATCTGATTGTAACCCTATGGGTTAAGTGGGAACACCACTACAGTTTCTATAAAAACATTAGTTGTAATATTAATTTCCTTTGGGTACCTTAAACAACGCACTCATCTGTGTTGAATACTGAAAACTGCATGTCAATATCTAAAAAAAGGAACCGAGATTTTAAGAATTGTATTTTTTGATGACGTCATAAATATAAAGATTCTTATGAATATGGACTTTTGGGTTTCTACTATAAAGAGGAGAATTTTCACAAAACAAATATATGTGCATTGATATACAATCTAATAGACGTTGTGTAGTAAAATCTGATGGTACCCCTATGGGTTAAGTCAGAACCCCATTATGGTTTCTATAAAAAGGTTACTTCGAATATTAATTTCTTTTGGGTACCTTTAACAACGCACTCAGCTGTGTTGAATAATGAAAACTGCAAGTCAATATCTAAAGAAAGAACCGAGATTTTAAGAATTGTATTTTTTGATGACGTCATAAATATAGAGATTCTTATGGATATGGACTTTTGGGTTTCTACTATAAAGAGGAGAAATTTCACAAAAGAAATATATGTGCATAATATACAATCTAATAGACGTTCTGTACTAAAATCTGATTGTAACCCTATGGGTTAAGTGGGAACACCACTATAGTTTCTATAAAAACATTACTTCAAATATTAATTTCTTTTGTGTACCTTAAACAACGCACTCAGCTGTGTTGAATAATGAAAACTGCATGTCAATATCTATAAAAGGAACCGAGATTTTAAGAATTGTATTTTTGATGACGTCATAAATATAGATTCTTATGCATTTGGACTTTCGGGTTTCTACTATAAGGAGGAGAAATTTCACAAAACTAATATATGTGCATTAATATACAATTTAATAGACGATCTGTGCTCAAATATGACGGTACCTATTGGGTCAATTGAGAACCCCACTATAGTTTCTATAAAAAAATTACCTCAATCATTAATTTCTTTTGGGTACCTTAAACAACGCACTCAGCTGTGTCGAATAATGAAAACTGCATGTCAATATCTATAAAAGGAACCGAGAGTTTAAGAATTGTATTTTTGATGACGTCATAAATATAGATTCTTATGCATTTGGACTTTTGGATTTCTACTATAAGGAGGAGAAATTTCACAAAAATAATATATGTGCATTAATATACAATATAATAGACGTTCCGTGCTAAAATATGACGGTACCCCTATGGGTTAATTGAGAACCCCACTATAGTTTCTATAAAAAAAATACCTCAATCATTAATTTTTTTTGGGTACCTCAAACAATGCACTCAGCTGTGTTGAATACTGAAAACTGCAAGTCAATATCTAAAAAAGGAACCGAGATTTTAAGAATTGTATTTTTTGATGACGTCATAAATATAGAGATTCTTATGGATATGGACTTTTGGGTTTCTACTATAAGGAGGAGAAATTTCACAAAAGAAATATATGTGCATAATATACTATCTAATAGACGTTCTGTACTAAAATCTGATTGTAACCCTATGGGTTAAGTGGGAACACCACTATAATTTCTATAAAAACATTATTTCTAATATTAATTTCTTTTGTGTACCTTAAACGACGCACTCAGCTGTGTTGAATACTGAAAACTGCATATCAATATCTAAAAAAAGGAACCGAGATTTTAAGAATTGTATTTTTTGATGACGTCATAAATATAAAGATTCTTATGGATATGGACTTTTGGGTTTCTACTATAAGGAGGAAACTTTCACAAAAAAAATATATGTGCATTGATATACAATCTAATAGACGTTCTGTCGTAAAATCTGGTGGTACCCCTATGGGTTAAGTCAGAACCCCACTATAGTTTCTATAAAAGTATTACTTCCAATATTAATTTCTTTCGGGTACCTTTAACAACGCACTCAGCTGTGTTGAATAATGAAAACTGCAAGTCAATATCTAAAAAAGGAACCGAGATTTTAAGAATTGTATTTTTGATGACGTCATAAATATAGATTCTTATGGATATGGACTTTCGTGTTTCTACTATAAGGAGGAGAAATTTCACAAAACTAATATATGTGCATTAATATACAAGCTAATTGACGTTCTGTTGTAAAATATGACGGTACCCCTATGAGTTAATTGAGAACCCCGCTATATTTTCTATAAAAAGATTACCTCAACCATTAATTTCTTTTGATTACCTCAAACAATGCACTCAGCTGTGTTGAATACTGAAAACTACAAGTCAATATCTAAAAAAGGAACCGAGATTTTAAGAATTGTATTTTTTGATGACGTCATAAATATAGAGATTCTAATGGATATGGCCTTCTGAGTTTCTACTATAAGGAGGAGAAATTTCAGAAAACAAATATATGTGCATTGATATACAATCTAATAGACGTTCTGTACTAAAATCTGATTGTAACCTTATGGGTTAATTGAGAACCCCACTATAGTTTCTATAAAAAGATTACCTCAACCATTAAGTTCTTTTGGGTACCTTAAACATTGCACTCAGCTGTGTTGAATACTGAAAACTGCAAGTCAATATCTAAAAAAGGAACCGAGATTTTAAGAATTGTATTTTTTGATGACGTCATAAATATAGAGATTCTAATGGATATGGCCTTTTGGGTTTCTACTATAAGGAGGAGAAATTTCAGAAAACAAATATATGTGCATTGATATACAATCTAATAGACGTTCTGTACTAAAATCTGATTGTAACCCTATGGGTTAAGTGAGAACCCTACTATAGTTTCTATAAAAACATTACCTCAAATATTAATTTCTTTTGGGTACCTTAAACAACGCACTCAGCTGTGTTGAATACTGAAAACTGCAAGTCAATATGTAAAAAAGGAACCGAGATTTTAAGAATTGTATTTTTGATGACGTCATAATTATAGAGATTCTTATGGATATGGACTTTTGGGTTTCTACTATAAGGAGGAGAATTTTCACAAAACAAATATATGTGCATTAATATACAATCTAATAGACGTTCTGTAGTAAAGTATGATGGTATCCCTATGGGTTAAGTGAGAACCCCACTATAGTTTCTATAAAAACATTACTTCAAATATTAATTTCTTTCGGATACCTTAAACAATGTATTCAGCTTTGTAGAATACTGAAAACTGCATGTCAATATCTAAAAAAGGATTCGAGATTTTAAGAATTGTATTTTTCATGACGTCATAAATATAGATTCTTATGGATATGGACTTTTGGGTTTCTACTATAAGGAGGATAAATTTCACAAAACAAATATATGTGCATTGATATACAATCTAATAGACGTTCTGTACTAAAATCTGATGGTACCCCTATGGGTTAAGTGAGAACCCCACTATAGTTTCTATAAAAAGATTACTTCAATCTTTAATTTCTTTTGGGTACCTTAAACAATGCACCCAGCTGTGTAGAATACTGAAAGCTGCAAGTCAATATCTAAAAAAGGAACCGAGATTTTAAGAATTGTATGTTTGATGACATCATAAATATAGAGATTCTTATGAATATGGAGTGATGGGTCTGTCCCATAAGAGGAAGAAATTTGCGAAAACTAATATATATCTCTAGTATTCAGCTTAGTTTGTGGTTCCCTGATGGGTTAATTACAACCTGAGCGTAGTTTCTACAAAAAGAATTTAATTCTTCGAAAAGATTAATTTAAAAGGCATCTCTAGTGACTCCCTATTTTCTTGACCGGTGAGTATTGAAACAGGCAGACACCACTGATCCCTGTGGTCTATTTCGACCAATGCTTCTGCGAAGTTTGGTTTGTATAAATTTGTGTGTGTGTGTGTCAGGAAACACATTGAATTGTGCCTCCCCAATAAGACACTTTTAGATACGAGACTCCTGGATATCATAACAAGAATGAGTTCGAACTGGAATCAAACCGAGCTCACCATGGTTCGAAATAGCAGACAACGGCCGCTTTGAGCTCTTTGACTGGAACAAATTTATATGTGACACACGGTTTGCATATTGGGAAACTAGCGTGTCGTCCCATAGTTCCTATACCCACAATGTCTGAGGGGCCCTTCTGTATCCAGAAATATGCACCCCTTCAGGTAAACAATTCGTGCTTTTGGGCCGAATATCGATACTTGTTGTGAAGATCCTGCTGGATATCCGTGTATTCATGGGTAGCCTGCGGCATGGAATTACGCAGCGGAGTCAGATGAGGATAGATCCAAATATCTCCACTGGAAGCTTCTCCAATGGTGCACGGTGACCCCGAGAAGTGACTACAACTCTGTTGGGACCGTCGATCGGATTTTCCACTCCTATTCGAACACACCTCTCTTTGCGAACGTATTCGTGACCTACAGAGTCTACCGGTTCTGTACATACTCATATCAATCATTGTACTCACATGTCTAGAAAGTAGGGAGTCAGCAATGCATTGGGTGAAGATTCCCTTTCTTTCAGGCATCTTAAAGATTGCGCGGAGTTTCAATATCTAGAATAATTTTGCTTTTAGTAAATATTAGTGGTCATTTTGATAGGACTTAGTTGATCCAAAAATCAAAATAAATTTTATTCATTTACATTTAGTTATAGTTATATCGAGGAGACCTGAGACGTGCTCTCGTGTAACTTATGTCTTTATAATACCCCCGCTAGGGATTAGGTTGTTAAAGTAATGGTTCTTTTACTTATGTTAGGTCTTATTTATGTTTTGAAACGAACTGAAAGGAATTTGAGTTTCATTACGCTGAAGGTCGATGTTAGTATTTCTTATTCTTTCTTAAGTTTGTGTGATGTGGTCAGCGTACGACCTGTTGCTTATTTGTTGATTCCAAGTCTATGTTAGGGATTGGCATTTTGAAAAGGGTCAAAAATTCTTGTCTCGTTACTGAGAGACTGGGAATAGAGAATGGTCTATGGTTCAGACCATTTTCCTCTTGGATTGCTCTCGCTGGAGATCAAATAATACGTGTATAATAAAATAATAAATAGAATATTATCAGCAGTGCCCTCAGGAACATTGTTTCTGAAAGAAACACTGGTGATGCCCCATCTCTAAAGCTACACATGTTTCTTTTTAAATAGTCGACTATCGTTTCGACGCTTCACACGAACATACTGCCTAGTTTGAGACCATCTCAAAAGTTGCCGCCAAAATATATCCTTTCCGTCTATGTCTGTAATAACGAAAATATTTTGTTCACGCAATACCAACAGAAACTATTTTGCTAAAACGAAGCAACGGTGATAAGAAAAAGAAATAAAACGGAAGATAAAACAAGGTTCGCCTGGGAATCGAACCCACACCTGCTACTTAGAAAGCAGATGCTTTACCGCAGAGCCAACTTACTACGTTGATTTCTGTTTGTTCTATTACCCCCTACATACCACATAACAGGCCAAATGAAGGCAATTCAAAAATATGGCAATTTTGCATTCAAGATGGCGACTTCACCAATGATTTGTTTCTTCACTTAAACTGCACATGATCTTTAATAATATAGGAGAACCTGACTTACCTACCTTGAGCACAACTTACAATTTTCATGCTTACAAATTTTTCAGCCGCCATATTGTATCGAAGATGGCGACTTTCCCAACATGTCCGATTTTTCCCCTTACTTACGCTGCAATCTACACATTTGAACACAATTTCGTGTTTGCACCATATGTACAAGTTGTCTAGAATTAGACGCACCCATAAAACACTCCTAGCATTTCCTTACACCGAAGATGACTATTTCTTTCAATTTTAAGCACGCATTCGGAGACTACGCATCAGAATAAACATGCTCTCGAAATTTTGAAATTCTAGCAACAGATATTAAAAATTTCACATTTTCTCGATTTGTGCCTCGAAACGAAAACGAATTTTAATGCTCTTTTTTCTAGCACAAACTATGTTCCTAGTTTCACTGCCTGAAAAAATATGACGTTTCTATTACGTCTGCAACTACTATAAAAAGCAGCATTTCGAAACGACGAAAAATTTCGACACTTCATTTACATGGAAAATGTTGGCATTTTCAAGATTTCGGAATTTTCCCGTTACTCGCATCACATAATGAACTGGTATGCGAAATTTGGTGTTTCTATGTTTTGTGGATGAATGCCAACAATTAAGTGTGATTGCGACTTTAGAGGTATATAATTCATATATATAGAGGTATATAATACATTGTACACGACTATAACAATAACAATAACAATAATAATAATAATAATAATAATAATAATAATAATAATAATAATAATAATAATAATAATAATAATAATAATACGTAAAGCATTTTTATAAGAAGTCGGAAACATTGTAATTTTATACACAGTCCAGCAGCCTGTGTCTTTCGGCGGCGGCCTGACGAGACAAAATGGTGTTAAAAGCTTTGAGTAACGATCAGCAATACCTTTTGGATATTTGGGGAGCCGTTTCAGAAGATTTGTGTCCTCCAGACTTTCTGAACGAAAAGCCTGGACCAATTGTCATGTCCCAATGGTTGACGACAGCTTCCATCGCATTCTCAGATTATATATTAGCACCGAAAATCCCGAAAAAGCACTTCGTTGGCTTGCACAGTATGTCAGCAAAGTATTTGCGCAGGTTTGTTTCGAAATAAAGCGAAATTCTTCTCCCTCTCACCAATAGGACGCAACACTTGAATCGCTCGATCTGTATCCTTTCTTCCAAAGGAATTAAGAAGAATCCTATATACTGTGATTAGCTCCAACGGTTACTTTGAACATCCGGAAAACTTGTTGCTGGCAATGATCACCGGCAGAAGCCAGGACATCCAAATTTAGGATGGAGAAAAATAAAAAAGTATCGACGGAGAAAGAGATCATGTCTACGTGAATTTGTTGTTCCGAAAGTAAACATAGACGCAAGTAAATATCATGAGATGATTGACTTGTTCTTAACGGACGTCACCGAGCCTGAAAAGAGAACTTTCTTCGAGCAAGATAGAAGAAAATATTAGAACGGTGGCTACAGCTTCTGAGGAAATGAGATGTTTTCCGTGCCATTCGCAAGCGGTGGATAGGATGATGAAAGTAGTTACATAAGCGTCATCATTACTGTGTGAAGCGGATAGAAGACATGGCATTATCAAGCAAAATTAGAGTCTCCAAGAAAGCATGCAAAACTTGGACTCCCAACAGGACTATCAAATGTAAATGAGCCAAAAATCGGAAGCAAGTGCGTGGTCGGGTGGAATTCGATATGAAGCCACCTCCTTGTGGTGCGTTCTGGGGAGTTTCGGAGTGTATGTGCCAAGAAGAGTTAAGAGCTACAAGGGAAGGTTTATCAACAATTTTTCATGATGTATATTAATAATGTGTTTTGGAAATATCAATGCAATTTCTTCGTCTAATTGATTATAAATTTTAACCACATAGGAACAATATTGCATCTCACTTTTGTCTTGTGTTTTATTTTCAGCCTTAGAATGCTTCAGTTTGAAAAAAGAACTAAGGATTATAACTGTGCAGCACATTATTTTTGTAGTGTCCTGCGGGTTGTATAGCCGCAGCTATAAAAATATTAAAGTCACATGGTGCAAAGGAAGGGAATGACCAAAAAAATCCAAAAGAGGGGTATCGATAAGGGCCGATTTCAGCTATTTTTTAGTTGACCATAGGTAGTTTATGGAAACCAGCATAACTTGGCCTTTGCACTCTTCTATAGGTACGTAATTATGGCGCAAACTTGAAGGTAATGGCCGATTTTCGCGAAAATTGCATGTTTTTCGACATCTGAGGGCTTATTTCATACAGAGTGCATGTGAGTGGCGTGATTTGCACTGAATATGTTGTGAAGGGATATAAGAGGCTAATGTTGGGCTGGGTTTGATTGGGTTGCTGCCTTGCGCTCATAGTAAGAAAAAACGTTTTCTGTAATATCGGAAGTATTTCGCGAATATGGTAAAAGCCGAAGAAAGGTGGTATAAGGCGGGTAATCTATACCAAACGAGAACAGTTATTTAGTGGGGCAAGACAAGAGGATTAGGGAGCCTTTGGCAGCCCATTCTGATACATATTAAACATGGAGAAAGCCCTCTTCTCTTGAAATGCAAAATCATGAAAACAATGATTTTGTATTTAGTGTATGGGTGAGTGTAGACCGAACTTGTGTCGGAAAAATAAGTGGCTACGAGTACGTTACTTAGTGAGATTGCAGATAAAAACGGTGCTTTGGTTTCGTTCTTTCCCTACGTTTCTATTGCATGAAACAAAAAACAAAGCAAACAAACGGGGGCTTGTCGCTAAGACAAGACTGATTGTGAACCTAGTTATCAGCAGAGGGATAATACTATTTGTATGGATATCGGATGACTCATATCGGTTGTGCGATATATTGCAGACTGTATTGAATCCTCACGTGTGCTATTACGTCTTTCGAGCTCCTTTCTCTGTCTCTGGAAAGTGAATTCTTTGGAGTGTTTGTAGATGTCGTTTTCTGTTCGTGTGTTTTGTTTGTACATTTCTTCCGTGTGCTGTCACTGAAGTTTTGTTTTGTTTTTACTGCTACTAGTGCTCGAAAATAACAAGTTCATTTGCTTAGAATATGAACTCTACTGCATTTGGCTTACATTTTTTGTGATG
This sequence comes from Thermobia domestica, assembly GCF_964235325.1. Classification (NCBI taxonomy): domain Eukaryota; kingdom Metazoa; phylum Arthropoda; class Insecta; order Zygentoma; family Lepismatidae; genus Thermobia; species Thermobia domestica. The sequence continues at coordinate 249,118,503 of NC_137456.1, read as the reverse complement.
GAATATGCCTAAGCAGGTATACTGTGACGCGTGCGGTGCTCGTGTATGTAAATCGAAATTAATTCGAATTGGTAGTGGCAAAATTCTGCGATGTTTGATGGGATAAAACGCAAACTTAGTAATAGGTAGCCGGATATGCCCCAAATGTCACTTAGAACCATCAAAGAGCGTGCAAACTCGCAAGTATTCTCGAGTGGTGAGCTCAGCGAGAACTACTCTTACTGATAAAAACGCACATCCTTATTGTGCCGAAGCATCCTCTAGCAAAACTGCCCCTACATGTGACGATTTGGAAACTGTCAAGCCTGCGGAGAAATTCAAGCTGAAGGTTGGACGAGCTTCCCTGTCTCACAAAAAAAAAATGTATTGTTTCATCGTTTGTAACAAATCTTAGACGTGTCTGACATTAATACCTGCAAAAGCTAGATGCAAGTTTTATGTTGACAACAGCTTTATTATTCCCAAAGGTGCGCGTTGTTTTCACGATCATTTAGACTCACAATATTTGAAACCTGGGACTGTGATTGAAGAAAAAAAAAACATCAAACGAATGCCTCGTTAATGCTGGATGGCTTGAGATCAGTTGCATCCCGCAAAAGAATGGATTTTGATACGTACGGTGTTTTAACTAGTGCGGACTACTGGAATTTAAGAGGAGTGACAATTGAGCAGTTCGGTGTTGTATTGAACAGCGTGGACTGCCATTTGAGAAATACTAATCGAAGAGAAAGAAGTACATATAATAAGAAACAAGTAAGTGGTTTGGCCTAGGCGCTAATCAATCATTCAGTCAGGACTTCTTATTTTATATATAGATAAATCGATCCTTCTTTTCTAACCACAAAATCATTTTAGGAAAAAGAAGAAATTTCTTCTAAAGAATAATACTGTCTAACTTTCATTATAAATCGAACGTACACATAAGGAAGTTGTAAACATTTTTCGATTAATTTTTAAGTTTACAATTATACGATATCACAATAAATCTCGCGTACAACAATACTACTATTGTCATCGACACGTGGCAAACAATGTGTAATTTTTAATCCAGAAGTCCATACCATGACCCACTTTGCTATATGCATTCCTGATACCAATGATTTTGAAATGAGTTACTTAATTTAAATTTGAAACATATGTGTTTATTCTAAAATCTAAACCAGAACTATATAAAATACGACGAACGTTTCGGATCAGTTATTATATTATTATTATTATTATTATTATTATTATTATTATTATTATTATTATTATTATTATTATTATTATTATTATTATTATTATTATTATTATAACTTTTGTTATAACTATTGTTAAGTATTCAGCCTTTTGGCAGGTCCTGGGACTAATGGTTTTTCTCCCTTGACATTAATTTTGGGCCTGAAAATATTTCTTCCACGTTTCTCGATTTTCAGCTTCCTCTTTTAACTTCCCTTATTTTCTTCTATTTTTCAAGTCATCAATCAGTTGTTCTTCTTCCTATTCCTCGTTTTCCTTCCATCTTTCTGTCTATGGCAGTATAAAGAAGACAATTTCTTAACAAGATATGTCCAATCCAATTGGCCTTCTTACGAAGGATGGTTGCTAGAAGCGTCCTCTTCTCTCTTTTTTAAAACATATTCATTTGTTATTCTCTCTGTCCATTTTATCTTTTCCATCTTTCTCCAACAGCACATTTCGAACCTCTCTAAATATGTTTTTCCTTAACTTCCGTAATGTCCAAGTGTCTGAACCATACAGTCCAATGCTCCATGTACAGCACTTCACCAACTTCTTCCTTAGTCCTGGATTTCAGAGTGATTTTTTCTTGTTGAATGCTTCTTCCAATATGACAACTCTTGACCTGATCTCTTTGGTGCAGAACGCGTCTTTCATCAAAATACTTCTCAGATATTTGAAATGACCGATCTCTTCAAGTTCTCTTTGTTCTATTGTGACCAGTAAGGACGCATTTCGTCGGAGTATTCACATGACTTTCGATTTTTCGATTTTCACTCTGTATAGTTTCCCAATGTCAACTATTTTGTCAATCATATCCTGTAGACCTTCTTCGGTTCTGATTTTGTCCATGATCTGCCATCCAATCTTGAAATCTCCAATTCCCATTAATGCTTCCTTCATTAAACATTCACTGTAAATGTTGAATAATTGGGGCGACATACTAAATCTTTGTCTGATTCCTCTTACAATTTCCACATTATTGGTTTCTCCTTCATTCAAGCGCCACTTCACTCGTTGTCCTATGTACTGGTTACGAATGAATAGTCGGTCTCTCCAATCAACCACAGTTTTTAAGTATTTTCAGAAGTTTCATCCAATTGATCCTTTCGAAAACTTTTTTGCCAGCCAACGAAGTACAAACACAAATCTTCCTTTATGACAAGAGTTCGTTCTGATATAATTCTGATCAGCCCAATAGCATCTCTAGTGCCTTTTCCTTTCCGGAGTTAAAATTGATCTTTCTGTATCATCTCTTCTATCTTACTTTGAAGCCACCTGTTCAGTATGCGCGTAATAATCTTTCCAATGTGGGAAATAAGGCTAATGGTTCCGTGATTCCTGCACTTCTCTGCTTGTTTTTCCTTGGGTCAGGCAATAATTTACATCAAGAAAATCATTCGGCCATTTTACACTCATCTTGTTAATAAGTGAAATTAGTACTTTCATTGCATTGTCTCCTAGTCGCTTGAGCAAATTTGCTGGTAAGACGTCATCTCCAGTGGCCTTCCTGCTTCTCACATCGGATCAGTTACATATAAAAATTTGATACATCTTATGGATCGCATTCGTGACACATACAATCTTCTATGTTTTGCGCCATTCTCTCTTTCCCTATTCCTGGGTATGCTCTCCTCATGTCGTTTAGAAATCTTTCAAATTTAGGCCCATTTTGGGGAATTCGATCTAGTATATTTCTCCTGTACATCCATTCTCCAACATATCCATCTATCAGTTCAAGGCTATTACAAGTCATGAGTGTAACTTTAAGATTTTCCCAAGATCGTTCCCCATTTTGTGTATGATACCTTAATGGAACCAAATTTGGTGCGGGTGATGGGCCAGCCCATTGCTTATCCAAGCACGTGAGATCAAACCTTCCTACCGGTACCCATATTGGATCTTTGTCTCTTGGAGGATGGACAAATCCTATTGTGTGGTTTACGGTTCCATGCCCACTGAACGCCTGATTACATCTGGTATACGCTCTCCATTCATCAGAGCATATAAAGCTGTCGGAATCTATGTATTTTTGCATAAGTGGAAGTATTGTGTCAGATGATCTATTTGGAACGATGACTCCAAACCGCAGCTTTGTCGCCCTACTAATTCCACCAAATAACCACACATCGTGCCACATTCCCATTCTCCCAATGTTAAATTTTCTTCGAAATAGGTGTGTCTCATCAACTTCAACTATATCTCTATTACCTCCAATAGGAATGTAATCATGCCATGCTATTTTTGTAGCCACGCTTCTGAAGTAGCTATACCATGCTACACATGTATCTGATGCTACAGATATATAGTTTGCAGCTTGTGTGACGGGTACGTTTGTCAACCAGCAATACGCAGCCTTCACCACAGTATATGCTCCAACCCTATTCAAATGTATCCTTTCGACGAAAGTATTCTTCGTGGGCTCAATCCTGTGGTTATTAGCACACCGAAAACGCCAACCAACACCTCTATTACGATTTGTAACTGTCTGCATATTAAGGTTGCACTGAGGACATGAAATAACTGTATTTCTGTCAGGCAAAACATGATAGGTGTAAAATAAACGAAGGCCTTGTACATGCGCTTCTTCTCTATGATGCCTGTCCCAATTAACACCCAAACAGGCACCCAAACTAAATGGATTCAGTCTGTCACCCATCATTAGTTCATGTGGGTTCATGATAACTTGATCTGTTTGAAATTTTACGTTGAATTCAGAAGTGATTGTAAACAAAGTGAATACATTCACTAACAAATTTTCAGGATGAGATAATTCAACCCTACCATAAGAAATTAAACTCAACAACTGAACGTTTTACCTAGAACCGGTAACAAATGTATCTAACCGTTGCTGATTTAAAACTTCTTAAACTAAATGTTAGTAATGAAACATTTATACTTTTAATTCAGATGAACACAAGGGTGATATGCATAATAATCATAATTTTCTTGATCCATTTATAAAAAAAAAGTATTTTCACACCTGAATATTATATAGCAAGGTAATCACAATCATAAAATGTCAAAATTATTAAGGAAGGAAAACAATGTAAAAGATGGCAATACTTTATCTCCTCTCTCGTACATTTTCCGAAACTCTAAGCAACAATCACTTCAAGAAAACAAATGAACAGCCATTGTTAACAGAAACTCTACGAATGTTTGTCTATATTTACATTTTTAACTTTTTCTTTAACATCATATTTTTACCTGTAAAGATACGTTGCTTGCATAAAATAACATCTTAATTAAAGTATTTATTAGAAAAAAATAATAGCCTATATGTTTTTTGCATATCTTACTTAATACAATGATAAAATGTATATTAAGTAAAATATATTATGTGCAGATTTTATAGTATGTAGCAACTAGTGGTATACCGACAGGGGGAGGGCTTTAGGATTTTAATTTTGGGTAGGCCCGCTCCCTCGCTTAATGATGTATATACACATTTGATTATTAATGACAGTAGGGAATTACTTTTGCAGTAGTGGTTTATAATATTTGTTAAATAATTATCGACCACTAATATAAATAGTGGACAATATATTTACTCTTTATTGTATCTCTTAGCGTTTAGATATTATTCAAAATTTTTGAGTAGACCCTTGCCTACCCACCTACCCACTGGTACTGCATAGCGAACTTGTAGCACACATTCCCCGATTAAATTATCCTCCAAAATTTAACATCATAGTTATATGTATATAGATTGATTAGTTGGTGGGATTAGAGATTAATTCTATTTCAGCTCTGAGACTATATGAAACGTGGACCTGCAGCTTAAACACAAAAGCACTTGCCGAAAATCAAACTGGGTCTCATAAGAAGAGGAGGCGTACGCTAACCATGCAGACAGGTTAAATTCATATATATATATATATATATATATATATATATATATATATATATATATATATATATATATATATATATATATATATATGTACAGGGTGTTTCGAAGCAACGCTGATAACGTTTGGTACACCAAGATAAGACAAAAGGCTAGTGTTGTAAAAAAAAACTTTTTTCTGTGAAGTTTTTTCAATAAAAAACATCGTTCTTTTTCACGTTTTTTTTTTTCAAATGTCTGTTTTTCTTCTGGCAACTATTATTTATTGATTTATGTTGGAGGTTATTGAAATAACCAACAGAACTTGAGTCGAAGCCCTCGTATCTTACAAATCGTCTGTTTCTTTGTACACATACTAGCAAAATTGTGATTATTCCTTTCGGACCCAGGTCATTTTTGGCGTTTTCCTACATTTTCAGTTAGTGAGTTATTGCTCAGAAACCGTTTATTCAATTGATATGGTTAAGGCCTTGCTTTTTCGAAAATGGATGTGGCTATATTTTGGTGTCAGTTACATTGCAGTCTTGCCAACGGGTGGGAAATTATTGAGGAAAATGTAGGGGTAAAAATTTACAAAAAATTCCCTAACCGAAGTTCAAAATTCTTTGTATCTAGCACCACTCTGCCATATGGGTTCAAGTCACCTAAAAAAAAATCTTTGGTGTGTTGACAAGGTACAGTGAGATCCTGAAGTCACTGGCTTCCACTCAAAGAGGGAACAAAAAATTCTCTTTCAACATACACATGAAATTTTGATACTTTTTACGTCTCAGAAGCAAAAATCAACAGACATGCCGGGGCTACAGCTTCTCTAATTATCCCATTGAAACTTTTTATGCTGCGTTCTGTAGGGCAAAGAGGAAGCTTTCAGGTAGTGGTACGTTTGTTTCAATGTAGCCAGCAAGAGGGAAATAATAGAGGGAAAAGGAAAATTTTCCAAAATTTTCATCTAAAATCGGGAATTAATTGTTTTGGCTAGAAACACTGCCATCAGACAGACGAAAACTATCTGAAAATAAACCCTAGCACTCCACGTATATATCCTATAAGTATCATGGCGATATCTAACAAAGTAAGCATGATTTTTTTAAAAAAATTTCATTTTACCTCAGAAATTCACCCATCTTTCCATTTACAGAACATGGTTTATTGTAAACCTGAACTGTACTTTCTCTAATTACTCAAGTAAAACTTTTTATGGTGTGCTGTGTAGGCTAAGAACGAGGCTTTTAGGCACTGGTACGTTTGTTCGAATGTAGCCTACATGAGGGAAATAATAGAGACAAAAATGGAATTTTTCAAAATTTCCACTTAAAATCTGGAATTAAAATTTTCTGTAGCTGGCAATACTGCCATCAGACACACACAAACTATCTTAAAATAAGCTTTGGTATTCCTCTAATATATCCTACAAGTATTGTGACGATATCTAATAAAGTAAGCATGTCAATAAAAAGTATCTCATTCTACCTAAAAAAAAAAGTTATCTTTCGACTTAGAGAACAAGGTCTACTGTAAACCTCAACTGTACTTCCTCTAATTATCCTATTAAAACTTTCTATAGTGCGTTGTGTAAGGCAAAGACGAGACTTTCAGACACTGATACGTTTGTTCCGAAGTAGGGAATTCTGGAATTACATTTTTTGTAGCTACCAGACAGACGCAAACTATCTTAAATTAAACATTGGTACACCACTAATATATCCTACAAGTATCATGCCGATATTTAAGGAACAAAGCTTCTAATTACTAAAAAATATATTACGGTAAACAGAAAAGTAGGGAAAAACTAGAAGAATCAAGGGTTAGAACCTACGAATTTTCCGTGTGCTCCCTAATTACCCCATTGTAACGATCTGTATCTGCGTTTCTTCAGTAAGGACAAATGTTCGACTGGCGTAAGCTGACTTGCATTCGGACGTACAGATACGGATTTATAAACAAAAATTTCGAATTTTTTGTCCAAATTTAGGGAAATTTTACTTTACCTAATAATTGATGTCAACAATTAGGTGTCCATCCGAGGTATCTACCTGGCAAATCTTAAGGAGGTCTCTCTACAAAGAAGGAAGCTACAGAGAAAAAAAAAGAAGTAATGAAAATTCGAAAATTCTCGAATTTTTAACTGGGCTGAAATTTGAGAAGGAAATTCGACGCCGAGAAGAAAAAGAAATTAATATGATAAACTGTGATCCAACCACATTTGGCAAAAATAATATCTCGATATCTTAATTAGTGTCCACACAGGAGCGTATTAAAAAAGTGACACACCCGTATGTGTCACTTTGGCCACCTGGGTCCGAAAGGGTTACGAGTGTACATTTGATTACATTTTTTTGACTACTAACCCGTGTTGTTGTTGTAGTTATAGTCTCGACTAATAATAATATCGTTGTTGTAAACAATCACTTTATAAGGAAAATTTTCTCTCCATTTTATATATTAGTTCCAATATTGTTGTTGAGAAATGCAGGGTGTTTCAAAATGAATATCGGGGTTTTAAGTCTTCGTAGCACTTATTACATGTTACTTACAATTATACGAGGCCTGTCTCAAAAGTATCCGACCTTAATTTTTTCCACGCAAAGTAGTGATTCTCAGGCGGCGCCACCGTGCACAGTGGAAGGAGGAACCTTAATGCGCATGCTTGAATTTTTTCACCGCGTTCGCGTGTGCCAGTCGTGAGCTGGTGGTCGCGAAGTGAGGTGCTGTTGGTAGTGTTCGTCGGATTTAGTATTTCTCGCAAGATGACTGAACGAATTGAGCAAAGATACTGCATCAAATTCTGTCAAAGGCTGGGTGATTCTCAAAGCCAAACAATTCGTAAGATTCAGCAGGTGTTTGGAGAAGATGCGATGGGTGTAACACAAATTAAACAATGGTTCAACCGATTCAAAGATGGCCGCACATCAGTCGAGAGTGAGCAGCGTATCGGCAGGCCCCAAACTGCTCGGAATGCAGCTGTTGTTGAGCGGGTGCGAAATTTGGTGATGGCAGATCGCCGTTTGACAGTGCGGGAGATTGCAGAAGATGTTGGAGTGAGTAAAGATTCTGCACATGCAATTTTGCGTGACGATTTGAACATGAAACGAGTGGCTGCTAAATTTGTACCCAAGTTGTTGTCTTAGGAACAAAAAGACACCCGTTTTGACGTTGCACAGGATCTTCTGGACACCACAAACACTGATCCTGGGTATCTGAATACCGTGATAACTGGAGATGAGTCATGGGTGTACGGGTACGACCCAGAAACAAAACAACAATCGTCTCAATGGAAGCATCCCGATTCTCCAAGGCCGAAGAAAGCGCGGCAGGTGCGAAGCAAAATCAAGGTGTTGCTGACTGTTTTCTTCGATGCCCGTGGAATTGTGCATCACGAGTACGCACCGGAAGAACAAACAGTGACAAAGGAGTACTATCAATATGTTCTCAGGCGACTTCGTGACGCAGTCCGGCGCAAAAGACCAGACATGTGGACAGCAAAGAACTGGCACGTCCATCATGACAACGCCCCAGCACATTCATCCCAATTGATTCACACGTTCTTAGCCAAACATGGAATTACAACCGTTCGCCAACCTCCCTACTCTCCAGACCTGGCTCCTTGTGACTTCTGGTTGTTTCAAAAATTGAAGACGCCTCTGAAGGGATCCCGTTTTGAGAGTAGAGAAGACATAATGCGGAACACGACGACGGAGCTGAACAACATTCCAAAAGAAGACTTCCAGCGGTGTTTCCAGCAGTGGAAGGATCGGTGGGCTAAGTGTGTGGAAGCACAAGGAGCCTACTTTGAAGGGGATTAGAGTCCCAAATCTGTCAGGTATTCGTAACTATTTTTCTGGCCAAAGGTCGGATACTTTTTAGACAGCCCTCGTATACAATACATCAAGTAAAAGAGTACCTCAAACAGTCTTTGCTACAAGTGTTCGATGTGAGCTTCATTCGTCACACGGGACACATTTAGTCGATAGGCGAGAAAGGCCCATAATCTTTCTGCCATATAGCAGAAAACACATTCAATTTAGTGGAGTTTTGTTGCAACTGTACCATCCCCTGAGGATTTGCTGACCGCCAGATGCGAACATTATGAGTATTCACATTAGCTCTGAAGTAAATATCGATTTATCTCTGAAGACGGCACGATCTAGAAAATCTTCATTGTTATTCAGCAATATTTCATCTGTGAAATTGGCACGTAAACCGTAGTCTGTAGGATTTAGACCTTTAGCAACTGCAAACGATAAGGACGTAGTTGCAAGCGTCTCCTTAATATTCTTCACACAGACGGTTGCACTGTAACTACAGATTCAGTCTTTATTAAAACACAAACAGCTTTCTGCTCTCTAGTCCCATCTTTGCTACTTGCTTTTTCTAACGGCAGACAGAAGAAACAATGCATGTGCATGTGTGTGTACAAAACTGTTTGAGTTGCTCTTTTATTTGATAATATTTATAATAAAGTTAATTGTAATAGATACTACAAAGTTTCAAAGCCCTAATATTCATTTTGAAACACCCTGCATTGCTTCAAATTGAGTCATCCTATATTCATGTCTTGTATATACATATCATCAAGGCCAGCTCTAGGCAATTTGTCGCTCCGTGCAATGTCATAATTTGCCGCCTCCTCCTTTCTCCAGAAAGAACAAATCTTAAAAGTCACGATTTTAAGTATGCTACTCCAGCATGAACAACGAAGGAGAGGGTAAGTGCAGTCCCACTCAGAAAGGCTTAAATACTTACTTGTACTAAAAGTACAATCTCCTTGTGTCTGTTTTGTTTCTTTAAATATTAATCTGTAATGTTAGTGAGAGATAAAGGAAACACACCTGCAGAGGAAAGATGGTAATCCTTTTTACAGAATTCAATATCGAACTTCAATCTCAATGTATGTTTGCAATCCCAGTGCAACTAGCTCTTTTATCTTTATTTCTTGATTTTTCTTCTACATCTGTTAACATTTTTTTAAACTTGTTTCTATCTTCAAAGATAAGGAACTTGTTTGTGACAAAAACAAGACTAGTTTTATATCAAAACTGTTATAACTAACTAAACGGAACAGATATTCGCTACTATTTGAGAATTGAGTTCTTGCATTTGACAACAATCAAGCAATTTGTGCTGAGATTTATTTGACCATTTGCTTTAGCATTGTCCATGTGACCTTAAACTAATGCGACCTAAACACAATTTATGAATGTAGTATTCAAATATTAGGTCAGCTTAGTAAATGTAACTACCATCATCATGAAGTCTGTTTCCAACAAGAAATATTTAATTTAAATAATATACTTATGACTAATATACTTATGCCGGACTCTCCATACTTGTCACTCCATGCAAATGCACGTATTGCACATACGGTACAGCCGGCTCTGGATATCATATATATCTAGTCGACAAATTATTTATATATTATATTTAGAAAAATACTAGTAGGCAAATTAGTATTAGCTTTCACCTTTAGACAAGTTATTTGAATTTTATACTGTTCCTGACATTATTTTTATACTTATTAAAAACCTGCTTTTACGAAAAAACAAATTTCATTTCCACTTTTATTTCTAACTTGATATTGATGAAAACTGCTGAAACCCGAATTGTTAGTAGGTATGCTATTAATATAAATTGTAAAATATTTGTAGCGTATCAATATCCAGCGTTTACTTTATGTTGCATTTTACGGTAATTACACCTACATAAAAATATTCCATACTTAAATAGACGTAAGACGCATTAAAAATGACTATTTGAAAAAAAAAACGAAATTTAGAAAAAAACGAGAGGCAATGTTTTTTTTCTAAAAAAACCGTACATTTCTGAAAAATACGAACGGTTTTTTTTTCTATTTACAACACTACAAATCGCATAGATTAACCAATTTGTAGAAATGCCTTGTTTTGGACGGTATGACTAGCCGAAAATTTGTCAGAAAAATACAAAAATACAGTCATGACGTCAAAACAAATGTCAGATCGAAGTCGGGTAAAAGGAAATATCCGTTATTTTTAGTAGTAGATTCAATTGATTCAAAATCGAAAGTGGTGCATGTGCGGCACAAACGTGACCCGCAATGATACTGGTGAATTCCTAAAGTATTTTAATGAAAAGTTGTTTGACAAAAATAAACAAAAAACAAATACGATATTTCAACAAATAATAATCATAGTACATTGTTAGAATTGAAAATGAGCGATACATGTATTTGATTGCTTTACTTTGTCTTACCTAGTACCGAAAAAAATCTAGGAAGTAATGGAGTTTTCAAGCAGGGTCGCCGACTTCACTGGTGATCCAGTGCAAGCACCCACACAAAAAGAGAAGAAAAATTTTAAAAAAAGAAAGAAAGAAAGAAAAAGAGGGAAAATTCTAATATTTCACTGCATTTCTTAAATGATAGCAGGGCTCAATATTTTCATAGGGCGAGGACTGGATTATATAAATTTTGTGCAGACTTTACTAGAATTTGGGAATTATGGAGCTGAGAATTTTTAAAGTGAGAAATTGAACGAGCGTTTCTCAGTGCTATTTTTAGACAAAATGTTTCACACTTTTATAATAAATGGTGGGCGTTTAGAATGACCTGATTTAACTTAGATGTAGAGTTAGAACCTTAGATTCGTAGAATCTTCCCGGTTAAGTCACCATACACCATTGAAGAATACATGTTTTCCACAGTGAGAAAAAGAAAAACAGGAAAACAAATCTGAAAAAAAAAATCATTGAAAAATATCAAAAACTGGTACTTTCAAGTCATGAACTATGAGAGCACCATCTGTAATTTTCCAAACCTGGCGCTCTTCATTTAAAGTCCCGGGCTCGTCATTTAGGCTAATGAAGAGGGATGATCGACGAAAGCTAATTATTGAAAGCGAAGAATTTATGGAATGGGAGTCTAGAAGAAGACAGGAAAACTCTTACAAAACTCAGGGATAGATGTTATCCACTAGCACCTATTTTCTGATACTAGAAGTTGTTACTCTATCACTATTCCACTGTTTTCCCACTATGGAGGAAGAACTGTAACTATGAGAGATGTATTTGTCGAGTAAATCCCACATGTGATAAAACAATGTATAGAAAGTACTGATGTTCACAAATGTGGAATTCGTAGTGTTTTCTTTGTCCTACAAGGGAAATACGTTTTTCTAAGTAACTTATTCTCAACTGGTCCTCCAGGGCTCGCGAATTGAGTTGAGTTGACTTTGAGTTTTACGTCCCGTTCAGCAGCGAGGCTATATGAGACGTGGACCTACTGATTAACGTGGAATCCGAACCACATGAGCTCCCGCCGGGAAGGGCCCGCGAATTGTTAATGGTTGTTGGTTAAGGTGGTTTATAATAGGTTCATTACGTTTGTTATTATTTGTAAGGAAGAAGGGCTACCAAGAAAGAGGACCATGTTCAAAAGGCTGAGAACTACAGCTCTAGAAGTTAGTTAGTTAGAAGAAAATGCAAATTGCCTCAATAGCGTAGAGAGAGACATCAAGCAGATTTTGTTTATGACTCTTACGCATTATTAGTCCTATCATGGTTACTTAAATAATTCAGACAGTTTTCTATTGCTGGATGGACTGGAAAATATTGTTCTAGGATACTGTAGTACAAAGAAACTCATAGCCAAATGGGAAAATCATTTTGTAAGTGAATGGAAATACGCCAAAAATAGTGCAAATAACTTCAAATCATATAGCATAAGGTCAAGATTTAATAATTGAGGATATTTATTGGTCCCCTCATATTAGGGTATTCGATATTACAATGTACGTCATTTAGTAGACATTTGAACATCTATTCTACAAGACCTACGTAGTCCACAATAGCAAACTAATTTCTACAGACTGCCTCATCGCATCAGAATAACAATTTCATAACCTATAAATCATTCACAAGAAGTTTTTTATTTCTTAATTTTGAGGAAATTGAGACAATGAACTGACTGCGCAATCATTAATTTCTTGCGGGTCGGGAGGAAGTAAGTGCAGTGGGAAGAAAATTGGGAGACAACAAATTGTTATATACACGAAAGGGTAGTTTTTGACCTACATTACAATACAACGTGTCCAGGGATCAGTGAGGGAGCTCGTCTGACGAAGTCACTGATACTTCACTGTTACATAATTCAATGCATCTCAAACGTAAAAAAGTAGAATGACGTTGTGAAGGAAATACAACTATGAAACTTCAACTAGGAGTACTTCAAGAGTAAAAGTTAAAAGGATTGTCAGATAATATGTAATAGGGAAGATAAAAATATCCTATAGTCGGCAGCTCGACAGTGCATCAACTCAAGAATATAAATACACCAAGGACAGATTCTACAAGAAACGAACTAGAGGGAGTTTCAAGTGCTGGATTGTTCATGCAGTACAAGCTGCTAACTCCAACAAAATACATATTTTAATAGTTTTTAAAGTATATAATACATTCAAAGGATATGTCCAAGGAGAAGACAGATCTTCCGAGAGTTTGTCCTGCAATCAGACAAAGTAGAGCAATCAAACACGTGTATCTCTTCTTTTTCTTTCAAATTTGCCGTCTTCTAGCTTAATTTTTACTCGTTGTACTATGATTTTTATTCGTTGAGATATATGTGGTCATTCAATTTCATTTTGTTTATTGCGTTTATTTTCGTTCAACTTTTGATAAAATACTTCAGTAATTCCCCAGTTTCTTTGGGGTCACCATTTGCCGCCCCTGCACCACTTCCAATTGTGTATAAGTGTAATCTACGACTAAATAATGGACATTCCTTTCTACCCAACTTCGATCCGACATTTTGTTCTTGCGTTAAGGTTGCTTTTGTATTTTTCCGACAAATTTTCGGCATGTTATAGTGCCGAATCGAGGCATTTCTATTTCAAGTCTGTGCTTTCTGTCTTTATCTCGTATCATGAATCAACTCTCAAACGTTGTTGGTGTTCAGTCGCGCCCCCAGAATTTGTAGGGAGGGATCCAATGTTACAAGTCATTACATTTACGTAGTATTAAACGTAGTATTATTCTGCACCAGAAAAAATGATAAGTAATTGTAAAAAAATGATAGAACTAGATTGTTTTATATTTTCAGAAAAAAATGATAGAACTAGATTATTTTATGAGATGGAGATTTTACGGATGAAGAGTAAGATCAAATATTCATGCTACATCAATCATTTCAATGTTAGACAAGTATAGTTTTATTAAGAAAATATAACAATGTAGGCCTATGTTGAGTTAGGAAGTTTTTTGGGGGTCGGATCCTGTGGACCCCCGTGTGCATGCGCCCCTGTTGCTGTAGTTTTGATACACCCTATATATACAGGGCATTTTAAAATACACGTTACAACCAGTGTTGAATTCAGACATTTTCACCCGGGAGGGAATGTAAACTCCTCGGGGGGAGGGTTGTTTTTCTGTATTTTTGCAAGAAAGCAGCATATTTAACAATTCCATTCACATGCACATCTTAGCTAATATTGAGACTAATTGCTGATAAATATTCAATGTGAGATTATAATTTTTAAAATATCCTTTAATTTTATCTAAAACATTAAATAACGACTGGCAAATATATTTTTAGCCTAAACATTAACTGCTATTTACAGTAGCTATTTTGGTTATTTTTTCCCTATATTCAGTAGTTACTGTTTGTTACTAATGTAGAAGTTTTCTTTTTAAAAAAAGATTTAAATTTACTCAAATATTTTTTGTCCTAAAACAAACATACATAGGAATATCTTAACAAAAAGTAATAATTTTTTCTTACACTTCTGATTCTAAATCAAGTATATTAGCCTTGGTTTCTTCACTGCACACACATCAATAGTTTACTTTACGAAATCTTCACTAGGATTAGTGCCGTGTCGTGAAAAATCAGCGCTTGGGGCGAGGTTATACGACGGCACCCCCGTACTTATGAGTGAGGTCGACAGACCAGCTGCGAAAGATGAGAAAATTTTAAAAAGTAAGCCCTGCTTTTCCTTGATTTTGAGAACTTTTTATCACTTTTTTCCTTTTATTTTATATATGTGCACATGTGTTTCATTCCTCTCTTTTTTCTTTCCTTCTTTTCTTTTCTTTTTCCCTCCCGAATCGTTCGCCCCTTACTTCAGTGCCCGGGGCCGTCAACCCGCTTGCCCCTCCTTCGTCACCTTCAATAGTAATCTTTCACTTATATACTATTATATTGATAAATTCTATATAAATCTCTAACCCAGTAGGGATAACTGTTCTTCCCCGATCCCTCTAAATGACACCCTCTGAATCTCACCCTTTAACTGACTTATTTTTACTTAAGAGTCTTCATCCCGGCGAAATTAAAATACCGCTAATTTTACAGTAATTATGTGATATCTTCAAATAGATAAAAGATAATCGAAATGTGGAACAAGAGCGCCGTACACAATATTATTTTAGATGCGAAAACATTATCACGACTCACTTATCTGCTTTCGATGTCGAGCCATTTTGAAAATCGGCATTTATTTTCGCGTTTCTAAACAGCTGAAAACGGAAAGCCACTAGGTGACTTGTGATAACGGTACCTCACTCAAAATAATATTGTCTAGGGCGCTCTTGTTCCATATTTCAATTATCTTTTATCTATTTGAAGATATCACATAATTACTGTAAAATTAGCGGTATTTTAATTTCGCCGGGATGAAGACTCTTAAAGAAAGGCGTGTTTACTTTAACAATCGTAAAACACATTTACGTCTGTTACTTCCGATGTGAGAAATGGGATTTAGGCGCTCTATTTCAAATAATCCAAGAGCTGTACATTTTCAAGAAATGAAGTCTGCTGACATCAGAGATCATATAGAATGATCGAAAGATCTTCCCTATTTTTCCTTTCCTCTCTCAATCTGTGCTAGTGCTACCTACTAATATATAATATAGGGCGAGAGTATAGTACCTACTAAAATACAAACATTTCTTCAACAGTTGACAATTTCATGTTCTGCCAAACTCGGTCATAGCGTTAAGAAATACAGGTTTTATTGACTATTTGGTATTCTACATTAGATGTTGCATGTTTAATATTTATATTGAATGAGTCTGCGTCATTTATATGTATATTGAGAGATCGGATTTCGTCTGCACGTGGACGGAAAGAAAAACAAATAATTGGGTGAAGTAATTTTTACTTTTTGTGACTGAAATTTTGGGAGTTTCTCCGGGGGGGATGAATTTTCTTCGGGGGGAGATTCCCCCCGGGTTACCCCCTGAATTCATCACTGGTTACAACGCTTGGAAGGTGATTTACAAGTAAAACAAGGACAAAATATTATATGAAAAAAGGTGAAGTGGTATAGTTTGCGAGTGAACGGTGTCCGAAAATCGCCACATACCATGTTTAAAACACAATAACGCAAGAAGAAATTGAGATAGGAATATCAGGTTAAGAGAAGATAAAGGAATTCGTACCTGACGAACAATGTTGCTGCAACTGAGGTCCAATTTGAAGTGCGCAATGGGACTTTCACAGAAACTGGGGAGTCCTCTTACAGAAAATACAGGAAACTGAAGACTATTTTCCACATTATAATGAAATCAGAATGTAGGCAGTAAAAGACTGATGATGAATGCTCACATATCCCACTACAGCTGGAATACCTTAGCACACGGAAAATAAGACAATAGCACTGCAAAATTTGTTTTGGCATATGGTTCACATTGTGGTAAGAGAAGTAAAAGTAACACAATTGTATCCATGTTCCAATACTGCTGAGACACCGCGAGACACTCGAAAAATGTGAAAGTAACACTGCAAGATCTACTATTCCACATGGGTTACATCACGGTACGAAAAGTAGAAGTTTCCATGCCCTACTACAGCTTGGATTCCGTCACAGTTAAAAAATAGGAAACAAATACTGCTAAACTCCTACCGCACACTGTGCGCATTACGGCACAATGAATATGAAAACAATTGTTGTATGTGCCACTGAAACATCCTAAATAATAATAATAATAATAATAATAAACAACAGTAAAAACAGTAAAAAACGGGTTAAAGCTCCGAGTATTTTCTACACTACTTTTAGTACGAAAAACAAATGTAAAACAATGGCCATATCATCAAGTTGTACAGTAAGGGACACTTCTGGATGGTACACCCATATGGAAATTTACGGCAAAGTACAAGGGAGCTCCAAATGAAGTGGGTAATCTTCAGAGGAATAAAGATGGAGAATATCGAGAATCCTATTTCATCCTCATTACTTAAAAAAGAAAGACTACAGAATATTGAATCCCAACTAAAATTTTAATCATATTTTTCTTTTTGCTCTTGTCCTACCTGATCAATGAAAAATCAAAAGCTAGACACAACACAGAATCGAACACGGGCCGTGAGTCGTGTGCGGATCCAATGAGGCAGGTAGTATTGCTAGTTTTATTTTCTTCTTTTCACTAAGTTTCATGATATATATCTATAGTATCTTGCAGGGTTGTAAACTCTCACTTTTGAAATGAGCTCAGCTCAGCTCAAACTCAGAGTGTAAAAAGTGAGTTAATTCACGTTAACACTCAAGCTTTTTAGAAGTGAGCTCATCTCACATTGTTTTATTGTTTTTTTAAGTTACGCTCAAGTTCATGCTCAACATAATGAAAACACACTCTGATGATTTAATAACTAAAAATATTTACAATGAAACGCAGTGGCGTATTTACGATTTTGTTTCTGGGGTCTTTGCTAACTTTAGTCCTGGAAATGTGAACATTCTGCAAGATATTTAATTTACTTTAAAATAGTAAATAAAATTTGCGAGGCTTAAGCCCGAAATCCTCAAACGTAACCTAAAATGTCATAAATCTGGGACTACTACGTTTTGTTATTACATTGAGAAATTCAAGAAGTAACTGATTTTTAAAAATACCGAGATGATCTTTTTAATAAGATGATTCTCTCCTCAAAATTAGTAGGTTACAACAATATCTATTTCCGTTGATTTGATTAAAAGTAAAATAACTGATCAATTATAAACAAGGCAAGATATTTTCTCTGTCTTTGGTTCATACATTACTATCAGGTTATAATTTTGGATAAACATTAAAAAAATATATAATAAATTCCGCCAACTAAACTAATACTGTCACTTGAAATAGACGCACTTCCAGACTGCAGTCGCCTCGAGCTATTTCTAGTCCTAAAATCCGTAACCTACATAATTTGTATAATTACAAATAAATATTTAGTCTCTTCTCAGAGATCGGATAACAGCAAACCTACAAATGGACAATTACATTATTTTGTGAAAATCAAACTATGTGGCGTTGAGCCCAGTTTTACGATCAAACTCACCTATATTTCGAGTTAAACTGAACTCACGCTCACATCTTTCAAAAGGAGTTAGCTCATGATAAAACTTACGATAAACGAGCACACTCATGTGAGCTAGCTCAGATGAGCGCGCTCATTTACATCCCTGGTATCTTGGGTGAATTGCAAAGAGAAAAACAATGCATTAATCGAGTTTGTAAGCCTTCGTAAACTTTACGACGCGCCATTTGCAGAAACGCTAGAACTAGAAATAAACATCACACAAAAATATTGTTGTTTTATTTTTCCCGCTCTGGAGATAAACTAACAAATTATATATGTTTGTAATGTAGGCATATAACTGAATCCTACAAAATTTTTAAATTTTTAAAATATACAACAATTAAGTATATATATATATATATATATATATATATATATATATATATATATATATATATATATATATAGGGTGTTTAATAAGTAATGGTCATAAATTATACAGTAGATAGTACACGCCAAAACTAACATAAAAGTCTTAGTAAACATGTATCCGCAAACGCTTCGTAACGGAGATAGGGGCTGTCGAAAGTGTGGGAAAATGAAGTTTAGAGACGAATATCTCAAAAAGTATGAATCGGACAGAGAGCCGTCCAATGAATGACTATCGAAGTCAGACCTGTGCTATGCAGAAATGCATGGTTAATAACTATGCAATGCGTGTGCAAGGGATTCCCCAAAGAAACAGAGGGATTCCCTGAAAATTGTCCAAGGAAAGGGAGCTCGAGATGAACATCGAGGGCGTGTCTATCCACCAGTAATTCATAAGTCGTGGTACCAGGTCGAAAGCTCGAAAAGATACAAAATGGCAGACGATGTTTACGTGCCGTGTCTGGTTGCATAACCAGCAGGAAATGAGAGAGGCAATCGAAGAAAGTTGGTAGTGCATGTTGTGAATTACTTCAGAGCACATTCTTAAGACGAATGTACGTGTACAGAGTAGTCCTTTACTGTACCAATACCAAGGTAAAACAAACGATGCGCGAAAATGAATGGAATGTCCGAAAGGAACACTGGCAGAGCATGCAAGCCAGCTGGAAATACTGAATCGGGGTTGCAACAGACGTTGAGCTCACCTTGGGTGCATGATGTTGCGGGTTCAAATATGCTGAAGTGCCCACTAAGTGCAGTGGTTCTGATTCCAGAGTTTCCAAATCGTGGCTTGCGAGAGGTACCAGGATCGATACCCGGCGCCTCCACCATGTAAAGATTTCTCGGGTAGAGCAAATAATGTACTCGGGATTTGGTCTTTTTCCCTTCACCTTTTTATTACAAAAGTTTTATGTACACAAATTATAGTAAGAAATTCCTCTAATATATAGGTAAGATTAGGTAGGAACCCGTTGACAGAGCGACGTGGGTATAAGGATAGGTACGTCTCGGTGACCAAGCGTCGTGAGAGGGGTTTTAGGTGTTGTGATAAACCGTGAAGATTGATGTTGGTCGAGGTGTGCAGGTCCTTTTTATTCTGTCCTGTCGGCTTCCATCGTCGATACTCGTCCTTCCGACTGTTGGCGATGGTGATGGACTCCTCCTCGGGAACGTCGTCTGTTTGTTTGTGTTTATTATCAACACATGTAGTTCACACGTGGTTATTGCCTGGTACGGCAACGTGGGGATCCATACAATATTGACATGCAGTTTTCAGTATTCAACACAGCTGAGTGCACTGTTTCAGGTACCCGAAAGAAATTAATATTTGAAGTAATGTTTTAATAGAAACTATAGTGGGGTTCTCACTTAACCCATAGGGGTACCAGCATACTTTACTACAGAACGTCTATTATATTGTATATTAATGCACATATATTAGTTTTGTGAAATTTCTCCTCCTTATAGTAGAAACCCAAAAGTCCATATCCATAAGAATCTATATTTATGACGTCATCAAAAATACAATTCTTAAAATCTTGGTTCATTTTTTAGATATTGACATGCCGTTTTCAGTATTCTACACAGCTGAATACATTGTTTAAGGTACCCGAAAGAAATTAATATTTGAAGTAATGTTTTTATAGAAACTATAGTGGGGTTCTCTTTTCACCCATAGGGGTACCATCATACTTTAATACAGAACGTCTATTAGATTCTATATTAATGCACATATATCAGTTTTGTGAAATTTCTCCTCCTTATAGTAGAAACCCAAAAGTCCATATCCATAAGAATCTCAATATTTATGACGTCATCAAAAATACAGATCTTAAAATCTCGGTTCCTTTTTTAGATATTGACATGCAGTTTTCATTATTCAACACAGCTGAGTGCGTTGTTTAAGATACCCAAAAGAAATTAATATTTGAAGTAATGTTTTTATAGAAACTATAGTGGGGTTCTCACTTAACCCATAGGGGTACCATCATACTTTACTACAGAACGTCTATTATATTGTATATTAATGCACATATATTAATTTTTGTGAAATTTTTTATCCTTATAGTAGAAACACAAAAGTCCATATCCATAAGAATCTCTATGACGTCATCAAAAAATACAATTCTTAAAATCTCGGTTAATTTTTTAGATATTGACATGCAGTTTTCAGTATTCGACAGAGCTGAGTGCATTTTTTAAGGTACCCGAAAGAAATTAATGATTGAAGTAATATTTTTATATAAACAATAGTGGGGTTCTCACTTAACCCATAGGGGTACCATCATACTTTAATACAGAACGTCTATTAGATTCTATATTAATGCACATATATTAGTTTTGTGAAATTTCTCCTCCTTATAGTAGAAACCCAAAAGTCCATATCCATAAGAATCTCAATATTTATGACGTCATCAAAAATACAGATCTTAAAATATCGGTTCCTTTTTTAGATATTGACATGCAGTTTTCAGTATTCAACACAGCTGAATGCGTTGTTTAAGATACCCAAAAGAAATTAATATTTGAAGTAATGTTTTTATAGAAACTATAGTGGTGTTCCCACTTAACCCATAGGGGTACCATCATACTTTACTACAGAACGTCTATTATATTGTATATTAATGCACATATATTAGTTTTGTGAAATTTCTCCTCCTTATAGTAGAAACCCAAAAGTCCATATCCATAAGAATCTATATTTATGACGTCATCAAAAATAAAATTCTTAAAATCTTGGTTCCTTTTTTAGATATTGACATGCAGTTTTCAGTATTCTACACAGCTGAATACATTGTTTAAGGTACCCAAAAGAAATTAATATTTGAAGTAATGTTTTTATAGAAACTATAGTGGGGTTCTCACTTAACCCATAGGGGTACCATCATACTTTACTACAGAACGTCTATTATATTGTATATTAATGCACATATATTAATTTTTGTGAAATTTTTTATCCTTATAGTAGAAACACAAAAGTCCATATCCATAAGAATCTCTATGACGTCATCAAAAAATACAATTCTTAAAATCTCGGTTAATTTTTTAGATATTGACATGCAGTTTTCAGTATTCGACAGAGCTGAGTGCATTTTTTAAGGTACCCGAAAGAAATTAATGATTGAAGTAATCTTTTTATATAAACAATAGTGGGGTTCTCACTTAACCCATATGGGTACCATCATACTTTAATACAGAACGTCTATTAGATTCTATATTAATGCACATATATTAGTTTTGTGAAATTTCTCCTCCTTATAGTAGAAACACAAATGTCCATATCCATAAGAATCTCTATGACGTCATCAAAAAATACAATTCTTAAAATCTCGGTTAATTTTTTAGATATTGACATGCAGTTTTCAGTATTCGACAGAGCTGAGTGTATTTTTTAAGGTACCCGAAAGAAATTAATGATTGAAGTAATCTTTTTATATAAACAATAGTGGGGTTCTCACTTAACCCATAGGGGTACCATCATACTTTAACACAGAACGTCTATTAGATTCTATATTAATGCACATATATTAGTTTTGTGAAATTTCTCCTCCTTATAGTAGAAACCCAAAAGTCCATATCCATAAGAATCTCAATATTTATGACGTCATCAAAAATACAGACCTTAAAATCTCGGTTCCTTTTTTAGATATTGACATGCAGTTTTCATTATTCAACACAGCTGAGTGCGTTGTTTAAGATACCGAAAAGAAATTAATATTTGAAGTAATGTTTTTATAGAAACTATAGTGGGGTTCTCACTTAACCCATAGGGGTACCATCATACTTTACTACAGAACGTCTATTATATTGTATATTAATGCACATATATTAATTTTTGTGAAATTTTTTATCCTTATAGTAGAAACACAAAAGTCCATATCCATAAGAATCTCTATGACGTCATCAAAAAATACAATTCTTAAAATCTCGGTTAATTTTTTAGATATTGACATGCAGTTTTCAGTATTCGACAGAGCTGAGTGCATTTTTTAAGGTACCCGAAAGAAATTAATGATTGAAGTAATCTTTTTATA
Organism: Thermobia domestica; assembly: GCF_964235325.1. Lineage (NCBI taxonomy): Eukaryota > Metazoa > Arthropoda > Insecta > Zygentoma > Lepismatidae > Thermobia > Thermobia domestica. The sequence goes on along the minus strand of NC_137456.1, from coordinate 249,095,720 downwards.
TAAACAATAGTGGGGTTCTCACTTAACCCATAGGGGAACCATCATACTTTAATACAGAACGTCTATTAGATTCTATATTAATGCACATATATTAGTTTTGTGAAATTTCTCCTCCTTATAGTAGAAACCCAAATGTCCATATCCATAAGAATCTCAATATTTATGACGTCATCAAAAATACAGATCTTAAAATCTCGGTTCCTTTTTTAGATATTGACATGCAGTTTTCAGTATTCAACACAGCTGAGTGCGTTGTTTAAGATACCCAAAGGAAATTAATATTTGAAGTAATGTTTTTATAGAAACTATAGTGGTGTTCCCACTTAACCCATAGGGGTACCATCATACTTTACTACAGAACGTCTATTATATTGTATATTAATGCACATATATTAGTTTTGTGAAATTTCTCCTCCTTATAGTAGAAACCCAAAAGTCCATATCCATAAGAATCTATATTTATGACGTCATCAAAAATACAATTCTTAAAATCTTGGTTCCTTTTTTAGATATTGACATGCAGTTTTCAGTATTCTACACAGCTGAATACATTGTTTAAGGTACCCAAAAGAAATTAATATTTGAAGTAATGTTTTTATAGAAACTATAGTGGGGTTCTCACTTAACCCATAGGGGTACCATCATACTTTACTACAGAACGTCTATTATATTGTATATTAATGCACATATATTAATTTTTGTGAAATTTTTTATCCTTATAGTAGAAACACAAAAGTCCATATCCATAAGAATCTCTATGACGTCATCAAAAAATACAATTCTTAAAATCTCGGTTAATTTTTTAGATATTGACATGCAGTTTTCAGTATTCGACAGAGCTGAGTGCATTTTTTAAGGTACCCGAAAGAAATTAATGATTGAAGTAATATTTTTATATAAACAATAGTGGGGTTCTCACTTAACCCATAGGGGTACCATCATACTTTAATACAGAACGTCTATTAGATTCTATATTAATGCACATATATTAGTTTTGTGAAATTTCTCCTCCTTATAGTAGAAACCCAAAAGTCCATATCCATAAGAATCTCAATATTTATGACGTCATCAAAAATACAGATCTTAAAATCTCGGTTCCTTTTTTAGATATATACATGCAGTTTTCAGTATTCAACACAGCTGAGTGCGTTGTTTAAGATACCCAAAAGAAATTAATATTTGAAGTAATGTTTTTATAGAAACTATAGTGGTGTTCCCACTTAACCCATAGGGGTACCATCATACTTTACTACAGAACGTCTATTATATTGTATATTAATGCACATATATTAGTTTTGTGAAATTTCTCCTCCTTATAGTAGAAACCCAAAAGTCCATATCCATAAGAATCTATATTTATGACGTCATCAAAAATACAATTCTTAAAATCTTGGTTCCTTTTTTAGATATTGACATGCAGTATTCAGTATTCTACACAGCTGAATACATTGTTTAAGGTACCCAAAAGAAATTAATATTTGAAGTAATGTTTTTATAGAAACTATAGTGGTGTTCCCACTTAACCCATAGGGGTACCATCATACTTTACTACAGAACGTCTATTATATTGTATATTAATGCACATATATTAATTTTTGTGAAATTTTTTATCCTTATAGTAGAAACACAAAAGTCCATATCCATAAGAATCTCTATGACGTCATCAAAAAATACAATTCTTAAAATCTCGGTTAATTGTTTAGATATTGACATGCAGTTTTCAGTATTCAACACAGCTGAGTGCACTGTTTAAGGTACTCGAAAGAAATTAATATTTGAAGTAATGTTTTTATAGAAACTATAGTGGTGTTCCCACTTAACCCATAGGGGTACCATCATACTTTACTACAGAACGTCTATTATATTGTATATTAATGCACATATATTAGTTTTGTGAAATTTCTCCTCCTTATAGTAGAAACCCAAAAGTCCATATCCATAAGAATCTATATTTATGACGTCATCAAAAATACAATTCTTAAAATCTTGGTTCCTTTTTTAGATATTGACATGCAGTATTCAGTATTCTACACAGCTGAATTCATTGTTTAAGGTACCCAAAAGAAATTAATATTTGAAGTAATGTTTTTATAGAAACTATAGTGGGGTTCTCACTTAACCCATAGGGGTACCATCATACTTTACTACAGAACGTCTATTATATTGTATATTAATGCACATATATTAATTTTTGTGAAATTTTTTATCCTTATAGTAGAAACACAAAAGTCCATATCCATAAGAATCTCTATGACGTCATCAAAAAATACAATTCTTAAAATCTCGGTTAATTGTTTAGATATTGACATGCAGTTTTCAGTATTCAACACAGCTGAGTGCATTTTTTAAGGTACCCGAAAGAAATTAATGATTGAAGTAATCTTTTTATATAAACAATAGTGGGGTTCTCACTTAACCCATAGGGGTACCATCATACTTTAATACAGAACGTCTATTAGATTCTATATTAATGCACATATATTAGTTTTGTGAAATTTCTCCTCCTTATAGTAGAAACCCAAAAGTCCATATCCATAAGAATCTCAATATTTATGACGTCATCAAAAATACAGATCTTAAAATATCGGTTCCTTTTTTAGATATTGACATGCAGTTTTCAGTATTCAACACAGCTGAATGCGTTGTTTAAGATACCCAAAAGAAATTAATATTTGAAGTAATGTTTTTATAGAAACTATAGTGGTGTTCCCACTTAACCCATAGGGGTACCATCATACTTTACTACAGAACGTCTATTATATTGCATATTAATGCACATATATTAGTTTTGTGAAATTTCTCCTCCTTATAGTAGAAACCCAAAAGTCCATATCCATAAGAATCTATATTTATGACGTCATCAAAAATAAAATTCTTAAAATCTTGGTTCCTTTTTTAGATATTGACATGCAGTTTTCAGTATTCTACACAGCTGAATACATTGTTTAAGGTACCCAAAAGAAATTAATATTTGAAGTAATGTTTTTATAGAAACTATAGTGGGGTTCTCACTTAACCCATAGGGGTACCATCATACTTTATTACAGAACGTCTATTATATTGTATATTAATGCACATATATTAATTTTTGTGAAATTTTTTATCCTTATAGTAGAAACACAAAAGTCCATATCCATAAGAATCTCTATGACGTCATCAAAAAATACAATTCTTAAAATCTCGGTTAATTTTTTAGATATTGACATGCAGTTTTCAGTATTCGACAGAGCTGTGTGCATTTTTTAAGGTACCCGAAAGAAATTAATGATTGAAGTAATCTTTTTATATAAACAATAGTGGGGTTCTCACTTAACCCATATGGGTACCATCATACTTTAATACAGAACGTCTATTAGATTCTATATTAATGCACATATATTAGTTTTGTGAAATTTCTCCTCCTTATAGTAGAAACACAAATGTCCATATCCATAAGAATCTCTATGACGTCATCAAAAAATACAATTCTTAAAATCTCGGTTAATTTTTTAGATATTGACATGCAGTTTTCAGTATTCGACAGAGCTGAGTGTATTTTTTAAGGTACCCGAAAGAAATTAATGATTGAAGTAATCTTTTTATATAAACAATAGTGGGGTTCTCACTTAACCCATAGGGGTACCATCATACTTTAATACAGAACGTCTATTAGATTCTATATTAATGCACATATATTAGTTTTGTGAAATTTCTCCTCCTTATAGTAGAAACCCAAAAGTCCATATCCATAAGAATCTCAATATTTATGACGTCATCAAAAATACAGACCTTATAATCTCGGTTCCTTTTTTAGATATTGACATGCAGTTTTCATTATTCAACACAGCTGAGTGCGTTGTTTAAGATACCCAAAAGAAATTAATATTTGAAGTAATGTTTTTATAGAAACTATAGTGGGGTTCTCACTTAACCCATAGGGGTACCATCATACTTTACTACAGAACGTCTATTATATTGTATATTAATGCACATATATTAATTTTTGTGAAATTTTTTATCCTTATAGTAGAAACACAAAAGTCCATATCCATAAGAATCTCTATGACGTCATCAAAAAATACAATTCTTAAAATCTCGGTTAATTTTTTAGATATTGACATGCAGTTTTCAGTATTCGACAGAGCTGAGTGCATTTTTTAAGGTACCCGAAAGAAATTAATGATTGAAGTAATCTTTTTATATAAACAATAGTGGGGTTCTCACTTAACCCATAGGGGAACCATCATACTTTAATACAGAACGTCTATTAGATTCTATATTAATGCACATATATTAGTTTTGTGAAATTTCTCCTCCTTATAGTAGAAACCCAAATGTCCATATCCATAAGAATCTCAATATTTATGACGTCATCAAAAATACAGATCTTAAAATCTCGGTTCCTTTTTTAGATATTGACATGCAGTTTTCAGTATTCAACACAGCTGAGTGCGTTGTTTAAGATACCCAAAGGAAATTAATATTTGAAGTAATGTTTTTATAGAAACTATAGTGGTGTTCCCACTTAACCCATAGGGGTACCATCATACTTTACTACAGAACGTCTATTATATTGTATATTAATGCACATATATTAGTTTTGTGAAATTTCTCCTCCTTATAGTAGAAACCCAAAAGTCCATATCCATAAGAATCTATATTTATGACGTCATCAAAAATACAATTCTTAAAATCTTGGTTCCTTTTTTAGATATTGACATGCAGTTTTCAGTATTCTACACAGCTGAATACATTGTTTAAGGTACCCAAAAGAAATTAATATTTGAAGTAATGTTTTTATAGAAACTATAGTGGGGTTCTCGCTTAACCCATAGGGGTACCATCATACTTTACTACAGAACGTCTATTATATTGTATATTAATGCACATATATTAATTTTTGTGAAATTTTTTATCCTTATAGTAGAAACACAAAAGTCCATATCCATAAGAATCTCTATGACGTCATCAAAAAATACAATTCTTAAAATCTCGGTTAATTTTTATGTATTGACATGCAGTTTTCAGTATTCGACAGAGCTGAGTGCATTTTTTAAGGTACCCGAAAGAAATTAATGATTGAAGTAATATTTTTATATAAACAATAGTGGGGTTCTCACTTAACCCATAGGGGTACCATCATACTTTAATACAGAACGTCTATTAGATTCTATATTAATGCACATATATTAGTTTTGTGAAATTTCTTCTCCTTATAGTAGAAACCCAAAAGTCCATATCCATAAGAATCTCAATATTTATGACGTCATCAAAAATACAGATCTTAAAATCTCGGTTCCTTTTTTAGATATATACATGCAGTTTTCCGTATTCAACACAGCTGAGTGCGTTGTTTAAGATACCCAAAAGAAATTAATATTTGAAGTAATGTTTTTATAGAAACTATAGTGGTGTTCCCACTTAACCCATAGGGGTACCATCATACTTTACTACAGAACGTCTATTATATTGTATATTAATGCACATATATTAGTTTTGTGAAATTTCTCCTCCTTATAGTAGAAACCCAAAAGTCCATATCCATAAGAATCTATATTTATGACGTCATCAAAAATACAATTCTTAAAATCTTGGTTCCTTTTTTAGATATGGACATGCAGTATTCAGTATTCTACACAGCTGAATACATTGTTTAAGGTACCCAAAAGAAATTAATATTTGAAGTAATGTTTTTATAGAAACTATAGTGGGGTTCTCACTTAACCCATAGGGGTACCATCATACTTTACTACAGAACGTCTATTATATTGTATATTAATGCACATATATTAATTTTTGTGAAATTTTTTATCCTTATAGTAGAAACACAAAAGTCCATATCCATAAGAATCTCTATGACGTCATCAAAAAATACAATTCTTAAAATCTCGGTTAATTGTTTAGATATTGACATGCAGTTTTCAGTATTCAACACAGCTGAGTGCACTGTTTAAGGTACTCGAAAGAAATTAATAATTGAAGTAATGTTTTTATAGAAACTATAGTGGGATTCTCACTTAACCCATAGGGGTACCACCATATTTTACTACAGAACGTCTATTATATTGTATATTAATGCACATATATTAATTTTTGTGAAATTTTTTATCCTTAGAAACTCAAAAGTCCATATCCATAAGAATCTCTATATTTATGACGTCATCAAAAAATACAATTCTTAAAATCTCTGTTAAATTTTTAGATATTGACATCCAGTTTTCAGTATTCGACACAGCTGAGTGCATTTTTTAAGGTACCCGAAAGAAATTAATGATTGAAGTAATCTTTTTATAGAAACTATAGTGGGGTTCTCACTTAACCCATAGGGGTACCACCATATTTTACTACAGAACGTCTGTTATATTGTATATTAATGCACATATATTAATTTTTGTGAAATTTCTCCTCCTTATAGTAGAAACTCAAAAGTCCATATCCATAAGAATCTCTATATTTATGACGTCATCAAAAAATACAATTCTTAAAATCTCGGTTACTTTCTTAGATATTAACATGCAGTTTTCGGTAATCTATCCAGCTGAGGGTGGTGCTTAAGCTACCCGAAAGAAATTGAAAACTGAAGAAGATGTGGGGGTTTCACAAACCCCATGGTACCTCTAAACCCCATTAGTATGTGTTTTGTTTATGTATTATGAATACTCATGTTATTATTGTTAGGGCTTAATAATTAATTTTTCAAAACTGTACCTTTTAGCACGTGAACCCAACTAATCTATGGTGCCGGATTTTTATTTCCCTATATTTCGGTAACAGGTGTACTGACTTGGGATTTTCGGTAAACACATCTTTGTAATGTTCTTTAAAATCTTCAGAATCTTCATAACATGTAAAATGTAATTCATAAATATCTTAGAAAATATTGCATTTAGGAACTTATAATTTTGTACAAAGATGGTAATTTTGTTGCCAAAGAGTAATACAATTCAGATGACAGTCACAACTTTGCACCTAATTACTTGGATTAATTGTAATGCATTCTTCCGTATTGAGTTACTGCAGGTAAAGAGTCAAAAGACCACTTGCAAACCTCATGAATTACTATGGATGACATTCTTTGAAGAACAAATGCTGAGGAGGGATGCATTATTACAATTTGAAACGTGAAATCCGTGTCTACCCCTCCAGTTTCATAACCATTTATGCCTTGAGCAGTTCCCTTCCCACTCCCACCCCCACTTCCGACTGATTTCCCACAACTTTACGACGCAACTATCTGAATGTGCTTTTTCGGCGTAAGTTGGTATGATTCACGTGTCAACAAAATACTTCGTAGAACAAAGATGATCTTTGAAACCTCAGTATGGAATGTCTTTCCAATCGCTTTTCTATATCTTTTGTGGCTTGAAACGGATGGATTCTCCTTCGAAGCAGTAGCTTTAATCTCTTCCACTCACAAATGTATACACGACTCCAAAAGTGCATTACCACCTGCAATTCTCCTTTTCCTGCAATAGCAGGCAACCCAATAAGCTCGGCGTTTGGGCTGTTGCGAATTCGAAAGGCGCTGGACCAAACCTCAATTTTGTAATCAATATATCAGTGTGGCAAACTACAAATAAGAGAATAAAACAAATTGTTAAAAATGACAATTTTATTATCGTGACGGAGTTGGATGACATTAAAAGTTACAAAATGATCTTACTTCAGCAGTTCAAACAAGGTCAATGGGAAGAAACAGATATCACAGGAAAGCATTTCTCTCCTCACCACCACCAAAAAAGGAAAAATCATAAAAAAGAAAAAGGGACAAAATTACGTAAGTTTTAATATAAAAGTCCCACTCTAATTTGTGAAAGTTGACACCCGAAAGGCAAGAACAACTGAACCAAAGTCAATGAAATTGTGCACAGATATTGCAGACGTAAAACGAAGGAATACGAGTTTCGTATTTTTCTGGAAAAAGGGTGGGTGAGGCACGGACCCCACCAAACCTTTCATCACGAAATATGAAAACTGCTAGTAACAGTATGTCAGAAGTATGTAAAAGACATGAAGAATTGCAACGAAACTTTTTGTATTGAAAATACGCAAAAAATAAAAGAATAAGGGCATTTTTAATTTTCTGCGGAAAAACGGATTTAGGGGCAAAACCTGCACCCAAAATTTTCAAAATTGACGTCCGAAAGGCAAATAGAAGTGAACCGAACTGAATGAAATTAAGAACAGATATTGCACACGTAAATTGAGGATACGGGTTTCGTATTTTCTTGGAAAAAACGGTTGGGTGGGGCACGGACCCCTCTAGACCTTTGATCACGAAAAATTAAATGTGTTGGTATCAGCATGTCAGATGTGTGTAAAAGAACATCAAGAATTGAATCAAACTGCGAGTATGGACAATACGCAAAACATAAAGGAAAATATTTTTTACAATTTTGTGTGGAAAAACGGTTTTAAGGGGCAAAACTCAAACCCAAAATTTTGAAAGTTGATGCCCGAAAGGCGAAAGAAAGTGAACCAAAGTGAATGAAATTGTGCACAGATATTGTAGACCAAATCGGGGAATCCGCGTTTCGTATTTTCCTGGAAAAATCGGTTGAGTGGGGCACCGATCCCTTCAAACCTTTGATCACGAAAAATCAAAAGAGCTAGTAACAGTATGTCAGTCAGATGTGTGTAAAGGACATGAAATATTGAAACGAAACTTCTTGTATGGATAATACAGAAAAATAAAGGAATACAGGATTTTCTATGTTCTTCGCAAAGACGGTTTTAGGGGGCAAAACAACTTACCCCCAAATTTTGAAATTTGACGACCGAAAGGTAAGAAGAAGTGAACCTAAGAGCAAGAAATTTTGCACAGATATTGTGAAAATAAAATGTAGGAATACTGGCTCCGTATTTCCTTAAAAAAAACTGTTAGGTGGACACGGACTCCTCCAAACATTTGATCACGAAATATCAAATGTGCTAGTAACAGTATATCATATTTGTGTAAAGTACATGAAGAATTCCAACGAACCATCACGTACGGGCAATACGCAAAAAATGGAGAAGGGTATTTTCTGCGGAAAAACGCTTTTAGGGGCAAGAGCTCTCACCAAAAATTATGAAACTTTCCGCCGGAAAGGCAAAAAGAAGTGAACCGAAGTGAATGACATTGTGCACGGACATTGTAGACATAAAATGAGGGAATATGGATTTGCTATTTTCTTGGAAAAAAAGGGTCGGTGCGGCACGGACCCCCCATTATCCTTTGATCACAAAATATCAAAAGTGCTAATAACAGTTTGTCAAATGTGTGTAACATTAAGAATTGCAACATAACTCAGTGTATGGACAATACGCAAAAAGTAAACGAATACGGGTTTTTCTAAGTTCTGCGGGAAAACGGTTTTAAGGGGCAAAAGCTCCTACAATAAATTTTGAAAGTTGAGCCCGAAAGGCAGAACGAAGTGAACCGAAGTGAGTGCAAATGTGCACAGATATTGTAGACATAAAATGCGGATACAGTTTTCATATTTTCCTGGAGAAAATGGTCGTGTGAGGCGCGGACCCCTCCAAACCTTTGATCACAAAACATTAAAATGCTAATAACAGTATGTCAGAAGTGCATAAAGGACATGAAGAACTGGAACAAAACGTTTTGTATAGATAATACGCCAGAAATAAAAAATATGGGTTCTTTTATGTTCTGCTGAAAAATGGTATTAGGGGGCAAAAGCTCACACACAAAGTTTTAAAAATTGACGCACGAAAGGTAGAAAGAATTGAACCGAAGTGAATGAATCTCTCCACAGATACTGCAGATACTGTAGACGTAAAATGAGGGAATACGGTTCATTATTTTCCTGGAAAAGAGGGTTGGGTGGTGCATGGATAATGCGCAAAAAATAAAGGAGTACACGATTTTCTATGTTCCTCGAAAATACGGTTTTAGGGGGCAAATTTTGCAATTGGACGCCCGAAAGGTAAGAAGAAGTGAACCGAAGTTAAAGAAATTTTGCAGAGATATTGCAGAAATAAAATGGGGGAATACGGGTTTAGTATTTTTCTGAAAAAAAAATCGGTTTGGTGGAGCACTAACCCATCCAAATCTTTGATCATGAAGTATCAAAAGTGCTAGTAACCGTATCTGAGATGTGTGTAAAAGACATGAAGAACTGCAATGAAACTTTGTGTATGGACAATATGCAAAAAATAAGTGAATATTGTTTTTCAATTTCCACGGAAAAACTGTATTAGAGGGAAAAAGCCCTCACCCAAAATTTTGGAAGTTAACACCCGAAAGGCAGAAGAAGTAAACCGAAGTGAATAAAAATTTGCACAGATATTCCATACGTAAAATGAGGATAACAGTTTCGTATTTTCATTGAAAGAAAACGGTTGGATGGGGCACGGACCTCTCCAAACCTTTGATCACAAAAAATCAAAAGTGCTAGTCACAATATGTCAGATGTGTGTAAAAGACATGAAGAATTGCAACATAACTCAGTGTATGGACAACACGCAAAAAGTAAACGAATACGGGTTTCTCTAAGTTCTGCGGAAAAACGGTTTTAGGGGGCAAAAGCTCTTACACTAAATTTTGAAAGTTGAGCCCGAAAGGCAAAAAGAAGTGAACCGAAATTAGTGCAAATGTGCACAGATATTGTAGACATAAAATATGGTTGTTTGGGGCACGGGCCCCTTCCAAACCTTTGATCAGAGAAAATTAAAATGCTAATAACAATATGTCAGAAGTGTATAAAGGACATGAAGAATTGCAACTAAACTTTTTGTATGGATAATACGCCAGAAATAAAGCAATATGGGTTCTTTTATGTTCTGCTGAAAAATGGTATTAGGGGGCAAAAGCTCACACACAAAGTTTTGAAAATTGACACACGAAAGGCAAAAAGAAATGAACCGAAGTGAATGAATCTCTCCGCAGATATTGTAAACGTAAAATGAAGGAATACGGTTTCCTATTTTCCTGGAAAAAGGGTTGGGTGGTTCATGGACCCCTCCAAACCCTAGATCACGAAATATCAGAAGTGCTACTAACAGTATGTTAGATGTGTGTAAAAGACATGAAGAATTGCAACGAAACTTTTTGAATGGAAAATACGCAAAAAATAAAGGAATACGAGCTTTGGAATTTTCTGCGGAAAAAGGGATTTAGGGGCAAAAGCTAGCACCCAAAATTTTGAAACTTGACGTCCGAAAGGCAAGAAGAAGTGAACCGAACTTAATGAAATTAAGCACAGATATTGCACACGTAAAATGAGGATATACGAGTTTCGTATTTTCATGGAAAAAATGGTTGGATGGGGCACGGATCCCTCCAAACCTTTGATCACGAAAAATAAAATGTGCTGGTAACAGCATGTCAGATGTGTGAAAGGACATGAAGAATTGAATCAAACTGCGAGTATGGACAATACGCAAAAATAAAGGAAAATATTTTTTACAATTTTCTGTGGAAAAATGGTTTTCAGGGGCAAAAGGTCAAACCCAAAATTTTGAAAGTTGATGCCCGAAAGGCGAAATGAAGTGAACCAAAGTGAATGAAATTGTGCACAGATATTGTAGACCAAATCGGGGAATCCGCGTTTCGTATTTTCCTGGAAAAACGGCTGAGTGGGGCACCGATCCCTCCAAACCTTTGATCACGTAAAATGAAAAGTGCTAGTAGCAGTATGTCAGTCAGATGTGTGTAAAGGACATGAAATATTGAAACGAAACTTCTTGTATGGATAATACACAAAAAAAGGAACACAGGATTTTCTATGTTCTTCGCAAAGACGGTTTTAGGAGGCAAAACAACTTACCCCCAAATTTTGAAATTTGACGCCCGAAAGGTAAGAAGAAGTGAACCGAAGAGCAAGAAATTTTGCACAGATATTGTAGATATAAAATGGTGGAATACGGGTTTAGTATTTTTCTGGAAAAAACGGTTTTGTGGGACACCAACCCCTCTAAACCTTTGATGATAAAACATCAAAGGTGCTAGTAATCGTATCTGAGATGTGTGTAAAGGACATGAAGAATTGCAACGAAACTTTATGTATGGACATTACGCAAGAAATAAATGAATATTTTTTTTTATTTTCCGCGGGAAAAACGGTTTTAGGGGCAAAAGCTCTCACCAAAAAGTATGAAACTTGCCGCCGGAAAGGCAAAAAGAAGTGAACCGAAGTGAATGAAATAGTGCACGGACACTGTAGACATAAAATGAGGGAATATGGGTTTGCTATTTTCCTGGAAAAAAGAGGTGGGTGCTGCATGGACCCCACCTAACCTTTGATCACAAAATATCAGAAGTGCTAATAACAGTATGTCAGATGTGTGTCAAGGACATTAAGAATTGCAACATAACTTAGTGCAATGACAATACGCAAAAAGTTAACGAATATGGGTTTTTCTAAGTTCTGCGGGAAAACTATTTTAGGGGCAAAAGCTACCACATTAAATTTTGCAAGTTGAGCCCAAAAGGCAAAAGGAAGTGAACCGAAGTGAGTGCAAATGTGCATAGATATTGTACACATAAAATGAGGATACGTATTCATATTTTCCTGAAGAAAATGGTCCTGTGGGGCACGGACCCTCCCAACCTTTGATCACCAAAATTTTAAATGCTAATTATAGTATGTCAGAAGTGAATAAAGGACATGAAGAATTGCAACAAAACGTTTTGTATGGATAATACGCCAGAAATAAAGCAATATGTGTTCTTTTATATTCTGCTGAATAATGGTATTAGGTGGCAAAAACTCCCACCCAAAATTTTGAAAATTGACGTCCGAGAGGCAAGAAGAAGTGAGCCGAAGTGAATTAAATTGTGCACAGACATTGCAGACGTGAAATGAGGATACGACGTGTAATTTACTGGAAAAAACGGTAGGATGTGCACTAACCCCTCCAAATCTTTGATCCCGAAAAATCAGAAGTGATAGTAACAGTATGTCAGATGTGTGTAAAGGACATGAAGAATTGCAACATAACTTTTTGTATGGACAATACGCAGAAAGTTAATGAATACAGGTTTTTTCATGTTAGGCGAGAAAACGGTTTTGGGGGGCAAAATCTCCCAAATAAAATTTTGAAAATTGACTCCCGAAAGGCAAAAAGAAGTTAACCGAAGTGAGTGAAATTGTGCACAGATATTATAGACATAAAGTGAGTGAATACGGGTTTCGTATTTTCCTGGAGAAATCGGTTGGGTGGGGCACCGACCCCTCGAAACCTTTGATCACAAAAACTGAAAATTGCTAGTAGCAGTATGTCAGATGTGTGTAAAGGAGATGAAGAATTGCAACAAGACTTTTTGTATAGATAAAAAATAAAGGAATATGTTGTTTCCTTTTTTGCGAAAAGACGGTTTTAGCGGCAAAAACCCAAAACCAAAATTTCGAAAGTTGACGCTTGAAAGGTAAAAAGTGAACTGAAGTGACTGAAATTTGGACAGATATTGTAGACAAAAAATTAGGGAATACGGTTTGCGTATTTTCTTGGAAAAAACAGTTAGGTGGGGCACGGACTCCTCCAAACCTTTCATCACGAAATATCAAGATATCTAGTAACAGTATACCAGATTTGTGTAACGGACATGAAGAATTGCATCAAACTGCGTGTATGGACAATACGCAAAAATAAACGAATACATTTTTTTAAAATTTTGGTTAATAACGGTTTTGGGGGGAAAAGCCCCCGTCCAAAATTTTGGAATTTGACCACAAAAGACAAGAAGAAGTGGACCGAAGTGAATGAAATGTGCACTAATATTGAAGAGGTAAGGTGAGGGAATACATGTTTCGTATTTTCCTGAAAGAAAAAACTTTTGAGTGAACTGAGGCGTTGAGTTGCGGGAGGAGTGAACCGAAGCGAAAGAAAGATAGTGGATATGTAAAATATGGCCTTTCGTGTTTGACAAGTGTCGAACCTCCATCCGATTTCTTCAAATTTGGCAGATCAAGTAACAGCAAACACAAACAGTGTAGCTTATTCTATAGTATTTCTTAACCCTTGGAATGTTTTTTCCGCATAAAGAAAAACACGTGTCGATTTATATCCAGTTTGCTATTGATATGCCAAATTTGAAGGAAAACCGATAGGAACACTTGACAAACACGAGAGTCCTTATTTTACATATAATATCTACACACAATTTGATTTACTTGGGTCCACTCCTTCCTGAGCTATATTTCCTTTTTTTTCCGGATGGGACCTATGCCCCAACACTGTTTTTTCGCAAAAATTAAAACATGTTTCATATATTGTTTTGCAAATAGTCCCATTACGAAGTTTCGTTGCAATTCTCCACATTCTTTAGGAACTTTTGCGTATGCTTATTTGCACTTTTGATATTACGTAATGAAGAGTTTAGAAGGTCCGTGTCTCATTCAACCGGTTTTTCCAGGGAAATACGAAACCCAATTATCTCATTTTTCGTCTACAACTTCTGTGCACAATTTCATTCACTTCGATTCACTTCTTCTGGCCTTCCGGGTCTTAACTTTCAAAATTTTGGGTGATGGCTTTTGCCCCCTGAAACCGTTTTTCAGCACAAAATAAAAAATCCGTGTTCCTTTTTTTTGGTATATTGTTCATACACATAGTTTCGTTGCAATTCTTTGTGTCCTTTACACATATTTGTCATATTGTTACTATCGCTTTCAATATTTCGTGATGAAAGATTTAGAGGGGTCCGTTCCCCTCCTAGCCGTTTTTCCAGGAAAATACGAAACACGTGTTCCCTCATTTTATGTCTGCAATATGTGTGTAAAATTTCGTTTACTTCGGTTTATTTGGTTTTACGAATAAGTAAGTAAGCCGCATCGTTTAATTCGGCTTGCTTACGAATAAGAAACACGTATTCGTTTATTTCATGTATAGTATCTACCTCCCAAATTTTATCAAAATCGGAGTGTTACAGTTGAGAAGTGTTGCTTGTTAATAATAATATTTCTTTAAAATTTTATGAAAAAATAGAGGGAATTAAAGCGAAAAATTGGGATCAATTGGAACTTTCGGCTCCTACCAACATTGAAAGAAACGACAGCACAAGTATTTGGATGCAAGGTAGACATGAAATTTGACACTGAGATTTAACTAGATTTCTGTCATGATTTTAATGCACACTGCGAAGTTCTTAAATGCTAATTAAGTCAGGATTTTACATCCAAATTAAGTTGCAACATAATAATTCTTGTTTGAAAACTCGCATCGGCAATGAGAATTTAAGATTAGCCGATACTTTAGATAGCATGTGAAAAAGGTGAAGAGTGTAACCTAAGTGTGCGGCCTAGTGGGTTGCGAGGCGATTTAATAAATTGCATGTCTTCTACTCGGCAGAGTCCACCTCAACCGTTTCATTTGGTTTTAAAACAAAACATTTTTGTCATGAGTTACATTTAGGCATGTAACGGCACTTCTAATAGAGAAATATACATTTTTCGAGTCGAGACATCCCTTTTTAGCACATTTTCGAGACGAGACAGCCACAAATCTTGGCTCGTGCGCATCCCAAGTTACAGTAGCACACACTGCATGAGTGACAATTTATATTATGATAGAATATATTATGAGCTTTAATAGAAAAAGTGTAGACACTCGATAATTATTACGTAGTAAGATTTCAATAGATTCAGTGCTTGATCGTGCCGTGTATGAAGTTATGAAATATGAATTGGTTTCAAAAGGCGCGATCCAAGGGGAATTTTATAGGGGCTACAGCCCCAATGACGCTCAGGTATACAAAGGATAGGGTGTGTTTCAACCTTACATTAATTGCACTGGGTAAAGTTGGAAACTATGGTTTAGTCCATCCCTTGATCATATCCTGGTTCTGCAATGTTAATATGTGGTCAGGACTTGCTGTTCTAGAAGCGTCAAGTTCATACGCGATAAAATAGTATTTCTGCATTATGCACCGTTTTAAACTATTTTCAATATTTGTATGTATCTTCAGATAAACCCTCCTCGAAAAGTTTGATTTATTGGATACTGTATTTCTAAAGATACTTCCATTATCAAATAGTGTATGTAGTTTTATTTAACGTAGAATTGCATACGCCAAAACAGTAGAAAACATTCTCATCGTTTTAACTTTTCTTGTGTTGATTTGGAGCTTAACGTCCCTTTCAGCAGCGAAGCTATATGAGACGTGAATCTACTAGTTAACGTCGATTCCGAATCACATGAACTCCCACAGGGAATCGAACCTGGGTCTTCCATGCGTTAACTTTACTTGAATTTGGACTCGAACGCTCTCAAGCGGATTTAGGACGGTGGACTTGCCACCCGCAAGTTTTTCAATGAATGTATTTCTTAGTAATTATTTTAATTTTACTTTTAGAAAGGTGTAAGCATTTCGCTTTTTTTAAACAAATCCTCTAATTATACCTAGTCAGTGTTGAATACAGGGTTCATTTTTGTACGTGGCAATAGTAACTTCCATGGTCCCCTCTCTTCTACCTCTAGACACAGAAATATTGTTTTTAATAACTGCCAAATTACGATTTTTATCAATAAAGAGTAAATGTCCTACTAATTCTTTTATCGATTTCCTGCTAAGCAAAGATTAGCTGTTTTACGAAGAACTAATAACTGAACTGACCTTGTGTCTGTTTTTCTTTTTAACACAATGTTAAGAAACACAGAAGCCTGCGGGTATTTTGCTTTTTTTTGCCTGAGTGTAGCTTCAGTACTAAAATCAAGACTTTCATTCTGTCGTTGGCACGTGTCGAATCAGCTTGTTTGTTGTGCAATGTTTTGCCTTCAGGCGATCGACTAGATAGATAGATAGATAGAAGAGTCAAGAAAGAAAGAAAGAAACAAAACGATATGCTTATTTCATCGAGATATGCTTGCTTCTTGGCATTAAGTGTTTGAAAACCAAAACTATTCTGAATATCCATTTTGTTATTTCCATAATAAGTATAAAGGGAAATGTTAATTCTCATATATAGTAGGGGTAAAACTGAGGGGGAACGCGAGGGGAACGTTATATATATAATAACATAGCATATTTCTTTCCAAAATTGTATAAATCTATTTATTTTATACAGTTCAAAATTCTGCCAAATGTTTATTAGTATTAATATTGCATGTTCACTTTTACTTTTTCTTGCTAAGGTAATATTATAGCGCGCTAATTAAAAATTAATTTTCTTCCATTGAAAAGCTGTTTAAGATATTGGCTGCATTTTGCAACAGTGCAGAATAGCAGATAGGAATCTAACCAGGTAGATTTCTTTCTCTCTCTGCCCTCGCTAGGTCACGTGCGTGAACTTAGCGTTGTCCGCGGAGAAAAAGAAACCGATGGAATGCGGATTGACAGCAAATAAGAGCAAAGTATGTTTTCTCTCTCTTCATAGAGCGTAAAGATTTCCTTGATTCTATGTAAACATCTCCGCGAATAATTACCTGTACAGGAATATTGCAGCTAACAACGTACGAAAGTTTCAGAAAATCTGTCTATGTTGTTTTCAAGTGAGGAAAGTCTGTTCATCTTATAAAATCAGTTTCGAACTGTAGAGCGTAGAACAAACTCACTTAGTTTTTGCATCAACTGACAAAAGTTTACATACAGATCAAAGAGAAGTCTTAGTGCGTTTGCACACGGCAACGATAATATCGGTGGAAGCATCGACAATGTCGGCGGTGAAATCGACTTCAATGTACTCAAATCGTAGCTTACACACGCCACCGATATTATCGGCCGATCCTCCGATACGCAGATGCTGTCGGCCAAGCCCCCGATAATGTCGGCGGTATCGCCGACACCGATTTTGTCGGTGGCAATGTTTTCTTATGATTGGACGCACATGCGGCCTATAATGTCGGCCGGCCAGTGGGTTAGATGAAGAGAGTGAGTGACAAGGCGCTGCGTATTTTTGTTTCGTTTCTTGTCTTTGGAATTTTGTTGTTTCCATTTTTCTATTATAATTGTATAATAATATTATTATTATCTTGTCCTATAAACAACTTCGGAAGAGCTTATTATTTTTTTACAGTCTCTATTTTGGAGTAGCTAATTCCCTTTATTAAATAAGTATAAAATTTGGGAAGTTTGAAGAGTACTGGTTTCCCTCTAAATAGCTATTACCAAATAGAATATAGGAAATTTAGATAACCAATTTCTTGATTATTTTCCACTAATTTCTAATTTTTGTTCTTTCTCTCTCTCGGTCTCTCTCAATCTCTCTCTCTCTCTCTCTCTCTCACACACACACACACTATTTGATGGTATATTTTTTAATCTATTAATGCATTTAAATTTCAATACATTCTGGAAATTAATTTAAGCGTAATTTTCAAATTTTGATACACTGTGAACATAAGCATATGGAAAAAATCCTGATTATTATTACTTCCTTTTATTTTCATTAGAATTGTGTGCAGATCACTTTTCCCGGTTCCACTCAATAAGCAATGATTGAATACAATATTTTTTGACAATTCAAAGTAGAATTATTATTTTGAAACGAAACCAACACAATCAAACACTCTTTCCCAAGCTCCAAGGACAAGTTACTCACTTGGCATTTTCTTGATTCTGATCTCAAGAATAGGGATGTGACTTCATGCTTCACTTGTTACAGATTTTTTCTCTCACTTCCAAAACTATCCCAAATCTCTCATTTAAAAAAATAATGTGTAGAATGGCAATTGAAAACAAAGACCAAAGCTATGTATCCAAGTTTTCCCTCTCCCCTTTGTACCGGGATCGACCCCCTGATAGAGTTCTGCAGTTTAGATACAGTGACTGGATGAAAAGGTTGGGTATTATTGCATTCTTACCTATCTAGATTTCCTTAGATTTTTAGAGATGGGAGGAATTTTTCCATTCGATATTTTAACCGTTTTTGAACTTGTGGAATGTAGACTTTGCATATGGGATAAGATAACAGACTCTTTCAAGGACAGAATTTAAAAGCAAAAAACATGGCGAGAAATTTTTGCAAGCCTTGTCCAGGATTTTGAGTTCATGGACAAAAAGAAACGAGAAACGACAGGTATGTATGCAACAGCGCAAATCTGTCTACAACATTGGGTGGGGGGACGGGTAAGATCGTTCCCATATTATATATATACATATATAGCGATGTTCAAAATATTTCTGTAGCCGAGAAAAAATGCTGTAGAGGACCAAGGGAGCAGAATTGTCTTCAACATTGGGAGGCGGGCAGATTTGAGGCTTATTCTGAGTGGACATTAATTTCATCTCATTTTCCTTTCTAGCGATCGGTCAAAAATAATCAAATCTCTCACCCAGAAAACACATTTCAAATCGGATTATTGGGGAGGACAATCTCCCCAGTTCCAAGATTAGAGGGGACATGTTCCCTTCGTCCCCCCGGGATTTGCTCCAGTGTATGTATGGAGCAATGTAAAACAGAATTACTAATTCGAATTTTATCATTTAATCTACTATGACATTAATGTTAACTACATGGAAAACAAAATAATATATATACATGTGTTTTCATTGGGAAGGCCGATGGGGGCTGAATTTGAACGTAAACACTATCAGGGTTGTCACTAAACATCTGAGCAATCTCGATAAACATGGATTCGACACAAATATTGGTCATTTTCTACTACTTTTACATGTCCCGGTAAACGCTCCCTGAGACCCCCTTGGTTCGAATTGTGAAAAAATCGCCTCTAGCCTCCAGCCGATACCGCGAAAACTATGAATGTGACACTAAAATCTACCATTTTCTACTACTTTTACATATTCCGATAAAAGCCTCTATGATCCTCTGGTTCCAATTTTGAAAAAACCACGCCTCTGGCCAGCAGCCGATGGGGGCAGTATTTGGAAGTCAATGCCTGAGTGAGTATCACCATTCATCTCAGCGACAGTGAAAACTATTGATTTTAGACTAATATTGGTCATTTTCCATTATTTTTACATGTCTCGCAATTCTCCACCCCGGTGACTCCCGGCCCGCATACAATGGTGGCTGAATTAGAAAATCATCGCTAATGAAAGTATCACTATTGATCTCAGCGACCGCGAAAACTATGAAATCGACACTAATATCGGTCATTTTCTACTACTTTTACATGTCTCGGTTAACGCCCTCCTGAGACCCCCCTGTTTCTAATTTAGTCAAAAACGCTCCGCGTTGTTCTGGGACCTGAACCAAGGTATCCGTGTCCAAAATTTGGTAACTCTCGGCCAACTTGTCTGGTTCCCAGGCCGGTCCCGGTTGAAAAAAAACTCTTCGTCTTGATCTGTGGCTTAGACGAAGCTACCCGCGGCCAAATTTTGAAAACTTTCGTCCACTCGTCTGGTCCACGGGCCGCACACAGATAGAGAGACAGACACTCAAGCAAACTCTATTTTATTTATATTAGAAAGGTCAGATCCACCGTTATTGTAATAGAGCGGTGCTTGAGTGATTGATCGTACAAATTCAAAATCCAATGAGTGATAATTTCATAGCCTTGTTTTATTACAAGTTTAAACTCTTTAGTCAGTAGAGAAGAGGGCATGATTCATGGATGAGAGTTGATGACAATGGGTTTCGCTGGGTGTTGGGTCACAATGTGTGACAGTGGTTCATGGTGGGTGGTGGGACAGAGTGGGTCACGGTGGGTCATAGGTCACGATGAGTGGTGGGTCAGTTGGTCGTGGCTAATGCATTCGCCGTTCTGTTGGAAGGGGGCTGATGGAATGTACTGCAAAATTTTACGTTGCCCCCATAGGAAAAAATCTAGATTCGATTGAGAAACATTATGTTTGTGACTCTAAATCTCCCGAAACGCCCCACTGATCTTAATCAAATTTGAAACATGGATGAGTTTAACGGCTGGGCTGGTTTTAGGCTATTCACTTTGATGGTAGAACTTGGGGGGGCTGTAAAAATAAATAAATTTTAATAATACCTGAACCACTCGACCGATCTTGATCAAATTTTCAACATAGATGAGGCTCAGGCCTGGGATCGTGTTATTCAAATTTGACGAAGCAACGTGGGCGCGGAGAAGGAGGAGAGATATATATAAAAATCTATATAATACTGAAAACCATTATTTTTGTAACTTAATAACTCTTGAACTATATTTTGAATATCCGACCGATCGCAATCAAATTTTCAAAATATATGAGGTTTGGATCTGGAAACATTTTTGTAATTTCACTTTAACGGTACATCCTAGGGAGGGAGGGAGACGTATAAATAGAAACTAATAAAACCTAATAACTTTTGAACCACTCAACCAATCTCGATCTAATTTAATATGAGGGTCGGGCCTTGGGTGTTTTTTTATCGTTTCACTTTGACGAGCCAACGTAGGGGAGGGAGTAGGGGCAGATATATGTAAAAAAATAAAAAAATGTCTGGCTCTGTGACTTCATCACTCTTGAACCACCCAATCGATCTAAATCAAATTTTCGATATACATAAGTTTAGGGGCAGGGATTACTTTAGGCTATTCACTTTGACGAAGCAACGTAGGGGAGGGTGAGAGGGAGAGAAATTTAAAAATGATCAAAAATGACCGATATTAATGTTGAATCCATAGTTTTCGGGCCCGATGAGACAAACAGTGACACTTCTGATGATGTTTCAATCTAAGTTCAGCCCTAATAGTTGGGAAGGGTAATATGGAGGAGAGGGGGATAAACTTTTAAAAATGATCGAAACTGAGTAATATTAGTGTCGAATCAATAGTTTTAGGAGTAGCTGAGATTAACAATGACAATTCTGATTTCGTGTGCTGCAGCACGGGGGAGGGGGAGCTATATATAATAATAATCGAAAATGACCAATATTAGTGCCTAATCCATAGTTTTCGGGATCAATCTGATGAACTGTGACATTTTCGATCCGGTTTAAATGCAAAATCAGCTCCGCCACTTGCGGGAAGGCGATAAAGTGATATATATAAAATGATCGATAATGGCCACTATCAGTGTCAAATTTATAGTTTTCTGGGTCGTTTAGATGAACAGTGGTACTTTCGATCATGTTTAAATTCAAATTCAACCCCACAACTTGGGGAAAAGGGAGGAAGAGATATTTAAAGATAATGGAAAATGATCATTAATTAGTGCTGAATCCACATTTGTGAGGGATCGCTGAGATGAACAGTGACACTTTCGTCGCCATGGCCCGATACATAGGGGAGGAGGAAATATATATATATATATATAAATGACTGAAAATGACCATTATTGGTGTCGAATCCATGATTTTTGGGGTCGCCGAGATGATCAATGATCTTTCCGATGCTGTTTAAATCGATGCCATTAAAAACGAAAACAACATATTTCTCGTGTACTAAACACATGAAATACGGAGTTGTGCTTTTAAATTTTCATTTTAACTTAGAAAAGCGGGTAATATATGCTAGTAATACTAATAAAGCTCAGGTACTGTCCTTTCTCTATTACAAAACCACCTATTTTTTTAAATCTCTTTGCTATAATATCTATTACTGGAGCTATCAGTATATTTTTGTTTTTCGTCCTTATACAACACCAAGGTTATAAAGGAAGGTCTTTTTAATGTGGGTTCGGAACTTGAATCTGATAGGTCGTTCCCAACCATACTATCTCGCCTCCAGAAAACCTGGATTACAGGGCAGAGTCTAAAGCAAGAAATTTCTCTCTCTTTTGCTAAAAAGAAACTTTAGTTCACATACTAGTCATAGCACATGTTTAGAGGTTTTTCAACGAATCTGTATGAGACGAGACCTGCAAATGACACAGGACTGAAAGTTGAGCTTACACCAGGAGTCGAATCTGGTATCATTCTAAAACAAAAAAATCCTAATGACTGACTACTTTAATGCTCATAAATCATTCTAATCTAACAATTTTGGGTGAGCCCGGCCCCCTAGACTCCCCGTAGATACGAGCCTGTGTGACTCCCCCACCCTCGAACACAATTTTCTGGAAGAAAGCCTCTATTCTTCCTTTTGTCTGTCTAGTTTACTGAAAACATGAAAAGCAAACTAGGTCAAAAAGCATAGAGTTGGAAATGATGGCCATGTTGCATTACAGACATATTTCGTACCGTTGATGATTTTGGGAGGTTTTCCAGGGACAAAATTCACCTCGCAGTTATATCTCCTATGGTGCTCAACATGAGTTGAATTGATTTTGTCGTCCCTTTCAGCAGCGAGGCTATATGAGACGGGACCTACTGATTAATTGAGGAACCCGAACTACATTAGCTCTCACCGGAATCGAACCCGGGTCTCTCACGCCAAAGGCACGTACGCTAACCACTTAGCCACGAAGAAGCTCGGAGCTCATATTAGAAAAGAAGAAAGCACATTATGGGAATTTCAGTGAAAACAACTAAGTACGGCAACGGTTAAAAGAATATTTTTCATCTTGAATATATTGTAATAATGGTCAATCTTATTCGATAATGTCATTTTTTAAAAAATACCATTCTCTTTTCTGTAACTTACTACAGTATACAAGTTAAATTTCACACAGTGTGCAAAAGAGGGGAAGAGATTACAACGTACGATGGGCTTTGTTCGCTTCCTATCCAATAGACAAAACCAAGCACACCGCAGGCGTGGTGGCCTCTGTGCCTCGTAGCATTGTGTTTAAAAAAACAGACACAAGGTCACTTGCCAGTGCTTAGTTCTTTGTAAAGCTTTTAAGGCTTTTTTCTTTTATACAAATTATATTGTTGTTTGAAGCCTCTTTATTCCTTTCAAAAGCAATATAACCAGATTCATGGGAACCCACAGCAATTGTAATAAAAGTTGAAAAAATATCTGTAGCATTCAGATACTTTATTATTATTATTATTATTATTATTATTATTATTATTATTATTGATATTGTTATTATTATTATCACATAATATTTTTCGTTAGTCCTCACAGCAATTAATACTTAGCAGCAGGGGTTAAAGGGCGTGAGAACGCGGGGGACCCTATCCCCACCTCCAAAAAACTGTGTACTGCGTCCTCCCAGTTCCTAAGCAATTACAATGGGCAAAGATAGGCATGGGGGACGCCGTGACGTCATGCCGCTATCTACCGTACCCCTACCTTTTCAGATGATTCCATCCCATCTAGCCTAATCCCACCTCGCCTAACGATTTATCAGCCACTTATATCTCCAAAATAAGAATGTCTACCATTTTAGGTGAGATGGGAATTCCCATCTTACTTAATCCAATCTCGCCTAAAATGGCGGTAGGATGCAAGGAAGGAATTTCTGTACTGAAGAGGGAACTCCTCTAATAGAATTTTAACAAGATATTTCAATCAATATTGGCAATCTCTGTCAATTACAATATAAATATATAATAAGTACGATACAAGAAGAAAGCATAGGAGGAAGGCGATTTAGTGAATTTAGTTCACTTTTGGTTTGTTTTGGGAATACTGGAAATTGATTGGCAAAGAGAAGCTAATCAGAAACAGGATAGAAATATAGAGGGTGTTTCAAAACAAAACACAACGTTTGAGATCTCATTCCAGACACCATTGTAAGACAACCTGGGTGCACCTTGCTTCCTTTTGGCGCTATGACCAGCCAAAAACCAGTCGGAAAAATGCCCAAAATAGCCGTAACTCGAGAACAAAATGTCGATCGAAGTCGGGGAAAAATAAATGTATATTATTTTTAGCCATGGCTTCCATTAATGCACAACCCGATGTGGTACAGAGGCACCACAAAGTTCACCTCAAATAAATTGAAGAATTGTGGGGATATTTTATGAAACGTTGACCGAGGCAAGTTAACTACAATTAAATACAATATTTCAACTAACAGGAATCTTAGAACACGGTCCAAGTTACAAGAACATCATTAAGATTATAAAAAAGCTAAGATGGACACAGTTGATTGATCGACTTTGTCCCAGTATAGAATTGGCTATCGAGGAAGAACTGAAATTATTTGAAGTCCATAAAGTTTAAATGTTATGCCTTATAGGCTAATGAAGACAGAGAGATCACGCATGGCTATGGGGTAGCGTCTGCGACTTTCGCATAGGAGACCGGGCTCCGATTGGCGGCGGGAGCGCAAGCAGTTCGTATCTCACGTCAATCCGTAGCTCCATATCTCATGTAATTTTGCTACCGAAGGGATGCTAAACTGAAATCCGATCCAATAATAAAAAGAGGTAACAGATGAAAGCTAATTTTTGGGAAATAATTTGTAAAATGAGAATGTAGGAGAAAACAGGATAATTCCGAGAAATCTCACGGGTACGATGGTATCCACTACAAATGTTATAGTCTGGGATCGAACGAGGTCCATCCCACACCAGAAGTAAGCGCTCTATCACTAAGTCACCCTGCCCCTACTTTGGAGGAAACAGTATGATTCTGACAGATGTATCGATATACTAAATAATGTGTGTGATAAACCAACATATAAGAAGTACAAACGGTCAGAATGTGGGATTCGTGGAGTTTCCTTTGTGCGAAAATGGTAAGTACGTTTTTCTATGTCAGTTATTCTTAACTGGATGCCCGCGTCTCTTAGGGATTGGGGGAAGACAAGGTGACTCAGTGGTAAACACTTGCCTCTGGTACATGGGGCCTCTGGTTCGATCCTCAGCCAAGAAATTTTGTGGTGGACACCATCGTATCGTGTGTGGGTTTTCTTGGGATACTTCAATTTCATTCAACATTCTCATTCCATCATATCTTCCAACAACATTCACTTGCCTTAATCATTGTCTCCCTTAGCCTAAAGAGCATAATCGTGGTTCGTTAAAATGAAATACTTCATTTCATTTTACAGGGGTTGCTTACAGTTTGTCGGTGGGTTACCGTTAAGATAATTTTAATAGGTTGTATTATTGATACTAATATTTGTAAGAAAGAAGGAGTAAATAAGGCTCATAATTTTAGAAAGGCTAAGAACTACAATTGTACGTTGATTGTAAGAAATGCTAAAGGTACGAGCTAAATTTGATTTGTGAGTCTTTTAGCATTATTAGTCGTATTGTGGACAAGAAATAACTCACACATCTACAAACCAAGAAAACTAACAGTGAAATTTGATATTCGGCAGTGAAATATAGTAATATACAACTTGGATATCAAATTTCGAGGATAGTTTTCTTGGCTTTGGACGTGTTCAACTTACATGTGTTTTCGTGATAGTCCAAACTTTCAACATACGAGTATCAGTCTCCTAGATTTTCGTAAATAGTTATGAAGATTATCCTAAATCTAACAAATAAGTACAGATAACGATCACTAAAGTTCATAATTGACTTTTGAGAGTATGCTAGCTCTAATTGATATATCACGTCACTACCTTTCCATTTCCAAAATTATCACAGATTTCAAAATGACGGATTTCAAGGTGCCGCCAGAGGTTCGTGATCTACTCTGAACATTCTTCTTCTGTCAATATGTGAAACTATCACCGTTTGCATTGACTATCTTTCACTATTTTCATGATTCAACAGTTTATTTGATGTATTTCAATAACATAGCATAGCTTTCCTACCCATCAATTTTGACCCCCTCCGTTTCTTATGACGTGCAGCCCTTATAATTTTGAAAATATACATATTTCCATATCCTCTATCAGTCGCACTACGTCTCATCCCGCAACTCGATTCATCCATTTTGACATTTTACTTGTCAGACAATTTTTATTGATGGAGAAACAAGGAAAATAGTTCTACAATGACAGACAAGTGTAACCTTCCGATTTTGATCAAATTTGGTAGGTCGATACTACACATAAAATAAACGAATACGTGTATTTTTATTTTCTGCGGTAAAGCTGTTTTAGGGAGCGAAAACCCAGGCTCAAAATTTTGAAAGTTGAAATTTCGTAAGGTAATAGCAAGTGGACCGAAGTGAAATTGTGCACAAATATTGTAGACATAAAATGAGGGAATACGGGTTTCGTATTTTCCTGGAAAAAACGGTTAGTTGGGCCACGGACCCTACCAAATCTTTGATCACGAAATATCAAAAGTGCTAATACGGTAACAGTATACCAGAAGTGCCTAAAGAACATGAAGAATTGCAACGAAATTTTGTGTAGTGAAAATATGCAAAAAAATCTAATGCGTTTTCTATTTTCTCTGAAAAAACGGTAAAGGGGAAAAGGTCCCCACCCAAAATTTTAAAAATTAACGTCCAAAAGGCAAAAACAAGTGAACCGAAGTGAATGCAATTGTGCACAAATATTGTAGAAGTAAGATGAAAGAATACGTGTTTCGTATTTTCCTGCAAAGAAAAAACTTTTGGGTGGACCGAGGCGTCTGGTGGCGAAAGAAGTGAACAGAAGCGAAAGAAATTGAGTGTACATATTGGATATGTAAAATAAGACCTTCCGTGTTTCAGAAGTGTATCCATCCGACTTTTCAAATTTGGAAGATCAACAGTAAGCACAAACAGTATACGTACTATTTTATAATATTTCAGGAGGCAGCTTTAACGCTTACAATATTTTCGTGATTAAATGTTTGGAGGGCTCCGTGCCCCACCCAACCGTATTTTTCCAGGAAAATACGAAATCCATATTCCCTTATTTTGTGTGTAAAATATCTGTGCTCAATTTAATTCTCTTCGGTTCACTTCTTGTCTTCCGGGCGTAATCTTTCAAAATTTTGGGTGATAGCTTTTGCCCTCTAAAACCGTTTCCCACAGAAAATAAAAACCCGCATTTATTTATTCTTTTGCGTATTGTCAGCACGTAAAGTTTCAGCAGCAATTCTCCATGTTCTTTACACACATTTGACCTAGTGTTACTAACACTTTTCATATTTCGTGATCAAAGATTCGGAGAGGTCCGTGCACCACCCAATGTTTTTTCCATGAAAATACAAAACCCGTACCCTCATTTTACGTCTGCGATATCTGTTCACAATTCCATTCAGTTCGGTTAACTTCTATTTGCCTTTCGGGCGTCAACTTTCAAAATTTTCGGTGCAAGCTTTTGCCCCCTAAAACCGTTTTTCCGCAGAAAATTAAAAACTCGTATTCGTCTACTTTTCGCGTATTGTCCATACACAAACTTTCGCTGCAATTCGTCATGTCCTTTACACACATCTGACATACTGATACTAGCACTTTTGATATTTCTTGTTCAAATGTTTGGAGGGTTCCGTGCCCCACCCAACCGTTTCTTCCAGGAAAATACGAAACCCGTATTCTTTAATTAGATGTCTGCAATATCTTTTCGCAATTTCATTCACTTCAGGCTACTTCTTCTTGCCTTTCGGGCGTAAAATTTCAACATTTTTTTGGGGGGGGAACTTTTGCCCCATAAAATCGTTTTTCTCCACTGAATATAAAAACCCGTATTCATTTATTTTTGCGTGTTGTATAACCTCCTGACGTCCAGACGGAATCGCAACATGAAGCACGATGAATCTTAATTGCTGTCCAATTGCATAACAGAAGCCGCTTCTGCTATTGTTCGTCTGACGGAAGCAAAATTTGAAGTGTAGAAATTACCCTACAAAAGGTTTCAACTCAGCAAAGCTCGAGATATCCGCAAGGACGAACGGACAAATGTCGACATTTTTTGTAGAGCCGGTTCTACGCGGGGTGTCAGGAGGATATACAGAAAGCTACGTTACAATTCTTGATGTCGTTTCACACATCTGACATACTTTTACCAGAACTTTCGATATTTCGTGATCAAATGATTGGAGGGGTCCGTGCACCATCTAACCGTCTTTTCCAGGTAAATACGAAACCCGCATAAGCACATTTTATGTCTACAATATGTGCAAAATTTCATTCACTTTGGTTCACTTATCTTTCGGGCGTAAATTTTCAAAAGTTTAGGGTGGGTACTTTTGCCTCCTGAAACCGCTTTTTCGTAGAAAGTTAAAAAACAATATTCCTTTGTTTTTTGCGTATGGTCCATACACGAAGTTATGTTGCAATTCTTGATGTCGTTACACATATCTGACATACTGTTACTAGAACTTTTGATATTTCTAGATCAAATATTTGGGGGCTCCGTGCCCCACCTAACCGTCTTTTTCAGGTAAATACGGAACCCCTATACTCACATTTTATGCCTACAATATCTGTGCAAAATATCATTCCTTTTGATTCACTTTTTCTTATCTTTCGGGCGTCAACTTTCAAAAGCTTGGGGTGGGGTCTGTTGCCCCTGAAAGAATTTTTACGCAGAAAATAAAAAAAACGTATTCCTTTTTTTGCGTGTTGTCCATACGTAAAGTTTCGTTGAAATTTTTCATGTTCTTTACTCACAGTTGACATAGTGTTACTACCACTTCTCATAATTCGTGATCAAAGGTTTGGAAGGGTCCGTGCCCCATGCAACATATTTTTATCAGGAAAATACGAAACCCGTATCCCCATTTTACGTCTGCAATCTCTGTTCACAATTTAATTCACTTCGGTTCACATCTCCTTGAGTTTCGTGCGTCAGCTTTAAAAATTTTGCGTGGTGACTTTCGCCCCGTAAAATCGTTCTTCCACAGAACATAAAAACCCGTGTTCGTTTATTTTTTGCGTATTGTCCATACAGAAAGCTACGTTGCAATTCTTGATATCGTTTCACACATCTGACATACTTTTACCAGAACTTTCGATATTTCGTGATCAAATGATTGGAGGGGTCCGTGCCCCACCTAACCGTCTTTTTCATGTAAATACTAAACCCGTATACCAATATTTTATGTCTACAATATGTGTGCAAAATTTCTTTCACTTCGGTTCATTTCTTTTTATCTTTCAGGCGTCAACTTTCAAAAGTTTGGGGTGGGTACTTTTACCTCCTGAAACCGCTTTTTCGTAGGAAGTAAGAAAACAACATCCCTTTGTTTTTTGCATATAATCCATACACGAAGTTATGTTGCAATTCTTGATGTCGTTACACACATCTGACATACTGTTACTAGAACTTTTGATATTTCGTGATCAAAAGTTTGGAGGGGTCCGTACCCCACACAACCTTTTTCTTTTCAGGAAAATACGAAGCCAGTATCCTCATTTTACGTCTGCAATCTGTTCAGAATTTCATTCGCTTAGGTTCACTTCTTCTTATCTTTCGAGCCTAAGCTCTCAAAAGTTTGGGGTGGGTTCTCTTGCCCCTGAAACCGTTTTTCCGCAGAAAATAAAAAACGTATTCTTTGTTTTTACGTACTGAAGTTTCGTTGCAATTCTTCATGCCCTTTACACACATTTGACATACAGTTACTATCACTTTTGATATTTCATGATCAAATGATTGGAGGGGCCGTGTCCCACCTAACCGTCTTTTCCAGGTAAATACGAAACCCGTATATCCACATTTTATGCCTACAATATCTGTGCAAAATTTCATTCATTTTGATTCACTCCTTCTTATCTTTCGGGCGTCAACTTTCAAAAGTTTGGGCTGGGTACTTTTGCCCCTTATTCCGCTTTCCCGTAGAAAGTAAAAACAAAACGGTATTCCTTTCTTTCGTGCGTATTGTCTATACCTGAAGTTTCGTTGCATTTTTTTATGTCCTTTATACACATTTGACATAGTATTACTAGCACTTTTCGTATTTCGTGATCAAAGGTTTGGAGGGGGCCATACCCCACCCAACATTATTTCAAGACAATTCGATACCCGTATCCTCATTTTACGTCTGCAATCTCTGTTTACAATTGCTTTCACTTCGATTTACTTCTTCTTACCTTTCGGGCGTCAGCTTTAAAAATTTTGCGTGGGGACTTTTACCCCCTAAAATCGTTTTCCCACAGAACATAAAAGCCCATATTCCATTATTTTTGGCCTATTGTCCATACACAAAGTTTCGTTACAATTCTTCATGATCTTTACACACATTTGACATAGTGTTACTAGCACTTTTCATATTTCGTGATCAAAGGTTTGGAGGGGTACCTGCCCCACCCAACTTTTTTTTTTAGAAAAATACGAAACCCGTATCCTCATTTTACGTCTGCAATATCTGTACACAATTCATTCACATGCACTTCGGTTCCGTTGTTGTTGCCTTTCCGTCGTCAACTTTCAAAATATTTGGTGAGGCTTTTACATTAAACCTTCACATTATGTAACTATTTTCTTTTTTATGAGATTAATTTTTGCTGCAGGGGGAGGAGATAAAAAATGTTTTCCTGTGATATGTGTTTCTTGCCATTCATCTTGTTTGAACTGCTTAAGTAAGATCGTGTTGTAACTTTTGATGTCATCCAACTCCGCCACGATAATAAAATTGTCATTTTTAATAATTCGTTTTATTCTGTCATTTGCAGTTTGCCACACTGATATATTTTTTACAAAATTGAGGTTTGGTCCAACGCCTTTCGAATTCGCAACCAACCCAATCGCCGAGCTTTTTGGGTTGCCTGCTATTGCAGGAAAAGGAGAATCGCAGGTGGTAATGCACTTTTGGAGTCGTGTATACAACCAAAAAAGGTCTAAATGTTTCTTATATATTTGCCTACTTCTTTTGTTTTCTGGAAGGATAGATTTCTTTTCATTTTATAATATTTATCACAAAAACACACATAGTACGATGTTTCTGTGGTTAGAACGGATTAATTGTGTGCAGGGATGGAAAAAAATCAAGTTTTCGTTGTGTGTTTTTAATAACTAGAGTTTGCTTTATCAAAACTCCATTATATATTTACCATATTCGCGTGTGTCCGTGTGTGACAAAAAGTAAATAAATAAATAAATAAATAAAGTATTTCATGGATCATCACCAAATTTGGTAAAGATACAAAGAGTCAAGAATTAGGAAGTGAGTTTGTTATTAAAATAGGCTTCTCAAACCGAAAGTGGTTTAAATAAACCATTTCCGGTTTGATCATTGATCATCATAGATCGAAAAACGTAATACGTATCAAGATTCGGGTTTCTGTTTCGTAAGAACATATTTAATCTCTATTATTAACTCTCTACTAAAACCGGAAGTGGTTCATTCAACTATAATTTTTCGTTTCAATAAATATTGGTCTACATAGAGCAAGAGCGGTAAAAGATAGATGAAAGCAGCTTTCTCCAATCGAATAGCTCTCAAGTGTCTCAAACGTGAAGTGGCGTAGTCAGGGGGGCTCACCCGGCTCAAGCTTTCCCCACTAGTGTTGTAATGTTGAAAGTGGATTCTGCTTACATGAAGTATGTTCCATTTGTAATGTTAGAACTTTTCTTTTTAGTTTCCTTAGTAAGCATAAGGGGGCTTGTAGTTTTACTGCAGATGTAATTAAGTATGTGTGTATGTAGTACTTTATTCCTCGGTAACTACCAGCTAAATTTAAACCAAATTAGATGTACAAGTACCCAATCATCTAAGGAATAAAGATCACTACATGTGATGGGCGAGCTTGGTCGGCGACAGGCTCGGCTCGGCTTTCCTTGTATGTTCTATTTTATTTGTCCGTAACTACTGGCCAAATATCATCGAAATTTGGTGCGCAGATAGCCCATTGTCCAAAGAATAAACATCAATATACTTGGTGGCCGACTCGGTAAAGAACAGACTCGGTTCGGCTCTGTTAGTGTATGGTACTTTATTTCTCGGTAACTATTGGTCAGATTTAAATCAAATTTGGTTTCCAAGTATCGCTTAAGGAATAAATATCATTATACATTATCTCTGGGCTCGGTCGCCGACAGTGTCGGCTCAACTTGCCTTGTACGTTGTATCTTCTTTTTCAGTAACTACTGGCCGAAATATTTTAAAAAGGGACGCAAGTGGAATGCAGGACAAAAATGTCCTTCTCTCTCCTTGCCTTATGTTTTCTTACTTACTTGACAAAAGTTATATTATTATGCTTGGTGAATTATTTTCCTTCAACCTTCAGAAAATCATGCTTTTGTAAAGCTCTGCTTGCTTTTAATCCCCAAACAGAAACATGATGGCAAAAAGTTTCGGAATGTGTTGCTATTTTCACTGCTCGCTTCTCATTTTAGATAGTGTATATTTACAACGAAGGGGGGAAGTGCACCTTTGCAGCCCCTAAATCCGGCCCTACATATATATATATATATATATATATATATATATATATATATATATATATATATATATATATATATATATATATATATATATATAGATATAGATATATATAGATATATAGATAGATAGATAGAGAGAGAGAGAGAGAGAGATACAGTGGCGGTTCCAGGATATGAATAAGGGAGGGGCTAAACCATAGCTTGCAGCTTTATCCAGTGTAAAGCTGAATTGAAGCCCACTTTAAACAGTGTATACTTGATCGTCAAGGGAGAACTATAGCTCCTATAGCCTTCCCTCGGATCCGCGCCTGTATACAAGGGCGCCGATTTCTCTGTAAAATGGGTGGCCTCATTTAGATGGAGAAGACATATGAGGATTTTAAAACAAATTGCATTCAAATTATTCCAAATATTATATCATCTTAAATACGATAAGGGGGCCCACATGTGCTTTGGGGGGGTCCCGGGTCACCTTGGTCCCCAGGATCGGCGCCCATGCCTGTATACATATATATATATATATATATATATATATATATATATATATATATATATGAAATGCTTGTGTGTGAGCGCCCCCTTGATGAGTTTCTCGGTATGCAACTGCAAGAATACCTTTCATGTCCTCTATTGACCTTCAATTGAAACCGAAAGTCGTAGGAATGAACCACTTCCGGTTTCAATAGTCATATCCATAGAACAGGAATTGTAACAGTGAGAAGCAGTTCTCTGCATTCTATTCAGCGTTCTAAAAGTAGCTGCTATCTTCTGTCGTAGGCCTCTATTCAAACCGGAAGTGGTCGAAAATCAGAAACTTCCTGTTTTAACGTTGAGAGTTATAGAATAAATCTATAATAGATAACAAGAAGCTGTTTTCTGCAATCAGTTAAGCGTCCCAAAAATATACATTTCGTCTGTATTCTAATCTCTCTACTAAAATCGGAAGTGGCAGAAGTCTACTACCTTTTGGTGTTTCAATATTAATTGTGAAAATAAAAATATTGCACTACAGAAACCTACTTTGTTTTATGAACCTTTTTTTTTTACTTTGTTGAGTAGCCCTAACCTGTATTTTCTTTTAAATATAAGTCAAACTCGAGGTCATACGTAAACTAGTTTTACAAATGATTTACCAGTAGAGCACAAATTATTTACCACTCTGCTCATTCAGTACTGTCTAAGCTTGACTAACTCAAACGGAGTAGCGCGTCTGAACAAAGGATTATGAATTAGGGAAACTAATATATAACAGTGCCGTATACTGGTTTGATGGCTTGGGCTACCACTAACCTTTATGACACCTGTACATTATTATTATTGTTATTATTATTATCAGTCAATTTGTACGTAGGTTGCTATATATATTTCTGGCCTAGGCAACACTAAGTGTTGCCAGGTGCAATCTGACATTTCCATTGGAAAGTTTGACATTTTGTAGCATAAATGTACTCAGAACTTTTTGACTTACGACAATTTTTTTTTCTTTTACAGGTACTTGAAGAAATCAACTTGGCAAAAAAATGGAATTAACTCGTGAACATTTTCGTGCGATCATTTTTCACAACTTTCGACGTGGATTATCACGACAAGAGTGCATCGATGAACTTAAATCTTTGTATGGCGACGAAGCACCATCCTATAGCACTGTGAAAAACTGGTACAACGAATTCAATCGTGGCCGACGCTCGCTCAAAGACGAATTCCGTGAAGGTCGTCCAAAAACAGCCGTTGTGCCAGAAAACATCGATGCCGTACGTGAACTGATAATGCAAGACCGTCATGTGACTTACCGTGAGATAGAGGCATGCCTAGGCATTTCTTCCACCAGCATACATTCGATATTGCATGAACACCTGGCCGTAAAAAAGGTTTGTTCTCGTTGGATCCCGCACAATTTGACAATCGCTCAAAAGAAAGCTCGTGTGGATTGGTGTAAAGAAATGCTGAAAAAATACGATCGCGGTGCTTCAAAAGACGTTTATAAGATCGTCACAGGTGACGAATCATGGATCTATGCGTATGAGCCCGAAACAAAACAGCAATCGACCGTGTGGGTCTTCCAAGACGAGCCAAATCCAACGAAAGTTGTTCGTGGAAGAAGCACTTCGAAGCAAATGGTCGCCTGTTTCTTCGGCATAACTGGTCATGTGGCGACTGTTCCGCTTGAGCAACGTAGGACGGTCAATTCTGAGTGGTACACCACCATTTGTTTGCCTGAAGTCTTCGGAGAAATTCGAAAAATGAACAAGAGAAGACGAATCATTGTGCACCATGACAATGCGAGCTCTCACACATCGGCTCAAACCAGCGCATTTTTGACCGGCCAAAACGTCGAAGTGATGGGTCATCCGCCGTACAGCCCTGACTTGGCACCCAATGACTTCTTTTTATTCCCACACATCAAGAAAAAAATGCGTGGTCAACGATTTTCGTCGCCAGAAAATGCTGTTGAAGCATTCAAAAACCATGTTTTGGAGGTGTCTCAATCGGAGTGGAAAAAGTGCTTCGAAAATTGGTTTGAGCGCATGCAAAAGTGTATAAATCTTGATGGAGAATATTTTGAAAAACAATAAAACCATTTTCGTTGATAAATATTCGTATTTTCATTATTAGGCCAGAAATATATAGAGCAGCCCTCGTAATAATAATAATAATAATAATAATAATAATAATAATAATAATAATAATAATAATAATAATAATAATAATAATAATAATAGCTCTTCTTCTTTGGAGTAATAAACAGTTGCTAGTCGGGAGTAGTTCCTCTTTAGTAACGCCTATGTTCTTCCTGCTGGTCTAAAAACCTAGAGCCCGCTCCTTTGATAGACGTGGTCCCGGGACGATTTTTGGTGAAAGAGGTTAAAAGCATTACAATGGTTTAGATCCTACCTTAGACTGTTGGTCTGCATCTCCTGTAGCCTCGGTGCTACACCGGAAGGATGTCAGTGTAGCTCTGGGAACACTGCTTTCGAACAAACAAGCAAATAATAATAATAATAATAATAATAATAATAATAAAGAGGAAGAAGAAAAAGAAATGAAATGAAATCTTTGTTTTACCTCCCACGGTTATACTGGCTAGGCTAAAAAGACGATGATGATGGTGAGAAATGAATGAAATGGTGGAATGAAGAAAGTGGGAGGAAACGGGAGAACCCCGAGAAGACCCACGTACACGGTGTTTGTCCACCACAAAGTTCACTTGGCGTGAGCGAAAATCGAACCACGGACCCCATGCACTAGAAGTGAACGCTCTGCAACTGAACCACCGCGGCCTCTTATAAGAGAAAGAGTACAGATGAAGTGTAAAATCAAATTTTTGTGCTATACCAATCATTTCCATATTGAACAAATATAGTTTTATTGAGAAAGTGTACAAATATATATAGAGTTAGGATGTTTTGAGGGGGTCCAGACCTGTTGGACCCCGTTAGTGTGTCACTGTGTGCGAGTTATAAAGAACGCTGAAATAGGCGATTAGCAACAAAGGAGCCCAGTCTACAAGAGCTAAGATGTCCGACACAGTTCCCAAATACTCCCAAAATGCGTTGTCATTCTCGTATAACTTTATGTTACTCTTACCCACGCCCAAAAGTGAATGATGTATCACTGAGCCACGCGGTCCTTTGTTGTTGAACAGGATCGTGTGAAAATACATCATGGAGAACGCATAAATGCGATTGGTATTTTGTTCAAGAGTTCAAGTTAAAATATTCTTCACATCTAGCCGCGAAATACAAAGTGCATTTGCTCCAGTAGTGGTGAATGAACACACTATATGGTATTGGTTTGTAAACTTTCGTGCCAGTGAAAACATTGAAAACTAAACCCCGCGTCCACCGACTAACAACATGTTCTGATGAGCTCCTTAGGATGACTGTGAAAGCAGATCTTCGGAAAAGTATTCCTAAAATTGTAAACGAATTTGATACAGGTCATGACACTATTGTTTGAGGTTCCACACAATCAGCAAGTCGAAAAAGTTGGATTAATGGCTACATGAGTTACATCGGCTAATATCGCCGTTAAAACGTATGCCACTCTTTGAGTGTATGGAATAACCGAGAAGTTTTCCTGCATTAGATTGTGAAAAATAGATATGCAATTGTAAACAATCAGGACTTTAGACAACAATCGAAAACGGTCAGGACAGTAGTTGGATCGTGATCACTTCAGGGACATATTTTCCAATACCACCACCCACTTACAGAAGGTGCTGATATGATAATGTTTTATGGTGGAGGTGATAGATCATGTCTTTCTGTGTCGAGGAGAAATTATCACTGCGGATCGTTCAACGGCAAGAAAGTGGAAAGAAACGGGAGAATTCACGCACGCAAGGTTTGTTCACCACAAAAGCCCACTTGGCGCGAGCTTGGATTGAACTGAAGATCACACGAACCAGGGGCAAATGCTCCATCACTGAGCCACCGCAACCCCCTGTCATTGAACAATATCGTGTAGGTGCATCACGGAAGGCGCTTCGGCTAATAAATATCGAGGATCTTATACCTTTTACCATTGGTTTCTCAGTCCTCCTAAGATAACGTAAATTTTACTTCATGAATATCTAATGAAATATGGTACTCAACATCTAAAAATGCTCCAAATGTACACAGAAAAGCAATAGAAAAAATGAAATGAAATCTTTTGAGTTTTACGTCCCACGAGAAAAGCAATAGAAGTTGGATGATTGTTTCAATTTTACGCTTAATTTTAGATCAAGAGTAACGAACATTTTTTGGTAACATTGAAGGTTGTCGGGTCCAATTTGATCTTTGCGAACACATGTGCTGCTCACAGGCAGGGATTTCCTTTCCCCCTCTCAAGACCTTTTCCAATTCATTCTCGTTCTGCCTCCAGCACTTTGTAGAGAATATTTTCAATGATCTTATCTGGAACCACTATGCCATTTCTAAAAGAATTGAAAATAATTTAAAATACTGCTGCTAGACCAACATTATCTAAAAAAAAATGAAGTATAAAATAAATGTAATTCGTGCTCTACTTCCACTAAACACCAACTGATGCTTCTAGAAGTAATACAAATCTTTATTGAGATTTTAAATTCTGCGGACCCAAATATTAGTTCTTGCCCTTCCAGGGAAACTTCCCAGTTACGGCGCTGTCACCTTCATAGCTATATACTGTTGGTAGCCATACACTCAGCAATTATATACAGTCTGCGGAAGAAAAATATACAAGTATGCAATGTACTTCATTATAGCAAAGGAGACAAACTTTCTAATAAACACGAGTCGTAAAACACCTTTCTTCAAAGCAAAGATGGCACCTATACTGAGACGAACAATACTGTCTCGAGATGCGACTGAGATTCGATGTGTCGAGACGAGACAGAAATAAATTTGTAATTCGAGAGGATATCAACCCAGTCCAGGCCAAGAATATTATTGCAAGGAGTGTGTGTTCTGTATAAATCGATGTGTTTAGCAACCTTAGAAAATAATATAGAATTTCATTTTTCTAGAAACAACGGGCATAAAGTAAAATCTCGGAGATACCCTAGTATAATAATAGAGGCTATAAATTGGCTCCGTATCTGTTAAGATTCTATTATACTGTAGATAGAGTAACACAGAAATTTTACTTTTTACATTTTTGCTTCATTCGGTGTAAAATACATAAAACTGAAACCTAAATAATATAAAATTGTTTCATGATTTTCCCGGGAGAATTCTGAACTTCTGGGCTATTTTCCATCAGCCTATCCTCTGGATTCATTCCTGTTCAGCTGTTGTACAAAGTTGCAAGTTAATTAAACATATTGATATGACATATTCGACAATCGCTGCTTAATAATTCCAAGGGGATATTGCCACTTACGGAGTTAGCTACAAAATGTTTAGATGTGTTGTTCCTTTCGCGGGTTGCCGCAGAAAAGGAAAAAGCGTTCATATTTTATCGTTAGTATGTACACTCATGTCCAAAATTATTGTCGCATGTCTATAAATATGTTGTTTTAGGAATATAATTTGATAACGAAATCGACCGGTATTTCTTATAATGTTTGTATGTGTATAATCGGCAAAGACATGTATGTGGCAAATTTTATGTCAAAAGAGCAGTAAATAATAATAATAAAACGAAAATAAAACTTTCTTCTCCATTTAGCAAGATTTTGTTTTATTCATTCTAATTTTCGTATTTATAATCCTTTCCCTATGAAATTTACCACAAATATACATTTCCCGACTATACACATAGTATCAGTATTAAAAGTACCCTAAAAAATCTTTATCAAATTATATTCTTACAAGAAGACAGTTATAGATATGCGACAATCATTTTGGACATGAGTGTACGTATATACAAGTTCAAATGAGTTGGACGTGTTCTACCTTTTCTCGCACTGGCATTGAAAGACAAACTTCATATTATCTTATTTTATCGTTGCAATGTACATGTAAAAGAAGCCACATCTGAATTAGTCATATTGATCTATTTTCGGATTTAGCTGCAAAATATCGCCGTTGGACCTACTTAACGTAACATAAGTTAGTAACGTAACATAAGTCATATATAAGACCCCAAGCACCGGAAGCTACCACTAAGCCACCGCGCTCCCATTGTTTATATGTAATATGATGGAAACTAGTTATAGTTGCTTCAAATGGATAATAGCAATGTGCAGAAATATTTGAGTATCATTATAACCGATAACTGAAAAAGTAAATAATAATGGAGATTGCAAATAACTGTCTTCCTAATTAGCGGTACTAACAGACAATTCACAGTAACCAGTATCGCTATGACCGAATTCAACTTTAATCAATCTAAGAACATTTTTCTATAAGACCAAATTATCTATGTTTTATTTTTAAAAAATAGAAATAGGATTTAATAGTTATACAAAATATTTTACAGAAATATAATTTAAAAAGTGAAGAAAGTGTAAAATACATAAATACAATTAAGGTCGTTTCTTAAGTATTAAACAACATAATCTAAAAGTTATATTCTTAAAATTTGATTCCAACCGAAATAAATTCTAAAATTGGAATGACGACGTCTATCTACCTCAATAAAATAAATTAATTTTATAATAGTCTGCTCAGTACAAATCGAGTGTTTAAAACACACACATACATACATACACCGGACATATATTAAAGCAGATAGGCTTGTCATCATATTATTGATATTATATATATATATATATATATATATATATATATATATATATATAATTAAGGTAACCTTTTAGAGTTTAGTTATCATAAGTATGACAAGAATTGTCTTTTGCCATGGCCATACTTATGGACGTCAGGAGGGGCAATTCCTCCTCCTATTTAAGCTTTCCGCTAATCAAGAAGGGCCCACTTTAAGATAAAACATTCCTAATCCATATAATACAATACTAACATGAATGTGTAAATGTTGCATGGAATAGGTTCACCACATCCCATAAACATAGGCACATAAATCCTGCTGAAATGTGATCTGGGCCCATTTTAGTAAAATTATTAGTGTCCCCAGTAAATATTATCCTCTCAATTTAACTCCTAAAGAATGGAATGGCCCCACGATGCCATTTCCAAAAGTACTGAAAATAATTTAATGCTGCTGATGCCCCATCATCATCTCAAGAAAAAAAAAACTAAGATGAAGTATAAAATAAATTTAACTCCCACCCTACTTCCACTAAACACCAACTGGTGCTTCTAGAAGTAATATAGATCTTTATTGAGATTTTAAATTCTGGGAACCCACATATTAGTGCTTGCCCTTACAGGAAAACTTTCAAGTTACGGCACTGTCATCTTCATAGCTATATACTGTTGATAGCCATACACGTAGCACTTATACACAGCCTGCGGGAAAAAAAATACACGAGTATGAAATGCACTTCATTATATCAAAGGAGAAACTTTCTAATAAACACGAGTGGCAAAACATCTTTTTTTCTAAATAAAGATGTTATCTATACTGAGACGGACAATACTGTTTCGAGACATGACTGAGACTCAATGTGTAGAGACAAGACAGAGATAGATATATAATTCGAGACGAGACCAAGACCCAACCTAGTCTGTATTTCGTTTCGAATCGAATATTAGACAAAGTGTCCCAAATCTTTCTTACCACACATTTAACTTGGTCACTAGTCCAGGTCAGGAATACTATCGCAAAGAGTAAATGTTCTGCAAAAATCGATGGATTTAGCAACCTTAGAAAATAATATAAATAGTATTTCATTTTTCTAAAAACAATGGACATAAAGTAAAATCTCGGAGATACGCTAGTATAATAATAATAGCTACAAATCGTCTCCGTATCTGTTAAGATTCTACTATACTGTAAATAGAGTAACACAACAATTTTACTTTTTATATTTTTACTACATGTGGTGTAAAATACATAAAACTAAGACCTACATAATATAAAACTGTTGCATGATTTTCCCGGGGAAATTCTGAATTTCTGGGGTATTTTTCACCAGGCTAACCTCTGGATTCATTCCTTTTCAGCTGTTGTACGCAGTTATAAGTTAATAGTACAGATTGATATGACATATTCGACAATCTCTGCTAAATAATTCGAAGGGGATTTTGCCATTTTAATTTTTTTGCTGACTTAAAAAAAACTATTATTTTATTGTTAGGTATTATGTATGCATGTGATTTTAAGTGAACTAGACATATCTTGCCATTTTCGGAGTCAGCTGCAAAATGTTTAGAGATGTGTTGTCCCTTCCGTGGGTTTCCGCAGAAAAGAAAAAAGCGCTCATATTTTATCGTTAGTATGTACATATATACAAGTTCAAGGTAACTGGACGTGTTCTAGCGTTTCTCTCACTGGCATTAAAATATTTCCGAAGGGTCGAAAATATTTCCCTTGAACGGGCTTTTCATGTAAAAGATAAAGTTCATAATATATTATTTTACTATTGTAATGTATGTATGAACGGAGCTACAACTGAATCAGTCATATTCTTCTACTACTTTAGCTGGAAAATATTTCGAGAGGGGTCATTAACTCTTTATACTAGTTTTCACAGAACAGGAAAATAAACATTATCCCTTATTTATTGTTGCTATGTTTGCACTAAGTTTCAAGTAAATTGGATATGGTTTTCTATATTATTATTATTTAAAAGATAAGTTTACTACCTAGTTTAAATCGAAGTTGTGGAAATGAATTTAAAGCTTCAAAAAGTATATTCCATGAAAATCTAATATTTTTACGAAAGATATCTTGGACATATTTCTTAATATAAAGAAAGGGGCGAGGGAGTGATTCATCACTCATTTATGACCGATTTTAATTACAAGAACAGGAGATTACGGAAAAAGTCAAAGAAAATATATGTAATACTGCACCAAACTGAATGAGATTTATATAAGTTATTGTGAAACTATAAATAATCGGGGAGAGGGTAAAACCACTAGGCTATTTTTTTACTGATTACGGCTCCATGTAGAGTGAATGATTAGGAAGCCTTAAGGAAAATATACGGCATATTACACTAAAATCGAACAGTTGTAACCGGGGAAGGCGACCAAACGCCTTACCCCACACACACAAAAAAATATCTGTGGCATTCTCCACTTCCTAAAAAAAATTACAATGGGCAAAGATAGGCTCGGGGGACGGCATGACGTCATGCAACCCCCTTCGTTTTCAGAAAAAAATGAAATGAAATCTTTGAGTTTTACGTCCCACTGTTATGCCGGTTAGGCTAAAGGAGACGGTGATGATGAGTAATGAATGAAATGGTGGAATGAAGAAAGTGGGAGAAAACGGGAGAATCCCGAGAAAACCTACGCACGCGGTCTTTGTCCACCACAAAGTTCACTTGGCGGGGGCTGGGATCGAGCCCGGGACCCCAAGCACCAGAGGTGAACGCTCTACCACTGAGCCACCGCGGCCCCCTTCCTTTTCAGATCCACTACCCATACACTGAGAAAAATTCGTTCTCCGGACAGCGGTATATTGTACAAACATACGGAATCCACTTGCTACTACAGAAATCAGTAGGAAACAAACGTTATCCGTATGCTACATAGGCCCTGCCCTTAGATGTTACATCATGCCGTTGCACGATGTGTTATATCTAATAGTTTTCCTTGGGATACGGCTGTTTCGGTGTAGGACGTTTCAGTGCAGGGCGTTTCGGTGTAGGACGTTTTGGTGCACGGATGTCTCGGTGTAAGGACGTTTAGGTGTGAGTCTGGTTCCGTGTAAAAGTTCCAATGTTTACACCGAAACGTCCACTCTTCAAAATGAAAATTATTCATTAGGGAGAAAGAAATTCATGAAGTAGAAAATATAAATTAATAAATAAAATAAAAATTAAATGCTGCTGTAATTGACAGGGGTTACTTATTTATAGTGAGTTCCGTCACTTCACTCTATGTCAGAACTTCTTATATCCTCAAATGTTATAATTATGAATTGATTGGAAAAACGTTTTATGGTAATGATATATAGTAAAAAAGTGTGTGATGCATAAACATAGTGTACACCACACACACCTTATTACGGCAATAACTGTGCACAAATCGCAAAATGCTGCACAATCTTTGAAAGGAAATTTTCAAACACAGGTGGTTTTTCTTCCAAATAACCGCTTTTATATCATGCAT
The DNA here is from genome assembly GCF_964235325.1 of Thermobia domestica. NCBI lineage: Eukaryota > Metazoa > Arthropoda > Insecta > Zygentoma > Lepismatidae > Thermobia > Thermobia domestica. Next base: position 249,052,277 of record NC_137456.1, on the reverse strand, counting down.
ACCCAATAAGATTAGCAAATCTAGAAGAAAACTGATTATGAATCAGTGTTTGGATCTTAATTATATTATTACGGAGATGTAAATTCATGTTATAGTTGTAGAGAAGGACAGTGTCAGAAAAATATCTCAAGATTTTTTTAACGGCCTAAAGAACGTAGAACCTAAAGAAGAAGAAGAGGCTGAATCCTACCAGTTGTTCCTGCATAAATGGTTTATGTTATGAGTTACTCTTTTGTTCTTAAAATAGGTTCAAAGTTGATGAATTGTGACCACTCCACGAAGCTAATAACAAAATGGACTTTGCATTAGACGCTTGAAGAAAAATCTCTTGGAACCATGATCTCACAAGATTTGATGTTAAATTTTCTGGAGTTGATGCTTTCAAAAGGATATCTTCAAATTTAAAGTGGTTGTGTTGTACTACAAGGCCAAATGTTCCATTGTTTTCCTACAAAACAATTAACAGTGGTGATAACAAAATACTATTTGCAGAAATTAAAGGCTGTATAATGTAGCTACGAGTCATAGACTTTACTGACTGTGCCACACTTTCTACTGTTTGTGTTCCTGTAAACACTAGAGTAAGTCCCGTCTGAATTTCCAAATTAAACTGTATTGTTCAGAGTTATAAATATTTTCTTTTTCAATAACATGTGTTGCTTCACATTCGCGACAAATGCATTGACACTGGCTTCTAACTTTTTGGGCTATAGATTTAATCAAATGTCCTGTTCAAACAAGTACAGAAAGGGGTTTCAAATCAATCCGCATCTTCTCTCAGTAGTCCCTGCCAATTATAATTGTTCTTGGCTAACTGCAGAACATTTCAAACCAGAAGACTATTTGTAATTGTAATCATCATATTGGATCCGCCAATTTGAATTTTGTAATTTTAACGTCAGGTTCTGAATCATCTGTCCTAAAAACCCCTTGGCAGTAAGCTGGCAGTATCATTTAATCTTATATTTTAATCATTATTTTCTGTTTATGCTTGGAGACCACCTCTAACGTTCAAAGTGTGGTTTCCACCCTTAAACCCGCATCATTGTCAAAATGAATAAAAATACGTGACGATTATTTGTTGATATTGTACAAGTATGCAAAGTTTCATTCAAAATCAGTAAATTAAACTTCCGTAAGTCTCCTTGTTAGTGCTGTTCAAATGGAACAAATAAGTTAATTGGCGGACATGAAGTCAGAAAAAAGAAAAAAATACGTCGATGTTACGAAGAGGCTGAGCAATAACAATGAGACTCAATAACAATGTTAATCAGTTTACAGTATTGTAGAGTGGCTACACTATGACACTTCATGGTTGTTCATTACAAGAATATGATTAATGCAATCAAATATGAGGCTATACACCGAAACATCCTTTACAGCCAAGCGTCCTTACACCGAAACGTCCTTACACCGTAACGTCCGTACACCGGAACATCCTACACCAAATCATCCTACACCGAAACGTCCTACACCGAAACATCCTAGACCCGTCTTCCTTATAATATACATATATGTATGTTATATACGTCCGTTTGCATATAATATCCTGATAGCCTATATTGTTTCATACGGAAAGTACGTACAGATGGAATTGGAATACTTATGCAGAAAGTATTATAAAACATGCGTTTCCAGTTATACGTTTGCTGTACGTTAAGTCCAAAAACTAAAGGATTTACAAATGTACCATACAATTTTACGTATCACTCATTTTATCTCGCTGTAGTTGCAGGGGTGCCCACAAGGGGGGGAGGCTATGACGCAAACTGCGTCACTGAAATATTTTGGGGGGGGTTAAAATCTATTTAAATATGTTTGATGAGGGGGGTAAAATTAATCGAAAAGAAGATTTTTTCATGGAAGAACACCTACGGATAGACAATTGGGGGGGGCGTCATAGACATAAGAGGGGGTGGGCACCACTGGTAGTTGTAACGGAAATTATCAAGAAATATATTTTTTTAAGTTCAGGGGGAAGAGGGTTGAATTCACCGCTCATTCTTGAGTGATTTTAATTCCAAGCACTGGGGATTATGGAAAGAGTGAAAAACAAATTATATTGTATCAAAACCGAATGAATTATAGAAAATTTACCATTGAACTCTAAAAGAAATGCACGGGGGCTAGGAAGGTAAACCCACTAATTTATTTCTTATTGGTTTTAACTCAGAGCAGAGGGAATACAAATCGGGAAGCCTCAAATAAAAGTACGCCAAATTACCCCAAAATCGAATACTTTCTAACGAAAATTATCGTTGACCATACATATATTTTTTTAAAAAAAATATGGAGAAAGGTGAACTTAAACTTTTATTCTTGGCAGATTTTAACCTAAAATTGAGGGATATACAAGATGTCATAAAGAAAATATAGTATACACCAACTTTTGTCATAAAAATATTTTACATTGTTTAAATTGAAATATTGTTTTCCATGTACATGTGTAAATTTGCAACATGCGATTGATTTTACTCCCCCCGCAGTACCTTATGAGTTTTAACCCTAAACAATAGCATTATTGCTGCAAATGAAAGGAAGACACATAGCACGAAACCAGATTCCGCTAGTCTACCGCAGTCTTAACTTAGGAAGTTTTCCCATTATCTCAAGATGCTGGGTAACACTTTAGCTCCTACTGAGAATTGAAACCAGGAGCTACGTGGGGTCTACTGAATTCAGATTCCCCGCCCTCACTAAACTTCGTAGGTCAACGAATGTTTGTGAACTTTCTTAACACAAGTATATTTGTTTCATATCGAAATGAATGATATGGCCTAAAAATTGTATTTTATATCTCTAGCACTATCATTTTTTCTGAGAAATAGGAAGCACTAATTGACAATTACTTGGGCTTTTCAGATGTTGAATAACACAGGTTGAATACTACAATATACGTATAAGACCCCCCAAAAATCTTTGGATAAATAAAAAAAAAATAAAAAATAAATGGAAACGTGCCTGGTGTGCTCTAAACATTCATTTATTTATGTAACAATATTTCAAATACAGCCTCTAAGGCCAACTTACAACGGAATATTTTAACATCAATAGTGGAAAAAGGAAAGAAGAAAATCAGGCATGATTTATGCTTAAAGATAACATCCCGACATTCACCTTGTGGAACCGCGAAAAAACTGGTGTAACTAGTCAGGGTAGCAAGCCACAAGCTTTGCACCTAGGTTCTCCCTTTTGCGAAGGAAGTACGCTAACCACTAGCCTACGCTCGTTAGAAATAATAATAATAATAATAATAATAATAATAATAATAATAATAATAATAATAATAATAATAATAATAATAATATATCTTTACTCAATATAGTGAACCAATTGGAGATCTGCCTGGATTAAGAATCAGCAAACTCCGCTGAAATACCCCGTGGCCATACATCACGCAATTTTCTAGCTATTTGGTGGGCTGTATAGAACTGTAAAGTTTTGTTTTAGTAATAATAATAATAATATGATTTTCACAGGCTTGCGCCCCCATTCATGGAATAGGTCTCACATCATAATCCTACTCTTGTTGTGGACAGCGAAGAGCGCTATGAAAACAAAGCAAGATGAAGAATGAAAGACATTATATATTTTTCCCTCCCCTTTGCTACTTTTGGCTCACTCTATGCTTCCCCCTGTCCCTGCTGCCCCTTCCACCTGCCTTGTGACTGATTTTCTCCTATGATATTCACAGAAATCGATCAAGTTCTTTTTTCTCCCTACTGCTTTAGATTTGCAATAACAACATATGAAAGTGAAATTTCTTTCTACTTCACCACCTGAAGAACGAAGTTCAATGTGACCCTCTGAAGAACAATACAATTAATACCATGCCCGAGGAACTCTCCAAAGATCTGATAAGATCTGTAACTGATGAACACAATACCTTTACCAAACCTGTCTGATCAACTGTGTTACTCATGTGGCAAATAGTATTTGTAACGAAATAGCTTCTGTTCCGCACATTTCCGTTCCATTAGATACCCGCAGAGGAAAGAATCTCATTCAGGTGGTACAAAAGCTGGAATTTCTGCCCAGAAGAGTGATAATGCATACCAGAAACAGATTTGTTCCTTTAATTAGTTACGGTACAAAAACGTTACATGCTTGAATAACGTTACTGCCTCATAACGAAAATGTGTGTTATGTCTTGTACCCACCGAAATTAAATAACCAATAATTTTGTTACAGAGAGCTATTTTCGTCACGTTAAGTTATCCACCCCTGGAAACTAGTTCCTTGCAAAATCATCCAAAAAATGGCATATAAGGCGTAACCCACACAAACTATTATTTATGGGGGAAAGAAGATATAATATTCATAATTAGCATGATCGAAAACATCGTATATTTCATCAAACAACCAACCATATGGCAAGTTATAAGGAACACATAAAAATCACCACCCAAAATTTTGACAAAGTTCGGAAATACTTAAATAATTTAAAAATCATTATTTCACTTATTCTTGACCGCAACGAGCTCTGGTTTTCATGAACATATTCAACACAACAATTTGTATTTTAAAAAATAATCAATCATGGGTGAGGTTATGAGGAACACTTAAAAATCAGCACCCAAAATTTTTACAAAGTTTAACAAATACTTACCCTTAATTCACACTCGAAATTCACTCAATGTTAACGTCTGCAGACGATGTTCAGTTTTTACAAGCCGATGAATAACTGACTGACAATAGCTTCGAACCTCAGCCCTTATATAGTTGTTCTGCTTTCCTCTGATTGGCTAAAATAAAACTCTTTTTCATTGGAGAAAAATCTGCAAGTCAAGTATCTTATTGGCTAAAATAAAACTATTTACTATTGGCTCATAAATAACAAAAGTGATTGGCTAAAATAAAACTATTTACTATTGGCTCCAAACAAAAACGGCTAAGATATGTGCTAAATATTTTCTAAGTCAATTTGACTGTCCAAAATTCATAAAATGGCCCATATCTCGAAAACGGTCAAAAATATCAAAAAAATAATCAAAAAAATCTCCCAGTACCTCGCCCCTTGCCGTGTTTACACACGAAGAACCCCTGGAACCATGTTTCAATCTTGTACGACAAGGGTGGGCCAAGTTGCCAAAAAACTTCAGATCGTCATATCTCGAAAACGGTGAGAGATAGAAATAATAGTTTAACGGCATTCGATTTAGGTTCATCAAGTGTATAATCTACCCAAGTTTGGTAAACATAGCCCAACTTTCAACTTTTTCGAAATTCGAAATTTTTTTATTTTAGACCGTCATATCTCGAAAGCGGTAAGAGATAGAGCAAATATAACCACATTTTTGACCGGTCTTCCCAGGGGAGTACACATATACAGAGTTTCAAAAACTCAGAAACCAAGTGGGTCGAAGTTAGTAAAATTTTGAAAAAATTAGAATCGTTATATCTCCAAAACGGCGAGAGATAGAAATAAAATTCAAACGGCATTCGATTTAAGATCATCAAACGTATCATCTGCCCGAGTTTGATAAACATCGTGTAACTTTCAACTTTTTCGAAATCAAAATTTTTGACTCTGCTTTGTTCATACAAAAGAACAAGTTTTCAATTTGTTAGATTGTCCTCCACTTTCTGTTCTCATCTGAGCCCTGCTATGTTATATTAAAATAGTGGTTGAATGAATACACTCCCTTATTATCTGTTATGTTAAAATAGGGGTTGGAAAATGCGCCATACTTTCTTCTTTTGTTGTGTCTTCGTAGTCTCTGTGTAATTTCTGCTATGTTAAAATAGGGGTTGGAAAATAAGCCATAGTCTTTTATTAGTTCTGCTATGTTTAAATGGGGGTTGGAAAATATGCCATACTCTTTTATTACCTCTGCTATGTATAAATAGGGGTTGAACGAATTTGCTATGTTCGTAGTCTTTTCTTAGGGGTGGAAAAAGTGGTCATCAAAGAGAATGAATACACCCCTTAAAATGACTATCTGTAGACCGTAGGTGAACGTTCAGGGTGTTCAATTGTAATCTTTGCTATAATGTGCTCATTGTCTGCCATTTCTGTTATGTTAAAATAGGGGTTGGAACGAGTACAACCCTGCTATGTTACATAGTCTTATGTGTTATCTATGTTCAAATAGGGGTGGAACGAATACAGTTGTGTGTTCGGAATCTTATGTACACCCTCTTTGATATGTTACATAGGTATTCATTGTCTGCTATGTTTATAGTTAAAACAGGGTTTGAAAAAGGGGACGAATATACCCCTGCTATATTTCGTAGCCTTATGTATTCTCTGCTCTGCTATGTAATTTCTGCTATGTTAAAATAGGGGTTGAAAATAAGCCATACTCTTTTACTAGTTCTGCTTTGTTTAAATAGGGGTTGAAAATATGCTCATAAAAGGGAATGAATACACCATTGCTATCTTTCGAATTCTTATGTATTCTCTGCTCTGCTATGTGTATTCTCTGCTATGTTTAAATAAGGGTTGGAGAATGTGTTCGTAATCTTATGTATCCACTGCTATGTTAAAGTAGGGGTTGAAAAAGTGCTCATAAAAGGAACGAATACACCCCTAAAATGGAGGTCGTAAAAGACCATGGGTGGACGATGCGTGGGTCATAGCGTATCGTGAGACACTGGTAAATTGAGTCCTTGATCTCAGGAGACCCTGGAAAAAAGGCGATTTTTCAGCTGCCTCCCCACTCTATTGATGTGTCTCTTTTAACTTGGTTTTCGAATTAATAGTTTTATTTTTTATTAACCTATAAAAGTAAGAATAAAATACTATGCTACTAGAATGACCAACAGCTTAGTTTCCTGAGTACAGAATGCGCCAAATATTAAGATATGCTTTTAACGAAGTACAGGATATCATCAACTTGATCCATACCATTGAACTTAGCAAACATAGTACGATAAGAATTATGATAATGAATTATGTATTCTAGCTTTACTGAAATGAATTCTGTTTCTCAAAAAGAGAAAGAATAGCTGAAGAAAGATGTTAGGGGAAACCACACACTTGGGAATCGTTCATCGTACAACGCCCAGCAATGTAATTAATTATTGCCAAGTCACATAACCAGAAAAGAATGTTAATTTGAACAAGTGGAGTTGAAAATACAGTTAGACAACATACATTCATGTGGCATAGTCTGCTCCAAAGGCATTATAATATCGAGAGTGTGGTAGAAAACATTATATGTAAGAAGATAAAACAAACAATTTTCGATAGAAATAAAATTACTGCCACGCAAAACATGTCTGGTTTTGCAGCTCAACCCCTCCAAAGACATAAAAAATTCACTATTGGTTAATTTCTGTAAATCAACTTGCAACTTGCGGGATGGAAAACGTTGATATATAAAAGTAACGAATACTTGTTTCGAACCCATAATTTTTGGATCGCTTGGTTGAGCAGCGGCACTTGTGATTTCTTTTAAATCCCAATTTACTCCAAAATAACTTGTGGGATGAGATATTTGTATATAAATGATCGAGGATAACGAATATGAGTCTTGAATTGGCAGTTGTCTTGGTCACTTACATGGACACTGAGACTTCCGACACCGTGTTGCACTACGTAATTAATGGGAAAACATAAAGTCTCAGAAGTCTCCTAAATTAGTCTACAACAAAATTTAGGGCAAATAATTGTATTGCTCTAATCTCAAACTATTTATATTCTTTTCTTACTTGAAAAAAACTAACATTTGAACACGTAGCTAGTTTTTAACAAATAATTGGGCTGAGGGATTGGTACTGTTGTCATTTTTCACTATGCGCTGTTGAGCTTTACCAGAACGTCATTTTTAAAGGAAAACTGAAACAATATAGTTCCATAAGTTTTTTCGTTAAATATCTTTTTGAGGTTTTTGCAAATTGCAACCTCTTAGCACATTACATAAGAGAGACCCAAAATACGGCTTTGACGTGGCCATAACACTAATATTAGATAGCAATAATTGCTTTCGGCTTCTTCTCCAGAAGCAAGTGAAATATAAATTTATGTTGTGTTTTCGTTGATTTTTCACACATAGTTTGCATAAGGGCTGTGTCGAGACAATCCTAGTACATCTCGATAAGAGAAGTTACTATTTTGATTCCAGATATTTAACATATGACTATTACATTGGAATTACTATGAAATAGAACAGCTGAACTGAGATGTCACTCATTTATCTCTATGTGCTGTCTAGGTTGGCTTCAAGATCGTTTTCAGGGAAAAATTGAAACCTTATACGCCATTTATCTAACTCACATTTCTCATTAAGTAAAGATCGAAAGTGTTAAGAATAAATGGCACGCGATACTTGAATTTGTGTGTTCGAGGCCTGTACGCCTGCATGCGACTGAAGAAACACATCAGTGTCTCTTCTCTAAATACATCAATATTCTGACAATTTCTAAACCTAGTAAAGAGTGTGATTGTCTGCTCTGGAGAGACCTCTAGGACATGGCGAAAAGACGAAAGGTAACAGATTGCGTAAAACATACTACATAAGAGAATATATGGAATCGTTTATTAGGTGCTATGTAGGTTGGCCTCCGAATCATTTGAACGGAAAACTTGATATCTTGTAGAATCTGTATTTCAATGGTAAATGGGTGTGCGAAATTTGGTCAATTTCTGTTTGGTAGTATGGAAGATGTGTTATCTCTTTCAACAACCATAGTTTCCAACAATGAAAGTAGTAAAAATACATAGAATCGACATGCCGCATTAACCTAGTAATTCAAACAGACATGTGTGTACGAAATCTGGTCAGCTTCCGGTAGGAAGTGCTGCAGGTAAATTTGGCTGCTTAATTAAAAATGGTGGCTTGATCAGTTTCAAATGAAGTTCATAGTTTATTTATGAACAGCAATAAAACTAACAACAATATATTAAACAGGCATGTTCCGTTTTCTAGACATTCTGTCGTTAATAGGTGTGCAAAGCTCGGAAAGATTCTGGTTCAAATAGTTTGGGATAGAGTTGATTATCTCTTTCAAATGTGATAGCCTCCAGCATTAAAACTTGCAACATGTAAGTCCAATTTGTACTGTGGTCGAGATATCTCTACGTTTGTCATTTTCTGGTGGAAAATGTGACTGTTAAATTTTATATTTTATTTTACAATGGTAGCCTCTAAAAATTAAACTAACCACAGTATGTGAAATTGGCATTCTGCATTCCCTATATTTTGGAACGTCCATTAACAAAGATGTGTCTCTTTTAACTTGGTTTTCGAATTAATAGTTTTATTTTATATTAACCTATAAAAGTAAGAATAAAATACTATGCTACTTGAATGACCAAGAGTTTAGTTTCCTGAGTTGTAACGCACATTAAAAAAATCCTAAACAAAAGTACAGTTGCACATAATAGAAATATCAGCTTCAGATCCTTTAATTCAGTATAATAGTTCAGAATAGGAATCTAGCTCTGCTAAATCGGGGGGAATTATTTTTAGTGTTATTATTTAAAAAATGACGTGAATGTATATCATATCGAAAAGTAAATAATTTCTCATCTAAATTTAGAAACGCCAAATACAAATGCGCTAACTAATGTTTATATAGTAATTAATTATGTAATAAGAAAAGAAGGTAATTCTTACTGTATGATTTATATATGGTCAAGTAGAGTTGAATACAAAATCCAAGCAAGTGAATTATTGATACAACTGATAGAAAATGAATTACAACAAACTTCAAAATAGACACAAAAATATTAACCTTATATATATATATATATATATATATATATATATATATATATATATATATATATTCATCCTCACGGCATTGTCAAGGCTCTATATTTGTATTTTACATTTATTATTGCAACCGGGTGTTACTGACTTCCGTATACGGTAGCCCGATCATCACCCTTGTTCTTCGCGCGCACAGTCATTCGAAGAACTGAAAACGTACTCTGTACACAAACAGTTTATGGTTGTGAACTCGTAAAGCCTGGTACTTCTGCTTGTCAAGGTCAAAAAGTGGGAGAAAAAAGGATGTGTAGAATGTAAAGAGGGTGCAACAGTGACTGATGCTTGTAAGGGAACATATTCATTTGTAGTTCGTGCACATTCCGCCTGTAGCGCTACTGTGGCACGACGTATATTGTAACTGTATAACTCTTGTACACCGCTAGTAGGTCTATTCGCGTTAGTGACGACCGAAACTATGTTGTCAGCTCTGACTGCGATAAGGCACTGCCGTGCTGCTTTTCCTTCTCTTTTTTCCCCCTTTTCCATTTGTGAGACGCCAAACATGTTGTTTTTGCTTGTTGCACGCGCTGAACGTGTTTCGGCGAGCGAAGTATTTAAGAAGTTGACTACATATTCTTGTTTGCGATAGTTTTAAATTGGTTAACTGTTGAAAAATATACGAAAATAAAGCTGTACTTGTTAAGGTATATTAGTCGAGGACGTAGCTACTGACAGTGTTGATTACAGATTTTCTCGAGGAAGAATTTAATTACAGTAGAGGTGAAAAGGAGACGTCCATTTAGACAGCCCCCCCCTTATCAGACTCAATCGGAAATGGTCTCAATCGTTTGTACACAAATGTGCAGGCGAAATTTTCGTTTGTACACAATTAAGGGCGCCGTCAGAACGAAAACAAAGTGGGGGCTGTCTAAATGGTAGCCCCCCAACAACATGTCCTATTCAAGCACAAATTGTCGCAATCATTTGTACATCGTTTCTACAGAAATGTGAAGGCGAAATTTTTGTTTGTACACAATTAGGGGCGCCGTCAGAACGAAAACAAAGTGGGGGATGCCTAAGTGATAGTCCCCCACCAACAAGTCCTACTCAAGCACAAATTGTCGCAATCATTTGTACATCGTTTCTACAGAAATGTGAAGGCGAAATTTTCGTTTGTACACAATTAGGGGCGCCGTCAGAACGAAACCAAAGTGGGGGCTGTCCAAATGGTAGCCCCCCACCATGTCCACTTCAATCACAAATTGTCGCAATCGTTTTGTACATCGTTTGTACAGAAATGTGCAGGCGAAATTTTTGTTTTACACAATTAGGGGCGCCGCCAGAACGAAAACAAAGTGGGGCTGTCTAAGTGATACCCCCCACCATGTCCAATTCAATGACAAATTGTCGCAATCGTTCCTACATCGTTTCTACAGAAATGTGAAGGCTAAATTTTCGTTTGTACACAATTAGAGGCGCCGCCAGAACGAAAACAAAGTCGGGGATGCCTAAGTGGTAGCCCCTCCCACCATGTCCAGTTGAATCACAAATTGTCGCAATCGTGTGTACAGAAATGTGCAGGCGAAATTTTCGTTTGTACACAATTAGTTGTTGCAACCCATTTCATTGAATGATTGCCGGAAATCACTCACAATTTCACGGTAATTTGGGGCTTTCTTGTTTTCTAAAAAATTCTCTGTTAAACATTTAAATGGACACCAAGCTGCTTTCTCAACCAGAGTTAAGAGATCCTCAAATTTTTGGTCACGAATCAAACATCTTATTTGGGGGTCTACAAAAATCCCTAGCGTCACTAACCCGAGGAATTTTTTCCTTGAGGTAACATGATCCTGCATTACTTTTGTCCATTGTCCTAACAAAGTTTTTGAAGAGCCCCAACTTTATGTGAAGAGGAGGTAGAATTATCTACTCAGGGCTCACCAGTGAGGAATAAACAGCATTCTTTTGTCCAGGAGTTAATACATGCGTTGGCCATTCCTTCTTGATGTAATGTTCCGCTTTGTTCCTGCTGTCCCATTCGCAGAGGAAACAACAATATTTCGTATAACCAAGCTGCAAACCCATTAACAAAGAAATGACTTGTAAATCACAACAAACGGTCCACTTGTATTTCCCATACTGAATTTTTTCTAACACTATTTCGATGTTTTCATAGGTTTCCTTCATATTAGTTGCATAAGCCAAAGGCACTGAAGGAAATTTGTTGCTATTGTGCAAAAGGACAGCCTTAAAACTAGTTTTCAAAGAGTCAATAAGCAATTTCCACTCTGTACTTATATGTGCATGTCCAAGTCTATCCATCACAGCACAGACATTATTACAATACACTAAATCATTTTCTTGAGAATAGCAGTTTTGAAACTCTGTATGAAGGTTTCGAAAAATACACACTTTAGTGTCACGATGGAGCAGATTCCAGCCTTAAGTTTAGAATCAAGAAGTTCTGTCTGTGTATTGGAGAGTTTTAAATCCCGTATGAGGTCATTTAGTTCACCCGGAGTTATCAGATGGGAATCCAATGTAGATGTGCTTCCTACATAAGTAGGAGCATCATCTTCATTTGGAACTTCAATAGTTGCCTCAAGTACGTAATCCTCATTTACCGTAAGATGAGGAGGAGGCACCGGTACAGGTAATTCTGCACTGTGTGGAACTGGCCTAATTGCTGATGCAAATTAGGGTACTGTACTGTGTGGTTAGATTTACTGCTTATTTCTTTTATCTGTGTCATACAAAAGTAGCAGTCTGAAGAATGATCTTTTGGTTCCCTCCAGATCATCGGTACTGCGAAGTTCATGTTTCGTCCACCATTTGCCCACCCAGTCAGACGTTTCACGCAAGTACAACAAATGTAGTGAGGAACCCAGTTCTTATCCTGGTCTCCTACACAGCAACCAAAATATAACTGATAACACTTCCTCACAAGTGGAGTAAAACATCGACGTTGTGATTTAAATATCAGCTCCCCACATACATAAAAGAAATTGTCCGGTTTATTTACACACTTCCTCGACATCTTGTATCCTGTAAGGTATCACACACATACATACACACACACACACACACACACACACACACAGGAATCTACACTCCATCAAATTCCCACAAAATCCCTCTAGACATTCCCTCATACAAAAATGGTGACATGGTGTACACATCATTGAAAACGTTTTATTGGAAGTCCAATGAGGTATAAACCGTGGTATATTGTAATTTTCGTGGAAATTATATGTGTTGAAGACCGACCCGACCCCACCCGTGACCCAAATTGACTGACCCGACCCGACAACCCGACCCGAGCTGACCCGATTGGCCCGACCCAAAGTGACCCGAGTGAACCAACCCGAGGTGACTTAACCCGACAACCGACCCGAGTGACTTGACCTTACAATCTAACCAGTTTGAGAGAGCTAGAACTTTACAAAACTGCCACCAGAAAAAAAATGCTGACCAATTCTTATGCATAAACCATTGTTTCGGCTTTTTTTACTTGTAGTATAATTATCCTCCTCCTCCTCCTCAGTGTTCTCTTATTAATAAACAGGCCAGTTTCCGTGAATTAGGTAAGAAGCTTCCATTTTTGCGATTTCCCGCTAATATCTGCCTCGCAACCCAACATAAAGTACCACCCTCCTTATTACAATCTATCAATTCCAACCTTCTTGCACACTCTCGCTCTCCTGATATCACCCCCTTTACTACATCCCTCCGAATGCAATCCCTTAGCAAGATCAAAACTTGTGATCCGTCCATTTTTCGCTTCCTTATATCGTCTAATATTGCTCTCGTCTCTTGCATTTTTTCAGCATTTCCTAATTCGTTTTCCTCTCTACCCTGCTAACCTTCTTTATTTTACTCCACATCCAAATTTCCAAGGTTAAAATTTACGCAATCAAGTTCAAAAGTCAAAATAAAATTTGACTGAGTTCTGAAGACAAGTTCTGAAGGCTAAAAGAATAAAAGTTCCGAAGACAACATTATTTTCTAGTAAGGAATGTATATAGAACTTCTTTTAATATTTTTTGCTGTGTAACAAACAACAATTTCATCACGTTAACATTCCGATTTTTCTATTTAAAAACAGCGTTGCTGTCTGATAGAATCATAAGGAACTAATTTCACTGAAATATCATTCTGTAGGGAATTACCTTTTATTTTTTCTTGATTAATTTATCTAGAAGATATTTGCAACGTTATATAAAATTAGCAAGTATTTTATTGCGGAGAAAGTCAAATCACTACCGCAGCAATAATAATAATACTAATAATAATAATACTAATACTAATATTAATACTAATAATAATAATAATAATAATAATAATAATAATCATAATAATAATAATAATAATAATAATAATCTGAAGGTGACCAAGAAAGTTCTGTCTCTTTGTGGAGGTCTGTGTTCAATTGGCCCTCACACCGTGAGTTGAATGCGAATGGATATAAGGTGAAGGTCAGTTGTTGGACGAGACGAGACGAGACAGAATTTTCATGAAAGGGTGCGAGATGAGACAGAGCTCTTTCAATAGAAACATATGCACTTTTCCAGACGAGACTACCTTCACGACACATTTTCGAAACGAGAATGCCCCAAACCAGGTCTCGTGAGCAACACTAGTAAGTATATCCAATATACTACTTGGTTGTGGTTGTTCAGATACACCGTGAACGTGCGTAAGGACTGAGTGAACATGGGGCCTTCACAGAGCGTCATAAGGGCTTGTTTGCTGTACGAGTTCAAATTGCTGCTCCGCGGAGCGGAAGATATGACAGGCCTTTGGTGAGGGTGTCGTGACTACGCGGAGAGTGCAGTGGTATGACGGTTTAAGGACGGTGACGAAACACTCGAAGAAGCACCACGTGCCGGAGGACAAACAGATGTTCAAAATAAAGATCTTCGGGCAGCAATTGAGGCGAAGACAGACATGTGAGGAACTGGTACTACGTTTCAGTGTAAGTGGAGAAACCATTCGGCACCACCACCATCAAGTTGGGAAGCACTGCAAGTTGGGTTGATAGGTCCTACATGATTTGACTTGGAGCCAGAAAGCAACGCGAGCAGACACCTGTGTTTCTTTGGTGTCTCGTCTGAGGAAGGAGCAATTTCTGAACAGGGTGTTGACATGTGATGGGAAATGGGTCCTGTACGAAGCTCCACGGCGCCGTCATTGTTGGTTAGCATCCCATGAACCGGTTCAAAAACAGCCCAAGCCAGCACTACGCCAGAATAAGGTTCTCCTGTGCATTTTGTGGACTGCTCGAGGCATCGTCCATCGGGAACTGCTACCAGCTGGTCAGATCATCAATGCAACTGTGTACTGTCACTGTGTACTGTCTGGATCCAGCAGTTCTGAATCGCAAAGGGTCCTCTTGTTACAAGGCAACGCTAAGCCCCACGTGGCTAAAATGACCCAGTACATCATTCTACGCCTTGGATGGAAAACACTATTGGATCCGCCATACTCCACGGACATTGTACCGTCCGATTATCATCTGTTCCATTCCTTGGACAATCACCTTAGAGAACGCCAATTCAAACAGCTAGTAGAGGTTCAATATGCACTTGATACCTTCTTCACTTCACGTCCCACCAAGTTCGACTGCGATGGAATCCGTGGCCTTCCAGAACGTTTTCAGAAGGTCGTCGAGGCTGATGGAGACGATTTTTGATATTCCAGGTACGTCTTAGGTTACATACCAATGTTCGAAGATGTTGGTGAAAAGGCGGCGGAACTTTCTTGGGCACTCTTAAAGTTATAATAATAATAATAATAATAATAATAATAATAATAATAATAATAATAATAATAATAATAATAATAATAATAATAATAATAATAATAATAATGTGTCCTGCCCAAAGGCAGATATTTGACCCGAAGGTCCATGGGTATTGATTCCAGCTCGTACCAAGTAAGTTTTCTGGTGGACAAACCCCATGTGCATGGGTTTTCTCGGTGTTCTCCCATTTCCTCCCACTTTCTTCATTCAACCACTTCAATTATTTCTCATCATCACTGTCTCTCTTAGCGTTGGTGCATAACGTGGGACGTTAACTAGATATTTCCTTTCAATTTCACTTAATGTGACATTTAACTTGACATAGAAACGCAGAAAGGAAAAAAGTCAGTAGTAATATTAATTACAATTAGAATACCAATTAGTTAATATAGGGTAAAATTAAAATTTTATTACTATTTCACCTTCAATTAGTCACATTTATCATTCATTCACCAACTTCGAATTGAATTCCACAACAAAGCTCTTTATAGTATTCCGTATAGAAAATAAGTGAAGAATGTGACGACCCGACCCGAGTGAACCGATACGAGCTAACCCGACTGACCCGACCCGACAACCCGACCCGTAACCCGACCCGTTTGAGAGCACTATCAGAGGGGTACTATTTACAGTACAATTTATTTTGTATGGTTTAGCATACTTTAAAGCTACCATACTTTTTGAAAACAGAAAAAACGGGACATCTTACAAATTAGTAGTAAATATTGCATTTTGTATTAATTTTATCTTTCGAATTTTACTACAGTATCGCACTAGTTATACAACTTAAAATAATGTATTAATATAGTCCATACTCAGTGGCGTATTTAGGGGGAGGGCTTCCGGGCTCAAGCCCCCCCACCGAAATCTTACTTACTATAGTAAAGTATATGAAATATCTTGCAGAATTTTCATATTTTCAGGCAAAGCACCCCCGGAAGTTAGCAAAGCCCCTCCCGAAACAAAATCGTAAATACGCCACTGTCCATACTTAATCAACAGTGCTAAAAATTATTATAGAAGCTAGAAGCTGTTATACAATATAAACGCAATCAGTGAACATACAACATTTAGGCAAAAATTATATTTTCAATATTATTACGCATACCACCTTTACATGCTCTACATGTCTACAAAGAAAAATATCCAGATTTATGAAGTTGTTTCAAAATTTCAATAGGCTGATTTATTTTTGTTAACCTAAAATGCGAACTAAAAGAAAGCAATTTGCATAATTGTTTTTCTGAAGCAGAAAAAAAATGTGTTTTCGGGGCTGGTCTGCAACGTCACAAGAATTTGTTGCCACCTCGGGGTATACATTCTTACTTTTAGTGATAAGAGTGCTACTTAGGAGGATTTAAACATTGCATGTGATATCCGGGGAAGCAGCGATTGCAATAATAATAAAGATTAGAATGAAATTGTTCCTATAGTATTGTCGGAATTGAAAGCAAAAGGAATAAGTCGATTTTATTATCTTTTCAGAAATTTTGATATGTAATTAATAATAATAATAAAGAAAAAAACAGGACAAGAAGGAAAATTTCTGCACACCGGGACAAATTTTAAGAAACCGGGGCGTATGGTAGCCTTACATACTTATTTGCATGCGGAGTGTCAGTACGGAGCCACTACGTAGCAGAGTTGAAACAAAACCTCGTAAATAGGTTGCCAACTCAGGAAAACAAAATTACCGGCACACCCTCAAAATTCTCTGTACAAATGAGAAACTGAAGACTGTATTGATCGTTATTGTATTTACCAGCAATTGCCACTTGTTTAAAATTATCGAAACAGATGAATAATACTGGATATTAATCTTTATGTAACAATAGTTGATTCATAAAATGAAATTTATTCTATAAACTTCACTTCAAACAAAGGAAATTGCTTTAAAAAGTCATTTTCTACTCTCAATAAATGAATAAAATTCTTTTACAATAAAATATAAGTGTTATCAAATTTGTTATGTTAAATAAATAAAAAAACTGCCATACGTTAAAAAAATATCGATAATGTATAATACAACGGAAATTTGTGTTTGTAAAGGCACTGTTGAAAAATTTCGATGTTCAATGTTATATTCTGGATTGCAGATTCCAAAATATCGGTCAGAAGGGGTCTAATAAGAAGTTTGTACCGGTCACCGGCCTTAATCAAAATTACAGCAAATACCGGCCAGTTAGCAACTCTACTCGTAAATCAGAATTCTGAATGCACCAAAATAATTCACCATGCATTCTATAGTTTCTGCAAAATGAGTTTAAGGAAGATGATCAAATAAAACAAAATACTGTGTTATAATTTTCCCTTTAACAGTCTACTTTGTGAATTTGTTATATCTTCCACTTATCAATTTCCTGTACGAGATGAGAATAACGGTTTCTGCGCAAGATAGAAAGAAAAAAATACATTTTTCTCATAAGGATTCAGTTCACGTAAGAAATAATGAATAAGTTTAATAATAAGAGCCGAGGAGTGAAAAACTAACTCAGCAATAATGATTGTAAGTATAAATATAAATATAAAAAAACCAAAAAAGCATTTAATTCCATCATCGTTAGGATAAGATCAATATAGTGAATGACACGATAGTGTGAACAAACCAAACCACACAATAGTGTGAACAAAGTCCTGTTAGAAAAATACTCCATAAATGTGACACATTTTTTTAATGCTTCTACCATTTATACAAACCCTCACATTGTTTTCGTTCTGGCGGCGCCCCTAATAGAGTACAAACGAAAATTTCGCCTGCACATTTCTGTGCAAATGATGTACAAGCGATTGATATAATTTGTGATTGAATTGGATATGGTGGGGGCTACCATTTAGACAGCCCCACTTTGTTTTCGTTCTGGCGGCGCCATTAATTGTGTACAAACGAAAATTACACATGCATATTTCTGTACAAACGATGTACAAACGATTACGAAAATTTGTGATTCAATTGGACATGTTGGTGGGAAGCTACCACTTAGAGAGCCCCCAGATTGTTTTCGTTCTGACGGCGCCCCTAATTGTGTACAAACGAAAATTTTGCCTGAACATTTCTGTAAAAACGACGTACAAACGATTGCGACAATTTGTGATTGAATTGGACATGGTCGGGGGCTACCACTTAGACAGCCCCACTTAGTTTTCGTCCTGGCGGCGCCCCTAATTGTGTACAAACGAAAATTTCGCCTGCACATTTCTGTACAAACGAAGTACAAACAATTGCGACAATTTGTGATTGAATAGGACATGGTCGGGGGCTACCACTTAGACAGCCCCCAATTTTTTTCGTTCTGGCGGCGCCCCTAATTGCGTGCGAACATACATTTCGCCTGCACATTTATGTACAAACGAAGTACAAACAATTGCGGCAATTTGTGATTCAATTGGACATGGTGGGGGGCTACCACTTAGACAGCCCCCATTTTTTTCTGTTCTGGCGGCGCCCTTAATTATGTACAAACGTAAATTTCGCGTGCACATTTCTGTACAAACGAAGTACAAACAATTGCGACAATTTGTGATTGAATAGGACATGGTCGGGGGCTACCACTTAGACAGCCCCCAATTTTTTTCGTTCTGGCGGCGCCCCTAATTGCGTGCGAACATACATTTCGCCTGCACATTTCTGTACAAACGAAGTACAAACAATTGCGGCAATTTGTGATTCAATTGGACATGATGGGGGGCTACCACTTAGACAGCCCTCATTTTTTTCTGTTCTGGCGGCGCCCCTAATTGTGTACAAACGAAAATTTCGCCTGCACATTTCTGTACAAACGAAGTACAAACGATTGCGATAATTAGTGATTGAATAGAACATGTTGGTGGGGGGGTACCAGTTAAACAGACCCTTTTTTTTCGTTCTGGCGGCGCCCCTAATAGTGTACAAACGAAAATTTCGCCTGCACATTTCTGTACAAACGAAGTACAAACGATTGCGATAATTAGTGATTGAATAGAACATGTTGGTGGGGGGGGGGTACCAGTTAAACAGCCCCAATTTGTTTTCGTTCTGGCGGCGCCCCTAATAGTGTACAAACGAAAATTTGGCCTGTACATTTCTGTACAAACAATGTACAAACGATTGCGGCAATTTGTGATTTAATTGGACATGGTAGGGGCTACCATTTAATGGAACTCCCTAGAGAGGAATCACTCTAATTATTTATTGCAAAAAGCAGAATTTAAAACTTCGCATTCGTCCAAAGTTATCGTGTGAAGTAACAGCCGTTTGTATGTACGTACTAATATTCATAAGTTCCACTACGCGATCCCAATTAATAGTTCATATACCCGCGCCACACACACACACACTAGCATTTGTACACACGAAAGTATACCTGGTAGTATCCACACGCTTACGCCGGAAACTAGAAACAAACACACACACACACACAGGGACAGAGAGAGAGAAAGAGAATATCTTGTTGTACCTTTATACTGAATGCACCATTACTCACAAAATCAGTTAAAAAAGAAAAAAGAAAAAAGTTGTAAATGAAACTTTCAAAGATTGGTACCACTGCTGCGTGTCTCACATGAGATTGTTCCATAATGATTGATTCGTAATATGGTGTATATGGGTTTCTTAATGGTAGTATAACAAAATGCCTTCAAATTGACCACTAAATAAAAAGTGAAATTTATTTCTCAAATTTTGTAAAATCGAAGTCGGTGGGCATTATGGGAACAGTCTACAATAACAATATATGCAAATAAATATTAATATACTTCACGTTTTCCAGTGGGAGCAAGAAAGCTTCGAATAGTATGTGTTGCCAGAAGCATTAGCTGATGTAAATATATATATATATATATATATATATATATATATATATATATATATATATATATATATATATATATATATATATATATATATATATCGGGTGTTGCAAAATAAGTGTTACAACTCTTGGGAGGTGAATCCTGCCACTGAGACAAGAAAAAAAGTTCTCTTGAATTTTCGGCTATCGGACATAGTTTCAGATCTACAAGGTCCCGAAAGCGTGGGAAAATGACTTTCGGACGCCAATAGTTCGGAAACTATCCAACGTAAAGAGGGCGGGTAAAAAATTCACTGAAGAAGTCATACCTGCTGTATTGAATTTTGCATGTTTCACAATGCTAGCACGCACGCGCAAGGGATTCCCCAAAGGAACGTAGGCTGTCCCGAATAATCTGCTAAATGAACATCGGTCTAAATGGGTATGAATTGATGGGATTTCTACCAGGTAACAATAATTCGTTTGTATTAAGTCGATATCTGAAACAAATACAAAATGGTGGACACCTTCATGCTTGTTGTGTGTGGTTGCATAATCGCCAGGTACGGATGATGGGCAACAGTTAAGTTCTGAGTATTAAGTGTAGCAAGTTTGTACTCAGATGCTCTAGAAAGACATCTGGAGTGTCGGTAGAGCACAACAGATGAAGCAGGGTGATTCACATGTGTGGAACACGTAATGAAAAATGCCCAGAAATGCACTCATACTCAGTAAACGTGAGTTCAAAGCGTCGGAAATGTAAGGATAAGCGTCAAGACATGAAAACCAATTCACCAATAATATTGCCATCAAACCGACGCAATATAATGTGTACGGTTGCATACCAATAAGGATGCAACAACTGAGGCCAAGTTGAAATTGTGCAAAGGGACTCACTAAGAAAATGGGTAAACTAAATGAATGTCTCTAGTGGAACCCCCTGATCGATACTGAAATGTGGCCAAAGTGTGTGTTGATATAGACATGTAGCTAATGAACAAATGCCAACATGTCCCACTACTGCTGGGATACTGTCTCACATGCGAAAACTAGGAAAATAACATTGTACATTCTGCTATTACATCTGGTGCACTTTTTGGTGGAACGTAACTAGAACAAGATTGTATCAATGTCCCACTTTGTTTGGGACATTGTCCCACACTCGACGCATACGAAGAGAAATCTCTTAATCCATGGTTCAAATTGTGATAGAGCGTAAAAATAACAAACTTGTATCATGTCTCACGTCTTCTTGGACGTATCACGTACTCGATATCAAAATACCTCCAGAAATATGTATCTTACACACAGTACACATGCCAAGACAAAGACTAAAATGAACCAATTTGGCACATGTAACACTACAGCTGGAACACCATACATATGGAAAATAAAACGACATGAGAAATAGAAAGAAACGTCTTAAAGCTCCGATTGTTTACAACTGTGCATTAGGAGTAACAAAATGTAACACACAATCATGTCGGGAGGCTGTACAAGAGCGCTTGCCAAACAAAGTGGGTACTCCTCAAAGAAATGTATACAGAGAAAGTCAGGCTCCCTCGAGCCTCAGGGCAAAAGCGCTCGCTTTCGCTCGCGTGGTCGCAGGGGAGCCCACGGCCTCAGATTCAAGACCCGGGTAGTTATTTTCCTATTTTTCCCACGTGGGACGGTGTCCCAGCAGTAGTGTCACATGTTGATATTTCTCCACTAGCTACATATCGATATCAACACACAAATTGTCCGCATTTCAATATCGATCATGTGATCCCACTAGAGACATTCATTTAGTTTACCCAGTTTCTTAGTGAGTCCACTTGCACAATTTCAACTTGGCCTCAGTTGTTGCATCCTTATTGGTATGCAACCGTGCACATCATATTGCGTCGGTTTGAGGGAATATTATTGGTGAATTGACTTTCATGTTCTTGACGCTAATCCTTACATTTCTGACGCTTTGAACTCATGTTTACTGAGTATGAGTGCATTTCTGGGCATTTTTCATTACGTGTTCCCACACACGTGAATTACGCTGCTCCATCTGTTGTGCTCTACCGACACTCCAGATGTCTTTCTAGAGCATCTGAGTACAAATTCGCTACACTTAATACTCAGAACTTCGCTGTTGGCCAGCATCCGTACCTGGCGATTATGCAACCACACACAACGGACATGAAAGTGTCCGCCATTTTGTATTTGTTCCAGATATCGACTTAATACAAACGAATTATTGTTACCTAGTAGAAACCCCATCAAATCATATCCATTTAGATCAACTTTCATTTAGCAGATTATCCGGAACTCCCTACGTTCCTTTGGGGAATCCCTTGCGCGTGCACGGTAGGATTGTGAAACATGCAAAATTCAATACAGCAGGTATGACTTCTTCAGTGAATTTTTTACCCGCTCTCTTTACGTTGGATAGTTTCCGAATTATTGGCGTCCGAAAGTCATTTTCCCACGCTTTCGGCGCCTTGCAGATCTGAAACTATGTCCGATGTCCGAAAGTTCAACAGAACTTTTTTTCTTGTCTCAGTGGCAGGATTCACCTCTCAAGAGTTGTAACACTTATTTTGCAACACCCGATATAAAGAACTTACCAATTTACTGTATAAATTGAATAATAGGAGACCTTCCAAAATACAACAACTAATTGCAGCACCTTAAATGACCGATTATCACATGTTGACCACAATCAAAATGGTCAAGAATAATGAAACATACCTCGGAATCCTTAATCTTACTCAAATACGCTTCACGATAAGAATATATGTATTACTTTCATATAAAGATTTGCTCTATATGACAATTCTGGTAATAACTTCACGATTAATTATACTTGGAATTCTCAAACATTGTAAAGACATTTTCTCCGCCGAATTTTACTTCACTTATTAGTTGATGTTGCACCTTACCCATTCCGAACTATTATATTTAGCCCAAAGCCGAGCTTTCAAACGTAGAACGAGTAATTCCAAAAATGACCGTTGGCACTGTCTGCCAAGTGTACGGAGAACGACACTAAGCTTCCTCTCGACAGTAGCTAAAAGCACTACAGGGTAGGAAACTAAACCAAATTATCCGGACTCTCGAGAGACCCTTCCTTTTTTTAAACTACGGAATAGAGATTTAGATCTCTAACCGTTAAACACATCCCTTCGTCCATTTAAAAAATGCAATATTTTCTTATAATAACAATCTAGTTTATTAAGTCTAATGTCATAAATATGTAACAACCTGTAAGCTAAATGCTATTATGAAGTTATATTGTTGTCGAATAATTGTTAATTATTATTAACTACTATAAACTAACCCAAATAAGAAACCAAAGAAAATTAAATAAAATTAAATCCAAAACAAACAGAATAGAACTAAAGAAAATTCCCAAATAATAACTACGTAAAATAATAATAATCTACTATATGACAACAATATACATTCATAAATTATAATTACATAACCAAGCTACATATCCAAAAGTTTAGAAACTCTGCTCTATACATACATACATATATATATATATTGATCTCCTATTTTACAATAAATAAGAAGCTGAATAATATGGAATATAAATATATAGAATTATATCATCATATATAACTTCAAATATAAGCATATACATTTGTCTTATTAACAGTTGACAAATTTAATTCTTTCCATTATTTCAAATCTTTGTGTGTGTGAGTATTAATAGTTATCTTGATAGTAGATTTCTTCAGATATTTCCAATTTCTCAATGACTAGATGATAAATTGTGATCGTGATGAGTTCATTCATTCCATAGCATCCACATAAAGAGGCCAAATACATTATTTTGGAATAGTCGAACCAGCGACTTTACATCTTCCAATTTACATTAAGATCTTTGTTATTCCTGAAAAAGTACTTTAGTATATGTGTACACATTAATTTAAATTTTTACATGTTAGAACATACAAATGATAACAATCATACTACAATACCTAATGACTGAGTTCCGGAACAATACAAATAAATAACATTTATACAAGAATGATATCAATGATTTGACTATCTACATATGTAAAAATCAAGTATGAAATTAGGATGTATTTTTATAGAAATATCTACCGATACCATCAACTTTACATTAATTTAGCTCACAATAACAATTACCAATCTATAAAACATACCTCTATGATCGTGATACCCTAAATTTCTTTGTTAAAGAGACGTGATATTTCCTAATATCACGCTCGTCCGAATCATTTTGTACCTGGATAGTATTTTTCGTTAACAACTTAATAACAGTGTATGGCCCTAGCCACCGATGACATAAGCTTTTCGTAACCTTATCTGCAAGGGAAGATTAGAATTGGGACTTAATTAATAATTTATCTCCTACTCGATATGACACTACTCTGTTTTTGTCGTATAACTTCTTTCTACGCAGCAATGCTCGTTCCATATTCCGCAAGGCATTTAACCAGATATCTGGATTCCTGTGTCGAACATCAAGTGAATCAACATTCCATTTCACATCTAGTGGATCAAACACTGGATATGTATATACTAATTCCATCGGACTGTGTTTATGTTCTGAGTGGTCAGATGTATTCAGAGAAAATTCAATTTCATGAATGCCTTTGTCCCAATGATGTTGCTTCGTTGCAAGGTATGTTTTCAAAGAGTCCTTGATAACTCGTATGTAACGTTCACTTGCGTTACTTCCACTGTGGTACGGTGCGATTCTAATATCTCTGATACCTTTTGCAAACAAGAAATCCTGGAATCTTGCTGATACGAACACAGAGTGATTGTCATGGCATAAGGCGTGGATAAATCCATGACGACACATCAACTTGTATAGTTTATTTATCATAACTTGGCTAGATAAAGTTCTAAAAGGTTCTAAGAAAATTCTTTCGTAAAAAAAATCTACAACAATTAAACAAAATCGGCTCGAACTGGACTGTACGAGTGGTCCAATGACATCACAGGACCATCTTCCGTTTGGAAACGTCTGATAGGTTGATACCAACTGTCCCATAGGTTTAGTATTATTACTTTTGGACTTCTGGCACTCACTACAAGAAGTCACATAATCTCGAATTTCTGCTATCATTTCTGGCCACGTATATCTCGCACAGATCTTAGAAGCACATTTGGAAAAACCCAAGTGCGCCCCAGGAAGAATATAAGAGTGGTAGAATTCAATGATGTTTCTTGATAAACTCCTGGGCAAACAAATCTTGTAAGGGTTCTTCAAAGCTTTAGTACGCTTGCATAGGATATCCTTCACAAGTTTATATCCCTGAACCTCCTCTCTATTTTTTAACCTAGCAATTATAGGCTTCAATTCGGGATCCTTTTCCTGATGATCCTTAATAGAAAGTTGTGCATAAGGCATATTCCATATATTAACCATAAATATGTTAATAACCTCTCCATCTAATGAGGGGTCTTCATTAAAATCTTCGAAATCTTCTATATTGTGTAAACGTGATAAGAAATTTGCAGGTACATTTAAGGACGAAGGTACACTCTTAACAGTAAAGTTAAATTCAAAAAGCCTATATAATAAAGTACCATATCTCTTAACTCTTTTCAAGTTTCTAAGAGCAGAAGCTTGTCCCAAATTATCGATTCTCAACTCAAAGGGTTGATGTAAAAATGTACGAAAACGTTCCATGGTTTCTAAAGCTGCAATGAGTTCAAGGACAAAGATTGGCTTGTTTACATCATACTTTTTAAGCTTCCGAGAATAAAAACGTACAGGAACTAATCTATTTTCAGCGTCTAATTGTCAGCCTTCGGTTGCCTCTTATCTTCTTTCACGTTTTGTATCTTTCTTTTCCGATAAAATGCTCACTTGGTTTTATATCGTTGGTCATTATTATTACATGAAAAACAAATTACTATTAAAAAGTGAAAGCACACATCATTATAAATTAAAAATATAAACAAAAACGAAATGACTTAGGATAGAAATGAAATGTTGACGAATGACAAATGACTAATAGATATTAACAAAGTAAGCATTAAGCACTGGACAGCGATTGTGAGTCATTAGGAACTTAAGTTAAAATTTCCCTCAGAAATGATTTTTAAAGAACCCATTTGTACCGCCCATCTTTTCTTAGTATTCGCTCCACTCCCTGGACGAATGGACAAGAAAGCCTACTTGCTTGCATGGGGGCCCGAAGAATGTTTTTAGGGTGGTCATCTCCCTCGTTACTATATTACGTTTGGTATTTTTATTTGTATTAAGAAAATCTTAAGAAATTATACATATGCATTATACTTGTCGTAAGCCAGGTGGGGCCTGGCCCTTTCGTCCCCTTTTGGGTGCCCATGCTTGCTTTAACTTTAATAATGTGCATTTCATTTACGGTCATCTTTCTCAACCCTTAACTGTTGAGAAAGGAATGAAGAGTCTGTTATATTTGTATTTTGTGCATATGGTGGGATTGTGGAAAGAATACCAGTCTTTAGCTCTACGGTCATAGTGCTTAATACAACATCTATTGGAAAGTTAAATTTACATTGATTTTATCTCATATTCGTAAAATATCCCTTTTCCCTCTTTAAAAGATCTATCCTGTGCCATGGAAATTTTCCTCAAACTAGCATCTCTTGTGAGTGTGGCATTGGCATCAATTTCTAGAGGATATCAGGCTTAGCGCCTATTTTGAATTCTCCCTGTATGTTGTTGTTGTTCTTCAAACAAGAAATTGTAATTATTAAATAATAAAGAGACTTCCCTATGTTGTCACCTCATCCCAATACAAATTCATGCTTACCATTCTCTTCCTAGTTTCCGTAACTTCATCAAAACAAGCTCAACCACGCCGTTTCAGCAATTAACAAACTTCTCTATTGACCAAGATAATTGTGATGAGCTAGTCATCGACGTGCGGAGCACCAGGAAGAAGCGAAACCAAAGAAGTAGAACAAAACCAGGGGACACGGGACCCTCGAGGAGAGAAGTGTGACAGAAGCCGCCAGAAACACACTTTAGACCCCTATTCAGAAGAGTCGTCGTAGCAGCAATTGAGAGACGGTCGGCACGCCTGGGCCCTCACCAACCATTGCATGACAGAGGTGTCTTTCTGAAGAGGCCAGGGCATCTGGGAGCTGTTGCCCTGAGGTCGAGAGGTTCTTCACTCTCGAACGTGAGGTCCGGGATCGATACCAGACGGAAACACTCAACGAATTGGAGGATAAGGCTTCACCCGATATTTGAAGAGGCTCATCATATCGAAATGGCTGAGGTACAGTAAAACCCTTTCCTTTCCTAACCTTTGTGTCTCTGTGATTTCTTCTATTAGAAAACATGCATTTCATTTCATTCATCCCCAATTAATTACTTCAGCGCTGTACTGCTCAGATCCCCACGTACATGCTCTCTTGTCATGCGAAGTGCTATCCCCACATTCTTTCAGTAAGTAACTGATAATTGAACAAATAACTGTGGCTGTAACTCTACAGTACAGTACAGCAAGAAATTGATGTGCGAGTCCATTTCATTTGTAAAGGGGTGTTTTACAGCCAACCAAGCGAAGATTCGACTTTATTGTCTTTTTGATGTATTTTATCTGTATCTCAGTCTGTACAATATTTATTTGAAGCTATATGAGGAAAATTTTTCATCATAACATTTTTAAAATAAATATTTACATTTAAAACAAAATTCATTTTTCTAATTTGGCGCCCTGTTCACCTGGAGCCTCCTGCGAACGCGTAGTTCGCAGGATTCAAGATCCGGCCCTGCAGTAACAATGGAATTCTGTATTACCGCCCGACTATCGTTGTTGTGAAAACATTCATCATAATATGACGTAGGAAAATGAGTTACATTAAGGTCTAAGATCTAATATCAAAGTTGAAACATCGCAAGTAAAACAAAAACATATAATAGCAAATAGTTTTGAAAATAATTTCAGTTTAAACTAGCTGCGACTACATTTAATTCAAAATTGAACTTCTGGAGCGCAACATATGAGCGTAACTAAAAAAAGAAAAACTCAATAAGAACAGTCGGGATTTGAACCTAAGTCATACAAGTAGGGGTCCCTTATACTAACCATTCATCTACTATATTTTGTTTACTAAAAATATTTTCCATGCAGCAAAATGCCATTTCACACTGAAACATTAACAACATAAGAACAAAGATTTCAAGAAAATTTGCCAAAGCTTATGTATTAAAGGTATCCTGGTATTCGCCCAGTGGTACTGCAAAATCACTAGTCAGGATGCCTCGTATCGAAATTTGAACCGGGAGACTCTCAATTACGAAGCGTCAACACTAACCAGTAACCTTCGTTCGCTCAGTAAATGTCATGAAATTACTTTTCTGTAATTTTTTTTGGAAAATGTTTATTATTTTCATGAAGCAAAGAGTGCATCTTCTACTTGGGTTGAGAACTGTATACTATACTTCTAAGAGTCAACTAATAGTTGATGTTTATTATTTCCGTCGATTTTCTACGTCTGCTACGTTGTTTCAATTATTTTTAAGTTTTCCCTTCCGGTTATGACAATGATTAGAAATAAAGGGTCCTCTTCTTATACAATTCTTGATCATTGTAACATTTTTTAGTCTAAATTCTGAATTATTGAAAATATTTAAATTAGTTAGAATGAAGAGGATAATACTAAGAAACATGATTAGAAAAAAAAGGAACATTGTTGTTTAACGAATTGATAGAATCAAGCTTTTTCAAAACATAAAAAATACTGTATGGTATGGGATGATCATGGAAAAAGTAAAAATAGCCATCGAGGACACACTAACCAACCACTGTACGCAGGTAAGTCAAGGTTCGTTAACTTGAAAATGAAATGAAATGAAATCTTTGAGTTTTACGTCCCGCGGTTATGCCGGTTAGGCTAAAGGAGACGGTGATGATGAGTAATGAATGAAATGGTGGAATGAAGAAAGTGGGAGGAAACGGGAGAACTCCGAGAAAACCCATGCACACGGTGTTTATCCACCACAAAGTTCACTTGGCGGGGACTGGGATCAAACCCGTGACCCCAAGCACCAGAGGTGAACGTTCTATCACTGATTCGTTAACTTGGTAGACGTATATGAAGAAATCACTAACAGAAAATAGCTGATAGCTTTACGCCTAACCATCTCAGCGACCTCGAAACTATGAACTCTACATGAAAATCGGTTGTCGTTTTCGATCATTTTATATGTTACTCCCTTTCAAGGTCGCAAGGTGTCTTGCCCCTTATCCCAATGCATAAAAAGCAAATGATAAAAAGCCAGAAGCAGGGAAGGAAGAACGCACACAACTCGCTGTATAGCTTTAGGGCAAATACCTAAAGGCACAAGCAATAGACCAATTGACCAAGAGCAATGTTGCCAAACATAAGACAATGTAAGCCCATGCTCAGCCTGTTCGACACAAAATCACTGACCCATCGAACAAGATAACATTATTGCGCTCTCAGAGTCAGGTTTTAATTGCATTTGTGTTGAAGTACGTTTTCTTTGATTTTTAAACATTTGATGAATTTCTTACACACTGTTGTGTATGATATTTTCTATGTGGAATATTATTGAATATTTTCTACTCTACACATTGTGTAAATAGAACTCATCTGTATTTCTTACATTGACTTTGAAAACTTTAGCAATGCCCTCATGCGCTGTGTACGGCTTTAAAATGAACACATGAAATAGAAAAGTTGGTGAAGAGAATGTCAAGTTTCGTTCATTTCCAAAGCAGGGAGATTTACAGCAATTGTAAAGCAATAGGGGTGTAATTTTGTCATCTGTGGTTGGACCCAAAAAGCCGTAGGTCCACGCTGCTTATGCCCTTAGCAGAGCTGAGCTGATTTTGAGTTTAACATCCCGTTCAGCAGCGTGGCTATATGATATGTAGACCTACTGGTTAACGTGGAATCCGAATCACATGAGCTCCCACCGGGAATCGAATCTGAGTCTCCCACGCCAAACGCGCGTACACTAAGCTTGTGCCCTTAGTTTTATGAATTTTACCAAATGAATGAATATCTACATATTTTAACACAGTATATGAGTTCTTTGCTATATTGCTTTTGTAGTAATATTTTTGTCATTAATTTGCTTATTATTTATCTTTCTATATAAAATAACAAGTTCTGGCTGGCTGATTGATCAACGCTAGGCCAAACCGCTTAAGGTAGAAACTTGAAGTTTAGAAAGGGCATATGATTTGTAATGTAAGGTCCCACTAAAAGAAGAATATTTGGAAATTTGAAGGGAAAAGGGAGAAAGAGGAGTGGCAATTATCTTAAAATGCCCAACCTTGGAATCTTTGAGTGTTAACGACATGAAATTTGGTATATGGACTTCTCATTTAAAATAATTAGATATGTATGTAAGCGTTTTTATGATATTTGCCCTAGAAAGGAAGAAAATAGGGTAAAGTTACAATTGTTATAATTGGATGGTCATAACTCGAAAATCGTTAAGGTTATTGACATGAAAATTCGTTGAGTTGATTTTGCGTTTAACGTCCCATTCAGTAGCGAAGCTATATGAAACGTTAACCTACTGATTAACGTGGAATTCGAAATACATGAGCTCCCGCCGGGAATGAAAATTGGTGTTTAGGTTTTGCAAGTAAAACAATTAAGGACATGTTTCTGCGTTTTTTCATTTTTCCTTAGAAAAAAATGGTTTAAATTATAATTGGTAAAATAGAATGGCCATATTCCAAAATCCCTTAAGAGTAGAAACATCTTGATTAAAGATGTATTTCAGCGTTATATATATATTACGGTTAGAAGAAAAACAGCAGGAAGACAAAGTTGGGAGTTGAAATTGTTACAATAAGATAGCCATATCTCGAAACCACTTAAGATCAGAGGTCTTAGGGATATGAGAAGTAAGAGGGCGGAGAAAGAGCAAATGCAAGCGTCTGGGGCGGACTCCCCGCCTTGCCGAATCCAAGTTATGCAATAAAAAAATTTGCATCAGTTAGACTTTACACGGCGGTTTCTGGGTGTTGGTTTTTGAAGATCCAAGATAATCACATAACTTCAATTTACATGTGTTTATTTTCTAAAATTCAGCAGTTGTTTATAAGTGGGTATTTTGACTCAAATTTTACATTTAAATTCATATGTTTTTTCGTTATTTATATCTGGTATCAACTTTGTTTTCTTTATCAGAAAGAATATTTTTACATGTTCCTGTGTCTCCCATGATAGAACTAGAGGTGATACGGGTTTCGATTCCCGTCAGGAGTCGTGTGGTTCGGGTTCCACGTTAGGTCATAGATGCACGTCTTGTATAGAGTAGTAGCTGAAAGACACGCTGAACTCTATATCACCTCACCTCGTGGCATATTCTACTCGTACGTTTGCATAATTTCTAAACCACTTTTCTTTCTTTCAATCTCCTCCTTCCTCTTAGGACACGCATAGGGTCAAACAGAAACATTCTTCACGGTTGGAAGACGCAAGGCTACTGTACCATACGCGTACAACCCTTATGGGACTAGGTAGTGAGTTGCGCAGTTTGAGTAGCACGCACGAATAAACCACGCTTACATTTATTATATATGATTAATAAAATCTCATATTAGGACTTACTCTGCACGTCAAACTTTTAACATATGCGACTTTTTAGATTCTGTTCTTCTTCTGCTTTATTATTATTATTATTATTATTATTATTATTATTATTATTATTATTATTATTATTATTATTATTATTATAGCTATATGAAGCAATTATCTCGGCAAACTTGGTTAATACACACCATTCAGCAACCGGTAGTTGTAGAAATCTGGCTTTTCCAATAGTAGTTGTTAGCTCAATCGGTAGAGCGCTGAGCCATAGATTCAAGGGTTGCGAGTTCGAATCTAGTCTGAAGATTTTTTCCTGATATAATTCTTGAAATGGAAATGTTTCTCTCTTCACCTTTATCTCGTAATTCTGAATAGAGATGTTTGGATGTGAAAGAAAAAGTATACTAGAATATAAGAAAAGAGAGGTAATTTACATGATACCTTTTGCAATTTTTAACTATATTTTCACCTATCTAGGACGTTTCTAAAAAGTTCAGACTTCTAGAGCTCCTTTTCGCTCCCTTATGTGTCCTTTAACTAATTTCTACAGTTACTTAGTGAATCACATATACATATATTACAGATGTCGTATCTCTTCTCTCTACATCATGTCTGGAGATGAATGTTTTGACAATAGGTTACAAACACGATTTTAAAAAATAATACGATCTGCGATATCAGTGATAAATATTGTGGTGTTTAACTTAACATATAAAACAATAAATAGAAAAACTTAGAATACGAATCTTTTCGTGCACTGATGCTTCAATAACAGTGAACTGATGCTTCAAATCTGTGTCTTTACTCCCTTCACCTATGTTAATTCCCTAGCCAAAATAAAAACTCTTCAAAATTAATCCCAAATTCTTATACAACCATCCCTTCCTTGGAGTACTGCGCGGTCACATACCCGTCACTGCGATGTAAAGGCACTTATGGCGACGAGGATACATATACAAATAGAAACACCTACTAATTGACCTTCTGACTACTCTATCTTAACAAGGACCCTAATTTCTAATATCATTTATCCTTACGATCATTCTCTTAAATACATTTGAGAGAACTCCTCTTATAGCACTTATACAAGGTCTATCCAAAACTTTGGTACTTGTAAGGAAAATTAATAGTTCGGAATTTAACTGTGTAACGCACATTAAAAAAATCCTAAACAAAAGTGTAGTTGCACATAATAGAAATATTAGCTTCAGGTCCTTTAATTCAGGATAATAGTTCAGAATAGGAATCTAGCTCTGCTAAATCGGGAGGAATTATTTTTAGTGTTGTTATTTCAAAAATGACGTGAATTTATATCATATCGAAAAGTAAATAATTTCTCATCTAAATTTAGAAACGCCAAATACAAATGCGCAAACTAAGGTTTATATAGTAATTAATTATGTAGTAAGAAAAGAAGGTAATTCTTACTGTATGATTTATATATGGTCAAATAGAGTTGAATACAAAATCCAAGGAAGTGAATTACCGATACAACTGATAGAAAATGAATTACAACAAACTTCAAAATAGATACAAAAATATTAACCTTAAATATATATATATATATATATAAAGAACTTAGCAAATTTACTGTATAATTTGAATAATAGGAGACCTTCCAAAATTCAACAAAGAAATACACCACCTTAAATTACCGATTATCACATGTTGATCACAATCAAAATGGTTAAGAATAATGAAACATACGTCGATATCCTTAATCTTACTCCAACACACTTCACGATAAGAAGATATATATTAACTTTCATATAAGGATTTGCTCTATATAACAATTCTGGTAATAACTTCACGATTAATTATACTCCGAATTCTCAAACATTGTGAAGACATTTTCTCCGCCGATTTTTACTTCACTTATTAGGTGATATTGCACCTTACTCATTCCGAACTATTATGATTAGCACAACCCCGAGCTTTCAAACGTAGAACGAGTAATTCCAAAAATGACCGTTGGCGCTGTCTGCCAAGTGTACGGAGAACGACACTAAACTTCCTCTCGATAGTAACTAAAAGCACTACTGGGTAGGAAACTAAACAAATTATCCGGACTCTCGAGAGACCATTCCATTTTTTTAACTACGGAATAGAGATTTAGATCTCTAACCGTTACAGAGTATAGAATGCGCCAGATATTAAGATATGCTTTTATCGAAATACAGGATTGCATCAACTTGATCAATACCATTGAAGTTAGCATACATAGTATGATAAGGATTATGATAATGAATTATACATTCAAGCTCTACTGAAATGAATTCTGTTTCTAAAAAAGAGAAAGAATAGCAGAAGGAAGATGTTAGGCGCAAGTACATATTTGGGAATCGTTCATCGTACATCGCGCAGCAATGTTATTAACTACTGCCAAGTCACATTACCAGAGTTGAATGTTAATTCGAACAAGCGGAGTCGAAAATGGAGTTAACACATTTTACATTCAGGTGTCATAGTCTGCTCCAAAGGCATTATAATATCGAGAGTGTAGTAGAAAATATTATATGTAAGTAGAAAACACAAACAATTATCGATAGAAACAAATTACTGCCACTCAAAACTTATCTGGTTTTGCAGCTCAATCACTCCAAAGACAAAAAAATTAACTTTTGGTGAATTTCTGTAAATCAACTTGCAAATTGCAACAATCAGAAGTCTTCTAAATTTGTCTACAACAAAATGTAGGGTAAATAATTGTATTGCCCTAATCTCAAACTATTTATATTACTTTCTTACTTGAAAAAAACTAACATTTGTACACGTAGTTAGTTTTTAACAAATAATTGGGATGAGGGATTGGTACTGATGTCATTTTTCACTATGCGCTGTGGAGCTTTACCACAACGTAAGTTTTAAAGGAAAATTGAAACATTATACATCCATAAGTTTTTTCGTTAAATAACGTTTTGAGGTAGTTGCAAATTACAACCTCTTAGCACATTACATAAGAGTGACCCAAAATACGTCCTCGACGTGGCCATAACACTTTATATTAGATAGCAATAGCTGCTTTCGGCTTCTTCTCCAGAAGCAAGTAAAATATAAATTTATGTTGTGTTTTCGTTGATTTTCACACATAGTTTGCATAAGGACCGTGTCGAGACAATCCTAGTACATCTCGATAAGAGAAGTTACTATTTTAATTCCAGATATTTAGCATATGACTATTACAATGGAATCACTATGAAATAGAACAACTGAACTGATATGTCACTCATTTATCTCTATGTGCTGTCCAGATTTGCCTCAAAATCGCTTTTAGGGGAAAATTGAAGACTTATACGCCACATTCATCTAACTCATATTTCTCATTAAGTAAAGATCGAAAGTGTAAGGATAAATGTCACGCGATACTTGAACTTGTGTGTTCGAGGCCTGTACGAGTGCATGTGACTGAAGAAACACATCAGTGTCTCTTCTCTAAATACATCAATATTCTGACAATTTCTAAACCCAGCAACGAGTGTGATTACCTGTTCTGGAGAGACCTCTAGGACATGCAGAAAAAACGAAAGGTAAGAGATTGCGTAAAACATACTACATAAGAAAATATATGGAATCGTTTATTATGTGCTATGTAGGTTGGCCTCCGAATCATTTGAACGGAAAACTTGATATCTTGTAGAATCTGAATTTCAATGGTAAATGGGTTTGCGAAGTTTGACCAATTTCTGTTTGGAAGTATGGAAGATATGTTATCTCTTTCAACAACCATAGTTTCCAACAATGAAAGTAATAACAATACATAGAATCGACATGCTGCATTAACATAGTTATTCAAACAGACATGTGTGTACGAAATCTGGTCAGTTTCAAGTAGGAATTGCGGCAGGTAAATTTTGCTGCTTAATTAAAAATGGTGGCTTGGTCAGTTTTGGGCACAAAGTACGACAGAGAAAGTTGATTATTTATTTAAAAGTGGTGGATTCTGACCGCAAAACAAACAAAAATATATGATATCGAAAATAACAATTCCATAGACATGTCAATTGTAAATTGGCATGCCAAGTTTACTCAGTTTCACGTTCAAACTGTGCGAGATCCAATTCATTTCATTCAAAAAGAATAGCCTCCAACGTTAGAGACATAAAAAAATTCCCTTTTGGTGAATTTCTGTAAATCAACTTGCAACTTGCGGGATGGGAAACGTTGATATATAACAGTAACGAACATTTGTTTCGAACCCATAATTTTTGGATCGCTTGGTTGAGCAGCGGCACTTGTGATTTTTTTTCAATCCCAATTCACTCCAAAATAACTTGTGGGATGAGATATGTGTAAATAAATGATAGAGGATGAAGAATATGAGTCTTGAATTGGCAGTTGTCTTGATCACTTACATGGACACTGAGACTTCCGACACCGTGTTGCACTATGTAATTAATGGGAAAACATAAAGTCTCACAAGTCTCCTAAATTAGTCTACAACAAAATTTAGGGCAAATAATTGTATTGCCCTAATTTCAAACTATTTATATTCTTTTCTTACTTGAAAAAACTAACATTCGTATACGTAGGTTGTTTTTAACAAATAATTGAGATGAGGGATAGGTACTGATGCCATTTTTCACTATGCGCTGTGGAGCTTTACCTCAACGTCATTTTTAAAGGAAAATCGAAACATTATATATATCCGTAAGTTTTTTCGTTAAATAACGTTTTGAGGTTGTTGCAAATTGCAACCTCTTAGCACATTACATAAGAGTGACCCAAAATACGTGGTGGATTCTGACCGCGAAACAAACAAAAATATATGATATCGAAAATAACAATTCCATAGACATGTCAATTGTAAATTAGCATGCCAAGTTTACTCAGTTTCACGTTCAAACTGTGCGAGATCCAATTCATTTCATTCAAAAAGAATAGCCTCCAACGTTAGAGTA
Source organism: Thermobia domestica (assembly GCF_964235325.1). Lineage (NCBI taxonomy): Eukaryota > Metazoa > Arthropoda > Insecta > Zygentoma > Lepismatidae > Thermobia > Thermobia domestica. Next base: position 249,015,616 of record NC_137456.1, on the reverse strand, counting down.
AATGAAAATATGTGAAATCGGCATGCATCGTTCCATAGATATTTAAGTCGTAAACGAGTATGCCGAGCTTGTTAGTTTGTGATACAAAGTGTTTCAGATGAAGTTGATAGTTTATTTATGAAAAACAATAATACAACAACAATATATTAAACAGGCATGCTCCGTTTTCTAGACATTCTGTCGTTAATAGGTGTGCAAAGCTCAGATAGTTTCTGGTTCAAATAGTTTTGGATAGAGTTGATTATCTCTTTCAAATATGATAGCCTCCAGCATTAAAACTAACAACAACATGTAAAATCATGTACTGTACTCGAGATAGATCAAAGGTAAGAGATCGCGTAAAACATACTACATAAGAAAATATATGGAATCGTTTATTATGTGCTATGTAGGTTGGCCTCCGAATCATTTGAACGGAAAACTTGATATCTTGTAGAATCTGAATTTCAATGGTAAATGGGTTTGCGAAGTTTGGCCAATTTCTGTTTGGAAATATGGAAGATATGTTATCTCTTTCAACAACCATAGTTTCCAACAATGAAAGTAATAACAATACATAGAATCGACTTGCCGCATTAACCTAGTTATTCAAACAGACATGTGTGTACGAAATCTGGTCAGTTTCCAGTAGGAATTGCGGCAGGTAAATTTCACTGCTTAATTAAAAATGGTGGCTTGGTCAGTTTTGGGCACAAAGTACGACAGAGAAAGTTGATTATTTATTTAAAAGTGGTGGCTTCTGACAACGAAACAAACAAAAATATATGATATCGAAAATAACAATTCCTTAGACATGTCAATTATAAATTGGCATGCCAAGTTTACTCAGTTTCACGTTCAAACTGTGCGAGATCCAATTCATTTCATTCAAAAAGAATAGCCTCCAACGTTAGAGTAAATGAAAATATGTGAAATCGACATACATCTTTCCATAGATATTTAGGTCGTAAACGAGTATGCCGAGCTTGTTAGTTTGTGATACAAAGTGTTTCAGATGAAGTTGATAGTTTATTTATGAACAGCAATAATACAACAACAATATATTAAACAGGCATGCTCCGTTTTCTAGACATTCTGTCGTTAATAGGTGTGCAAAGCTCAGATAGTTTCTGGTTCAAATAGTTTGGGATAGAGTTGATTATCTCTTTCAAATACGATAGCCTCCAGCATTAAAACTAACAACAACATGTAAAATCAACAAGTACTGTACTCGAGATATATCAACGTTTATCACTTTCTGGTGGAAAATGTGACTGTTAAATTTTATATTTTATTTTAAATAGTAGCCTCTAAGAATGAAACTAACCAGAGTATGTGAAATTGGCAACCTCCATTCCGTATATTTTGGAACGTCCATTCACAAAGATGTGTCTCTCTTAACCTCGTTTTGAAATTAATAATTTTATTTTTTATTAACCTATAAAAGTAAGAATTAAATACTATACTACTAGCATGACCAAAAGTTTAGTTTCCTGAGTAAAGGATGCGCCAAATATTAGGATATGCTTTTGTCGAAATACAGTATTGGATCAACTTGATCCATACCATTGAAGGTAGCAAACATAGTACATTAAGGATTATGATAATGAATTATATATTCTAGCTTTACTGAAATGAATTCTTTTTCTCAAAAAGAGAAAGAATAGCTGAAGAAAGATGTTAGGGGCAACCACCCATTTGGAAATCGTTCATCGTACATCGCCCAGCAATGATATTAACTACTGCCAAGTCACATTACCAGAGCGGAATGTTAATTTGAACAAGCGGAGTCGAAAATAGAGTTAAACACATTTTACATTCAGGTGTCATAGTCTGCTCCGAAGGAATTATAATATCGAGAGTGTGGTAGAAAATATTATACGTAAGTAGAAGAAACAAACAATTTTCAATAGAAATAAAATTACTGCCACTCAAAACTTATCTGGTTTTGCAGCTCAACAACTCCAAAGACATAAAAAAAATTCCCTTTTGGTGAATTTCTGTAAATCAACTTGCAACTTGCGGGATGGGAAACGTTGATATATAAAAGTAACGAATATTTGTTTCGAACCCATAATTTTTGGATCGCTTGGTTGAGCAGCGGCACTTGTGATTTCTTTGCAATCCCAATTCACTCCAAAATGACTCGTGGGATGAGATATGTGTAAATAAATGATAGAGGATGAAGAATATGAGTCTTGAATTGGCAGTTGTCTTGATCACTTACATGGACACTGAGACTTCCGACACCGTGTTACATGGACGGTTTGCCTCAAAATCGTTTTTAGGGGAAAATTGAAGCCTTATCCGCCACATTCATCTAACTCATATTTCTCATTAAGTAAAGATCGAAAGTGTAAGGATAAATGTCACGCGATACTTGAACTTGTGTGTTCGAGGCCTGTACGCCTGCATGTGACTGAAGAAACACATCAGTGTCTCTTCTCTAAATACATCAATATTCTGACAATTTCTAAACTTAGCAACCAGTGTGATTACCTGCCCTGGAGAGACCTCTAGGACATGCAGAAAAAACGAAAGGTAAGAGATCGCGTAAAACATACTACACAAGAAAATATATGGAATCGTTTATTATGTTCTATGTAGGTTGGCCTCCGAATCATTTGAACGGAAAACTTGATATCTTGTAGAATCTGAATTTCAATGGTAAATGGGTTTGCGAAGTTTGGCCAATTTCTGTTTGGAAGTATGGAAGATATGTTATCCCTTTCAACAACCATAGTTTCCAACAATGAAAGTAAAAACAATACATAGAATCGACATGCCGCATTAACCTAGTTATTCAAACAGACATGTGTGTACGAAATCTGGTCAGTTTCCAGTAGGAATTGCGGCAGGTAAATTTCGCTGCTTAATTAAAAATGGTGGCTTGGTCAGTTTTGGGCACAAAGTACGACAGAGAAAGTTGATTATTTATTTAAAAGTGGTGGCTTCTGACAACGAAACAAACAAAAATATATGATATCGAAAATAACAATTCCATAGACATGTCAATTGTAAATTGGCATGCCAAGTTTACTCAGTTTCACGTTCAAACTTTGCGAGATCCAATTCATTTCATTCAAAAAGAATAGCCTCTAATGTTAGAGTAAATGAAAATATGTGAAATCGGCATGCATCGTTCCATAGATATTTAAGTCGTAAATGAGTGTGCCGAGATTGTTAGTTTGTGAAACAAAGTGTTTCAGATGAAGTTGATAGTTTATTTATGAACAGCAATAATACAACAACAATATATTAAACAGGCATGCTCCGTTTTCTAGACATTCTGACGTTAATAGGTGTGCAAAGCTCAGATAGTTTCTGGTTCAAATAGTTTGGGATAGAGTTGATTATCTCTTTCAAATATGATAGCCTCTAGCATTAAAACTAACAACAAAATGTAAAATCAACATGCACTTTTCTGGAGATATATCAACGTTTGTCATTTTCTGGTGGAAATTGTGACTGTTAAATTTTATATTTTATTTCAAATCGTAGCCTCTAAGAATGAAACTAACCACAGTATGTGAAATTGGCAATTCCATTCCCTACATTTTGCAAAGTCTATTAACAAAGATATGTCTCTCTTAACTTCGTTTTGGAATTAAGAATTTTATTTTTTATTAACCTATAAAAGTAAGAATTAAATACTATGCTGCTAGAATGACCAAGAGTTTAGTTTCCTGAGTATAGAATGCGCCAAATATTAGGATATGCTTTTATGGAAATACAGTATAGCACCAACTCGATCCATATCATTGAAGTTAGGAAACATAGTTCGATAAGGATTATGGTAATGAATTATATATTCTAGCTTTACTGAAATGAATTCTGTTTCTCAAAAAGAGAAAGAATAGCCGAAGAAAGATGTTAGGGGCAACCATACATTTGGGAATCGTTCACCGTACATAGCGCAGCAATGTTATTAACTACTGCCAAGTCACATTACCAGAGAAGAAATTTAATTTGAACAAGCAGAGTCGAAAATAAAGTTAAACACATTTTACATTCAGGTGTCATAGTTTGCTCCAAAGGCATTATAATATCGAAAGTATGGTAGAAAATATTATATGTAAGTAGAAAAAACCAACAATTTTCGATAGAAATAAAATTACTGCCACTCAAAACTTATCTGGTTTTGCAGCTCAACTCCTCCAAAGACATAAAAAAATTCCCTTTTGGTGAATTTCTGTAAATCAACTTGCAACTTGCGGGATGGGAAACGTTGATATATAAAAGTAACGAATACTTGTTTCGAACCCATAATTTTTGGATCGCTTGGTTGAGCAGCGGCACTTGTGATTTCTTTTCAATCCCAATTCACTCTAAAATAACATGTGGGATGAGATATGTGTAAATAAATGATCGGGGATAACGAATATGAGTCTCGAATTGGCAGTTGTCTTGATCACTTACATGGACACTGAGACTTCTGACATCATGTTGCACTACGTAATAAATGGGTAAGCATAAAGTCTCAGAAGTCTCCTAAATTTGTCTACAACAAAATTTAGGGCAAATAATCGTATTGCCCTAATCTCAAACTATTTATATTCTTTTCTTACTTGAAAAAACTAACATTTGTACCCGTAGCTAGTTTTTAACAAATAATTGAGATGAGGGATAGGTACTGATGCCATTTTTCACTATGCGCTGTGGAGCTTTACCACAACGTCATTTTTAAAGGAAAATCGAAACATTATATATTCGTAAGTTTTTTCGTTAAATAACGTTTTGAGGTTGTTGCAAATTGCAAACACTTAGCACATTACATAAGAGTGACCCGAAATACGTCTTCGACGTGGCCATAACACTTTATATTAGATAGCAATAATTGCTTTCGGCTTCTTCTCCAGAAGCAAGTAAAATATAAATTTATGTTGTGTTTTCGTTGATTTTCACACATAGTTTGCATAAGGACCGTGTCGAGAAAATTCTAGTACATCTCGATAAGAGAAGTTACTATTTTAATTCCAGATATTTAACATATGACTATTACAATGGAATCACTATGAAATAGAACAACTGAACTGAGATGTCACTCATTTATCTCTATGTGCTGTCTAGGTTTGCCTCAAAATCGTTTTTAGGGGAAAATTGAAGCCTTATACGCCACATTCATCTAACTCATATTTCTCATTAAGTAAAGATCGAAAGTATAAGGATAAATGTCACTCGAAACTTGAACTTGTGTGTTCGATGCCTGTACGCCTGCATGTGACTGAAGAAACACATCAGTGTCTCTTCTCTAAATACATCAATATTCTGACAATTTCTAAACCTAGCAACGAGTGTGATTACCTGCTCTGGAGAGATTTCAAGGACATGCGGAAAAAATCGAAAGGTAAGAGATTGCGTAAAGATACTACATAAGAAAATATATGGAATCGTTTATTATGTGCTATGTAGGTTGGCCTCCGAATCATTTGAACGGAAAACTTGATATCCTGTAGAATTTGAATTTCAATGGTAAATTGGTGTGCGAAGATTGGCAAATTTCTGTTTGGAAGTATGGAAGATATGTTATCTCTTTCAACAACCATAGTTTCCAACAATGAAAGTAGTAACAATGCATAGAATCGACATGCCGCATTAACCTAGTTATTCAAACAGACATGTGTGTACGAAATCTGGTCAGCTTCCGGTAGGAAGTGCGGCAGGTAAATTTTGCTGCTTAATTAAAAATGGTGGCTTGGTCAGTTTTGGGCACAAAGTACGACAGAGAAAGTTGATCATTTATTTAAATGTGGTGGCTTCTGACAACGAAACAAACAAAAATATGTGATATCGATAATAACAATTCCACAGATATGTCAATTGTAAATTGGCGTGCTAAGTCTACTCAGTTTCACGTTCAAACTGTGCGAGATCCAATTCATTTCATTCAAAAAGAATAGCCTCCAACGTTAGAGTAAATGAAAATATGTGAAATCGGCATGCATCGTTCCATAGATATTTAAGTCGTAAATGAGTATGCCAAGCTTGTTAGTTTGTGATACAAAGTGTTTCAGATGAAGTTGATAGTTTATTTATTAAGCAATAATACAAGAACAATATATTAAACAGGCATGCTCCGTTTTCTAGACATTCTGTCGTTAATAGGTGTGCAAAGCTCAGATAGTTTTTGGTTCAAATAGTTTGGGATAGAGTTGATTATCTCTTTCAATTATGATAGCCTCCAGCTTTAAAACTAACAAAGACATGTAAAATCAACATGTACTGTACTCGAGATATATCAACGTTTGTCACTTTCTGGTGGAAAATGTGACTGTTAAATTTTATATTTTATTTTAAATAGTAGCCTCTAAGAATGAAACTAACCACAGTATAAGAAATTGGCAATCTCCATTCCGTATATTTTGGAAAGTCCATTCACAAAAATGTGTCTCTCTTAACTTCGTTTTGAAATTAATAATTTTATTTTTTATTAACCTATAAAAGTAAGAATTAAATACTATGCTACTAGAATGACCAAAAGTTTAGTTTCCTGTGTAAAGGATGCACCAAATATTAGGATATGCTTTTATCGAAATACAGTACTGGATCAACGTGATCCATACCATTGAAGGTAGCAAACATAGTACGATAAGGATTATGATAATGAATTATATATTCTAGCTTTACTGAAATGAATTCTTTTTCTCAAAAAGAGAAAGAATAACTGAAGAAAGATGTTAGGGGCAACCACACATTTGGAAATCGTTCATCGTACATCGCCCAGCAATGTTATTAACTACTGGCAAGTCACATTACCAGAGGGGAATGTTAATTTGAACAAGCGGAGTCGAAAATAGAGTTAAACACATTTTACATTCAGGTGTCATAGTCTGCTCCGAAGGAATTATAATATCGAGAGTGTGGTAGAAAATATTATACGTAAGTAGAAGAAACAAACAATTTTCGATAGAAATAAAATTACTGCGACTCAAAACTTATCTGGTTTTGCAGCTCAACCCCTCCAAAGACATAAAAAAATTCCCTTTTGGTGAATTTCTGTAAATCAACTTGCAACTTGCGGGATGGGAAACGTTGGTATATAAAAGTAACGAATATTTGTTTCGAACCCATAATTTTTGGATCGCTTGGTTGAGCAGCGGCACTTGTGATATCTTTGCAATCCCAATTCACTCCAAAATGACTCGTGGGATGAGATATGTGTAAATAAATGATAGAGGATGAAGAAAATGAGTCTTGAATTGGCAGTTGTCTTGATCACTTACATGGACACTGAGACATCCGACACCGTGTTGCACTACGTAATTAATGGGAAAACGTAAAGTCTCAGAAGTCTCCTAAATTTGTCTACAACAAAATTTAGGGCAAATAATTGTATTGCCCTAATTTCAAACTATTTATATTTTTTTCTTACTTGAAAAACTAACATTTGTACATGTAGCTAGTTTTTAACAAATAATTGAGATGAGGGATAGGTACTGATGCCATTTTTCACTATGCGCTGTGGATCTTTACCACAACGTCATTTTTAAAGGAAAATCGAAACATTATATATCCGTAAGTTTTTTCGTTAAATAACGTTTTGAGGTTGTTGCAAATTGCAACCTCTTAGCACATTACATAAGAGTGACCCAAAATACGTCTTCGACGTGGCCATAACACTTTATATTAGATAGCAATAATTGCTTTTGGCTTCTTCTCCAGAAGCAAGTAAAATATAAATTTATGTTCTGTTTTCGTTGATTTTCACACATAGTTTGCATAAGGACCGTGTCGAGACAATTCTAGTACATCTCGATAAGCGAAGTTACTATTTTAATTCCAGATATTTAACATATGACTATTACAATGGAATCACTATGAAATAGAACAACTGAACTGAGATTGCACTCATTTTTCCCTATGTGCTGTCTAGGTTTGCCTCAAAATCGTTTTTAGAGGAAAATTGAATCCTTATATGCCACATTCATCTAACTCATATTTCTCATTAAGTAAAGATCGAAAGTGTAAGGATAAATGTCACGCGATACTTGAACTTGTGTGTTCGAGGCCTGTACGCCTGCATGTGACTGAAGAAACACATCAGTGTCTCTTCTCTAAATACATCAATATTCTGACAATTTCTAAACCTAGCAACGAGTGTGATTACCTGCTCTGGAGAGACCTCTAGGACATGCAGAAAAAAGCGAAAGGTAAGAGATTGCGTAAAACATACTACATAAGAAAATATATGGAATCGTTTATTATGTGCTATGTAGGGTGGCCTCCGAATCATTTGAACGGAAAACTTGATATCTTGTAGAATCTGAATTTCAATGGTAAATGGGTTTGCGAAGTTTGGCCAATTTCTGTTTGGAAGTATGAAAGATATGTTATCTCTTTCAACAACCATAGTTTCCAACAATGAAAGTAATAACAATGCATAGAATCGACATGCCGCATTAACCTAGTTATTCAAACAGACATGTGTGTACGAAATCTGGTCAGTTTCCAGTAGGAATTGCGGCAGGTAAATTTCGCTGCTTAATTAAAAATGGTGGCTTGGTCAGTTTTGGGCACAAAGTACGACAGAGAAAGTTGATTATTTATTTAAAAGTGGTGGCTTCTGACAACGAAACAAACAAAAATATATGATATCGAAAATAACAATTCCATAGACATGTCAATTGTAAATTGGCATGCCAAGTTTACTCAGTTTCACGTTCAAACTGTGCGAGATCCAATTCATTTCATTCAAAAAGAATAGCCTCCAACGTTAGAGTAAATGAAAATATGTGAAATCGGCATGCATCGTTCCATAGAAATTTAAGTCGTAAACGAGTATGCCGAGCTTGTTAGTTTGTGATACAAAGTGTTTCAGATGAAGTTGATAGTTTATTTATGAAAAGCAATAATACAACAACAATATATTAAACAGGCATGCTCCGTTTTCTAGACATTCTGTCGTTAATAGGTGTGCAAAGCTCAGATAGTTTCTGGTTCAAATAGTTTGGGATAGAGTTGATTATCTCTTTCAAATATGATAGCCTCCAGCATTAAAACTAACAACAACATGTAAAATCAACAAGTACTGTACTCGAGATATATCAACGTTTATCACTTTCTGGTGGAAAATGTGACTGTTAAATTTTATATTTTATTTTAAATAGTAGCCTCTAAGAATGAAACTAACCACAGTATGTGAAATTGGCAATTCCATTCCGTATATTTTGGAAAGTCCATTCACAAAGATGTGTTTCTCTTAACTTCGTTTTGAAATTAATAATTTTATTTTTTATTAACCTATAAAAGTAAGAATTAAATACTATAATACTAGCATGACCAAAAGTTTAGTTTCCTGAGTAAAGGATGCGCCAAATATTAGGATATGCTTTTATCGAAATACAGTATTGGATCAACTTGATCCATACCATTGAAGGTAGCAAACATAGTACGATAAGGATTATGATAATGAATTATATATTCTAGCTTTACTGAAATGAATTATGTTTCTCAAAAACAGAAAGAATAGCCGAAGAAAGATGTTAGGGGCAACCACACATTTGGGAATCGTTCATCGTACATAGCGCAGCAATGTTATTAACTACTGCCAAGTCACATTACCAGAGAAGAAATTTAATGTGAACAAGCAGAGTCGAAAATAAAGTTAAACACATTTTACATTCAGGTGTCATAGTCTGCTCCAAAGGCATTATAATATCGAAAGTGTGGTAGAAAATATTATATGTAAGTAGAAAAAACCAACAATTTTCGATAGAAATAAAATTACTGCCACTCAGAACTTATCTGGTTTTGCAGCTCAACTGCTCCAAAGACATAAAAAAATTCCCTTTTGGTGAATTTCTGTAAATCAACTTGCAACTTGCGGGATGGGAAACGTTGATATATAAAAGTAACGAATACTTGTTTCGAACCCATAATTTTTGGATCGCTTGGTTGAGCAGCGGCACTTGTGATTTCTTTTCAATCCCAATTTACTCTAAAATAACTTGTGGGATGAGATATGTGTAAATAAATGATCGAGGATAACGAATATGAGTCTCGAATTGACAGTTGTCTTGATCACTTACATGGACACTGAGACTTCTGACATCATGTTGCACTACGTAATAAATGGGTAAGCATAAAGTCTCAGAAGTCTCCTAAATTTGTCTACAACAAAGTTTAGGGCAAATAATCGTATTGCCCTAATCTCAAACTATTTATATTCTTTTCTTACTTCAAAAAACTAACATTTGTACCCGTAGCTAGTTTTTAACAAATAATTGAGATGAGGGATAGGTACTGATGCCATTTTTCACTATGCGCTGTGGATCTTTACCACAACGTCATTTTTAAAGGAAAATCGAAACATTATATATCCGTAAGTTTTTTCGTTAAATAACGTTTTGAGGTTGTTGCAAATTGCAACCACTTAGCACATTACATAGGAGTGACCCAAAATACGTCTTCGACGTGGCCATAACACTTTATATTAGATAGCAATAATTGCTTTCGGCTTCTTCTCCAGAAGCAAGTAAAATATAAATTTATGTTGTGTTTTCGTTGATTTTCACACATAGTTTGCATAAGGACCGTGTCGAGACAATCCTAGTACATCTCGATAAGAGAAGTTACTATTTTAATTCCAGATATTTAACATATGACTATTACAATGGAATCACTATGAAATAGAACAACTGAACTGAAATGTCACTCATTTATCTCTATGTGCTGTCTAGGTTTGCCTCAAAATCGTTTTTATGGGAAAATTGAAGCCTTATCCGCCACATTCATCTAACTCATATTTCTCATTAAGTAAAGATCGAAAGTGTAAGGATAAATGTCACGCGATACTTGAACTTGTGTGTTCGAGGCCTGTACGCCTGCATGTGACTGAAGAAACACATCAGTGTCTCTTCTCTAAATACATCAATATTCTGACAATTTCTAAACCTAGCAACGAGTGTGATTACCTGCTCTGGAGAGACCTCTAGGACATGCAGAAAAAACGAAAGGTAAGAGATCGCGTAAAACATACTACATAAGAAAATATATGGAATCGTTTATTATGTGCTATGTAGGTTGGCCTCCGAATCATTTGAACGGAAAACTTGATATCTTGTAGAATCTGAATTTCAATGGTAAATGGGTTTGCGAAGTTTGGCCAATTTCTGTTTGGAAGTATGAAAGATATGTTATCTCTTTCAACAACCATAGTTTCCAACAATGAAAATAATAACAATACATAGAATCGACATGCCGCATTAACCTAGTTATTCAAACAGACATGTGTGTACGAAATCTGGTCAGTTTCCAGTAGGAATTGCGGCAGGTAAATTTCGCTGCTTAATTAAACATGGTGGCTTGGTCAGTTTTGGGCACAAAGTACGACAGAGAAAGTTGATTATTTATTTAAAAGTGGTGGCTTCTGACAACGAAACAAACAAAAATATATGATATCGAAAATAACAATTCCATAGACATGTCAATTGTAAATTGGCATGCCAAGTTTACTCAGTTTCAAGTTCAAACTGTGCGAGATCCAATTCATTTCATTCAAAAAGAATAGCCTCCAATGTTAGAGTAAATGAAAATATGTGAAATCTGCATGCATCGTTCCATAGATATTTAAGTCGTAAATGAGTGTGCCGAGCTTGTTAGTTTGTGATACAAAGTGTTTCAGATGAAGTTGATAGTTTATTTATGAAAAGCAATAATACAACAACAATATATTAAAAAGCATGCTCCGTTTTCTAGACATTCTGTCGTTAATAGGTGTGCAAAGCTCAGATAGTTTCTGGTTCAAATAGTTTTGGATAGAGTTGATTATCTCTTTCAAATATGATAGCCTCCTGCATTAAAACTAACAACAACATGTAAAATCAACATGTACTGTACTCGAGATATATCAACGTTTGCCATTTTCTGGTGGAAAATGTGACTGTTAAATTTTATATTTTATTTCAAATGGTAGCCTCTAAGAATGAAACTATCCACAGTATGTGAAATTGGCAAACCATTCCGTATATTTTGGAAAGTCCATTCACAAAGATGTCTCGCTCTTAACTTCGTTTTGGAATTAATAATTTTTTTAGTAACCTATAAAAGTAAGAATTAAATACTATGCTACTAGAATGACCAAAAGTTTAGTTTCCTGAGTAAAGGATGCGCCAAATATTAGGATATGCTTTTATCGAAATACAGTATTGGATCAACTTGATCCATATCATTGAAGTTAGGAAACATAGTTCGATAAGGATTATGGTAATGAATTATATATTCTAGCTTTACTGAAATGAATTCTGTTTCTCAAAAACAGAAAGAATAGCCGAAGAAAGATGTTAGGGGCAACCACACATTTGGGAATCGTTCATCGTACATAGCGCAGCAATGTTATTAACTACTGCCAAGTCACATTACCAGAGAAGAAATTTAATGTGAACAAGAAGAGTCGAAATTAAAGTTAAACACATTTTACATTCAGGTGTCATAGTCTGCTCCAAAGGCATTATAATATCGAAAGTGTGGTAGAAAATATTATATGTAAGTAGAAAAAACCAACAATTTTCGATAGAAATAAAATTACTGCCACTCAAAACTTATCTGGTTTTGCATCTCAACTGCTCCAAAGACATAAAAAAATTCCCTTTTGGTGAATTTCTGTAAATCAACTTTAAACTTGCGGGATGGGAAACGTTGATATATAAAAGTAACGAATACTTGTTTCGAACCCATAATTTTTGGATCGCTTGGTTGAGCAGCGGCACTTGTGATTTCTTTTCAATCCCAATTCACTCTAAAATAACTTGTGGGATGAGATATGTGTAAATAAATGATCGAGGATAACGAATATGAGTCTCGAATTGGCAGTTGTCTTGATCACTTACATGGACACTGAGACTTCTGACATCATGTTGCACTACGTAATAAATGGGTAAGCATAAAGTCTCAGAAGTCTCCTAAATTTGTCTACAACAAAATTTAGGGCAAATAATCGTATTGCCCTAATCTCAAACTATTTATATTCTTTTCTTACTTGAAAAAACTAACATTTGTACCCGTAGCTAGTTTTTAACAAATAATTGAGATGAGGGATAGGTACTGATGCCATTTTTCACTATGCGCTGTGGATCTTTACCACAACGTCATTTTTAAAAGAAAATCGAAACATTATATATCCGTAAGTTTTTTCGTTAAATAACGTTTTGAGGTTGTTGCAAATTGCAACCACTTAGCACATTACATAGGAGTGACCCAAAATACGTCTTCGACGTGGCCATAACACTTTATATTAGATAGCAATAATTGCTTTCGGCTTCTTCTCCAGAAGCAAGTAAAATATAAATTTATGTTGTGTTTTCGTTGATTTTCACACATAGTTTGCATAAGGACCGTGTCGAGACAATCCTAGTACATCTCGATAAGAGAAGTTACTATTTTAATTCCAGATATTTAACATATGACTATTACAATGGAATCACTATGAAATAGAACAACTGAACTGAGATGTCACTCATTTATCTCTATGTGCTGTCTAGGTTTGCCTCAAAATCGTTTTTATGGGAAAATTGAAGCCTTATCCGCCACATTCATCTAACTCATATTTCTCATTAAGTAAAGATCGAAAGTGTAAGGATAAATGTCACGCGATACTTGAACTTGTGTGTTCGAGGCCTGTACGCCTGCATGTGACTGAAGAAACACATCAGTGTCTCTTCTCTAAATACATCAATATTCTGACAATTTCTAAACCTAGCAACGAGTGTGATTACCTGCTCTGGAGAGACCTCTAGGACATGCAGAAAAAACGAAAGGTAAGAGATCGCGTAAAACATACTACATAAGAAAATATATGGAATCGTTTATTATGTGCTATGTAGGTTGGCCTCCGAATCATTTGAACGGAAAACTTGATATCTTGTAGAATCTGAATTTCAATGGTAAATGGGTTTGCGAAGTTTGGCCAATTTCTGTTTGGAAGTATGAAAGATATGTTATCTCTTTCAACAACCATAGTTTCCAACAATGAAAGTAATAACAATACATAGAATCGACATGCCGCATTAACCTAGTTATTCAAACAGACATGTGTGTACGAAATCTTGTCAGTTTCCAGTAGGAATTGCGGCAGGTAAATTTCGCTGCTTAATTAAAAATGGTGGCTTGGTCAGTTTTGGGCACAAAGTACGACAGAGAAAGTTGATTATTTATTTAAAAGTGGTGGCTTCTGACAACGAAACAAAAATATATGATATCGAAAATAACAATTCCATAGACATGTCAATTGTAAATTGGCATGCCAAGTTTACTCAGTTTCACGTTCAAACTGTGCGAGATCCAATTCATTTCATTCAAAAAGAATAGCCTCCAACGTTAGAGTAAATGAAAATATGTGAAATCGGCATGCATCGTTCCATAGATATTTAAGTCGTAAACGAGTATGCCGACCTTGTTAGTTTGTGATACAAAGTGTTTCAGATGAAGTTGATAGTTTATTTATGAACAGCAATAATACAAGAACAATATATTAAACAGGCATGCTCCGTTTTCTAGACATTCTGTCGTTAATAGGTGTGCAAAGCTCAGATAGTTTCTGGTTCAAATAGTTTGGGATAGAGTTGATTATCTCTTTCAAATATGATAGCCTCCAGCATTAAAACTAACAACAACATGTAAAATCAACAAGTACTGTACTCGAGATATATCAACGTTTATCACTTTCTGGTGGAAAATGTGACTGTTAAATTTTATATTTTATTTTAAATAGTAGCCTCTAAGAATGAAACTAACCACAGTATGTGAAATTGGCAATTCCATTCCGTATATTTTGGAAAGTCCATTCACAAAGATGTGTTTCTCTTAACTTCGTTTTGAAATTAATAATTTTATTTTTTATTAACCTATAAAAGTAAGAATTAAATACTATAATACTAGCATGACCAAAAGTTTAGTTTCCTGAGTAAAGGATGCGCCAAATATTAGGATATGCTTTTATCGAAATACAGTATTGGATCAACTTGATCCATACCATTGAAGGTAGCAAACATAGTACGATAAGGATTATGATAATGAATTATATATTCTAGCTTTACTGAAATGAATTATGTTTCTCAAAAACAGAAAGAATAGCCGAAGAAAGATGTTAGGGGCAACCACACATTTGGGAATCGTTCATCGTACATAGCGCAGCAATGATATTAACTACTGCCAAGTCACATTACCAGAGAAGAAATTTAATGTGAACAAGCAGAGTCGAAAATAAAGTTAAACACATTTTACATTCAGGTGTCATAGTCTGCTCCAAAGGCATTATAATATCGAAAGTGTGGTAGAAAATATTATATGTAAGTAGAAAAAACCAACAATTTTCGATAGAAATAAAATTACTGCCACTCAGAACTTATCTGGTTTTGCAGCTCAACTGCTCCAAAGACATAAAAAAATTCCCTTTTGGTGAATTTCTGTAAATCAACTTGCAACTTGCGGAATGGGAAACGTTGATATATAAAAGTAACGAATACTTGTTTCGAACCCATAATTTTTGGATCGCTTGGTTGAGCAGCGGCACTTGTGATTTCTTTTCAATCCCAATTTACTCTAAAATAACTTGTGGGATGAGATATGTGTAAATAAATGATCGAGGATAACGAATATGAGTCTCGAATTGACAGTTGTCTTGATCACTTACATGGACACTGAGACTTCTGACATCATGTTGCACTACGTAATAAATGGGTAAGCATAAAGTCTCAGAAGTCTCCTAAATTTGTCTACAACAAAATTTAGGGCAAATAATCGTATTGCCCTAATCTCAAACTATTTATATTCTTTTCTTACTTCAAAAAACTAACATTTGTACCCGTAGCTAGTTTTTAACAAATAATTGAGATGAGGGATAGGTACTGATGCCATTTTTCACTATGCGCTGTGGATCTTTACCACAACGTCATTTTTAAAGGAAAATCGAAACATTATATATCCGTAAGTTTTTTCGTTAAATAACGTTTTGAGGTTGTTGCAAATTGCAACCACTTAGCACATTACATAGGAGTGACCCAAAATACGTCTTCGACGTGGCCATAACACTTTATATTAGATAGCAATAATTGCTTTCGGCTTCTTCTCCAGAAGCAAGTAAAATATAAATTTATGTTGTGTTTTCGTTGATTTTCACACATAGTTTGCATAAGGACCGTGTCGAGACAATCCTAGTACATCTCGATAAGAGAAGTTACTATTTTAATTCCAGATATTTAACATATGACTATTACAATGGAATCACTATGAAATAGAACAACTGAACTGAAATGTCACTCATTTATCTCTATGTGCTGTCTAGGTTTGCCTCAAAATCGTTTTTATGGGAAAATTGAAGCCTTATCCGCCACATTCATCTAACTCATATTTCTCATTAAGTAAAGATCGAAAGTGTAAGGATAAATGTCACGCGATACTTGAACTTGTGTGTTCGAGGCCTGTACGCCTGCATGTGACTGAAGAAACACATCAGTGTCTCTTCTCTAAATACATCAATATTCTGACAATTTCTAAACCTAGCAACGAGTGTGATTACCTGCTCTGGAGAGACCTCTAGGACATGCAGAAAAAACGAAAGGTAAGAGATCGCGTAAAACATACTACATAAGAAAATATATGGAATCGTTTATTATGTGCTATGTAGGTTGGCCTCCGAATCATTTGAACGGAAAACTTGATATCTTGTAGAATCTGAATTTCAATGGTAAATGGGTTTGCGAAGTTTGGCCAATTTCTGTTTGGAAGTATGAAAGATATGTTATCTCTTTCAACAACCATAGTTTCCAACAATGAAAATAATAACAATACATAGAATCGACATGCCGCATTAACCTAGTTATTCAAACAGACATGTGTGTACGAAATCTGGTCAGTTTCCAGTAGGAATTGCGGCAGGTAAATTTCGCTGCTTAATTAAAAATGGTGGCTTGGTCAGTTTTGGGCACAAAGTACGACAGAGAAAGTTGATTATTTATTTAAAAGTGGTGGCTTCTGACAACGAAACAAACAAAAATATATGATATCGAAAATAACAATTCCATAGACATGTCAATTGTAAATTGGCATGCCAAGTTTACTCAGTTTCAAGTTCAAACTGTGCGAGATCCAATTCATTTCATTCAAAAAGAATAGCCTCCAATGTTAGAGTAAATGAAAATATGTGAAATCTGCATGCATCGTTCCATAGATATTTAAGTCGTAAATGAGTGTGCCGAGCTTGTTAGTTTGTGATACAAAGTGTTTCAGATGAAGTTGATAGTTTATTTATGAAAAGCAATAATACAACAACAATATATTAAAAAGCATGCTCCGTTTTCTAGACATTCTGTCGTTAATAGGTGTGCAAAGCTCAGATAGTTTCTGGTTCAAATAGTTTTGGATAGAGTTGATTATCTCTTTCAAATATGATAGCCTCCTGCATTAAAACTAACAACAACATGTAAAATCAACATGTACTGTACTCGAGATATATCAACGTTTGCCATTTTCTGGTGGAAAATGTGACTGTTAAATTTTATATTTTATTTCAAATGGTAGCCTCTAAGAATGAAACTATCCACAGTATGTGAAATTGGCAAACCATTCCGTATATTTTGGAAAGTCCATTCACAAAGATGTCTCGCTCTTAACTTCGTTTTGGAATTAATAATTTTTTTTAGTAACCTATAAAAGTAAGAATTAAATACTATGCTACTAGAATGACCAAAAGTTTAGTTTCCTGAGTAAAGGATGCGCCAAATATTAGGATATGCTTTTATCGAAATACAGTATTGGATCAACTTGATCCATATCATTGAAGTTAGGAAACATAGTTCGATAAGGATTATGGTAATGAATTATATATTCTAGCTTTACTGAAATGAATTCTGTTTCTCAAAAACAGAAAGAATAGCCGAAGAAAGATGTTAGGGGCAACCACACATTTGGGAATCGTTCATCGTACATAGCGCAGCAATGTTATTAACTACTGCCAAGTCACATTACCAGAGAAGAAATTTAATGTGAACAAGAAGAGTCGAAATTAAAGTTAAACACATTTTACATTCAGGTGTCATAGTCTGCTCCAAAGGCATTATAATATCGAAAGTGTGGTAGAAAATATTATATGTAAGTAGAAAAAACCAACAATTTTCGATAGAAATAAAATTACTGCCACTCAAAACTTATCTGGTTTTGCATCTCAACTGCTCCAAAGACATAAAAAAATTCCCTTTTGGTGAATTTCTGTAAATCAACTTTAAACTTGCGGGATGGGAAACGTTGATATATAAAAGTAACGAATACTTGTTTCGAACCCATAATTTTTGGATCGCTTGGTTGAGCAGCGGCACTTGTGATTTCTTTTCAATCCCAATTCACTCTAAAATAACTTGTGGGATGAGATATGTGTAAATAAATGATCGAGGATAACGAATATGAGTCTCGAATTGGCAGTTGTCTTGATCACTTACATGGACACTGAGACTTCTGACATCATGTTGCACTACGTAATAAATGGGTAAGCATAAAGTCTCAGAAGTCTCCTAAATTTGTCTACAACAAAATTTAGGGCAAATAATCGTATTGCCCTAATCTCAAACTATTTATATTCTTTTCTTACTTGAAAAAACTAACATTTGTACCCGTAGCTAGTTTTTAACAAATAATTGAGATGAGGGATAGGTACTGATGCCATTTTTCACTATGCGCTGTGGATCTTTACCACAACGTCATTTTTAAAAGAAAATCGAAACATTATATATCCGTAAGTTTTTTCGTTAAATAACGTTTTGAGGTTGTTGCAAATTGCAACCACTTAGCACATTACATAGGAGTGACCCAAAATACGTCTTCGACGTGGCCATAACACTTTATATTAGATAGCAATAATTGCTTTCGGCTTCTTCTCCAGAAGCAAGTAAAATATAAATTTATGTTGTGTTTTCGTTGATTTTCACACATAGTTTGCATAAGGACCGTGTCGAGACAATCCTAGTACATCTCGATAAGAGAAGTTACTATTTTAATTCCAGATATTTAACATATGACTATTACAATGGAATCACTATGAAATAGAACAACTGAACTGAGATGTCACTCATTTATCTCTATGTGCTGTCTAGGTTTGCCTCAAAATCGTTTTTATGGGAAAATTGAAGCCTTATCCGCCACATTCATCTAACTCATATTTCTCATTAAGTAAAGATCGAAAGTGTAAGGATAAATGTCACGCGATACTTGAACTTGTGTGTTCGAGGCCTGTACGCCTGCATGTGACTGAAGAAACACATCAGTGTCTCTTCTCTAAATACATCAATATTCTGACAATTTCTAAACCTAGCAACGAGTGTGATTACCTGCTCTGGAGAGACCTCTAGGACATGCAGAAAAAACGAAAGGTAAGAGATCGCGTAAAACATACTACATAAGAAAATATATGGAATCGTTTATTATGTGCTATGTAGGTTGGCCTCCGAATCATTTGAACGGAAAACTTGATATCTTGTAGAATCTGAATTTCAATGGTAAATGGGTTTGCGAAGTTTGGCCAATTTCTGTTTGGAAGTATGAAAGATATGTTATCTCTTTCAACAACCATAGTTTCCAACAATGAAAGTAATAACAATACATAGAATCGACATGCCGCATTAACCTAGTTATTCAAACAGACATGTGTGTACGAAATCTTGTCAGTTTCCAGTAGGAATTGCGGCAGGTAAATTTCGCTGCTTAATTAAAAATGGTGGCTTGGTCAGTTTTGGGCACAAAGTACGACAGAGAAAGTTGATTATTTATTTAAAAGTGGTGGCTTCTGACAACGAAACAAAAATATATGATATCGAAAATAACAATTCCATAGACATGTCAATTGTAAATTGGCATGCCAAGTTTACTCAGTTTCACGTTCAAACTGTGCGAGATCCAATTCATTTCATTCAAAAAGAATAGCCTCCAACGTTAGAGTAAATGAAAATATGTGAAATCGGCATGCATCGTTCCATAGATATTTAAGTCGTAAACGAGTATGCCGACCTTGTTAGTTTGTGATACAAAGTGTTTCAGATGAAGTTGATAGTTTATTTATGAACAGCAATAATACAAGAACAATATATTAAACAGGCATGCTCCGTTTTCTAGACATTCTGCCTTTAATAGGTGTGCAAAGCTCAGATATTTTCTGGTTCAAATAGTTTTGGATAGAGTTGATTATCTCTTTCAAATATGATAGCCTCCAGCATTAAAACTAACAACAACATGTAAAATCAACAAGTACTGTACTCGAGATATATCAACGTTTATCACTTTCTGGTGGAAAATGTGACTGTTAAATTTTATATTTTATTTTAAATAGTAGCCTCTAAGAATGAAACTAACCACAGTATGTGAAATTGGCAATTCCATTCCGTATATTTTGGAAAGTCCATTCACAAAGATGTGTCTCTCTTAACTTCGTTTTGAAATTAATAATTTTATTTTTTATTAACCTATAAAAGTAACAATTAAATAATATAATACTAGCATGACCAAAAGTTTAGTTTCCTGAGTAAAGGATGCGCCAAATATTAGGATATGCTTTTATCGAAATACAGTATTGGATCAACTTGATCCATATCATTGAAGTTAGGAAACAGTTCGATAAGGATTATGGTAATGAATTATATATTCTAGCTTTACTGAAATGAATTATGTTTCTCAAAAAGAGAAAGAATAGCCGAAGAAAGATGTTAGGGGCAACCACACATTTGGGAATCGTTCATCGTACATAGCGCAGCAATGTTATTAACTACTGCCATGTCACATTACCAGAGAAGAAATTTAATTTGAACAAGCAGAGTCGAAAATAAAGTTAAACACATTTTACATCCAGGTGTCATAGTCCGCTCCAAAGGCATTATAATATCGAAAGTGTGGTAGAAAATATTATATGTAAGTAGAAAAAACCAACAATTTTCGATAGAAATAAAATTACTGCCACTCAAAACTTATCTGGTTTTGCAGCTCAACTCACCAAAGACATAAAAAAATTCCCTTTTGGTGAATTTCTGTAAATCAACTTGCAACTTGCGGGATGGGAAACGTTGATATATAAAAGTAACGAATACTTGTTTCGAACCCATAATTTTTGGATCGCTTGGTTGAGCAGCGGCACTTGTGATTTCTTTTCAATCCCAATTCACTCTAAAATAACTTGTGGGATGAGATATGTGTAAATAAATGATCGAGGATAACGAATATGAGTCTCGAATTGGCAGTTGTCTTGATCACTTACATGGACACTGAGACTTCTGACATCATGTTGCACTACGTAATAAATGGGTAAGCATAAAGTCTCAGAAGTCTCCTAAATTTGTCTACAACAAAATTTAGGGCAAATAATCGTATTGCCCTAATTTCAAACTATTTATATTCTTTTCTTACTTGAAAAAACTAACATTTGTACCCGTAGCTAGTTTTTAACAAATAATTGAGATGAGGGATAGGTACTGATGCCATTTTTCACTATGCGCTGTGGATCTTTACCACAACGTAATTTTAAAAGGAAAATCGAAACATTATATATCCGTAAGTTTTTTCGTTAAATAACGTTTTGAGGTTGTTGCAAATTGCAACCACTTAGCACATTACATAGGAGTGACCCAAAATACGTCTTCGACGTGGCCATAACACTTTATATTAGATAGCAATAATTGCTTTCGGCTTCTTCTCCAGAAGCAAGTAAAATATAAATTTATGTTGTGTTTTCGTTGATTTTCACACATAGTTTGCATAAGGACCGTGTCGAGACAATCCTAGTACATCTCGATAAGAGAAGTTACTATTTTAATTCCAGATATTTAACATGTGACTATTACAATGGAATCACTGTGAAATAGAACAACTGAACTGAGATGTCACTCATTTATCTCTATGTGCTGTCTAGGTTTGCCTCAAAATCGTTTTTATGGGAAAATTGAAGCCTTATCCGCCACATTCATCTAACTCATATTTCTCATTAAGTAAAGATCGAAAGTGTAAGGATAAATGTCACGCGATACTTGAACTTGTGTGTTCGACGCCTGTACGCCTGCATGTGACTGAAGAAACACATCAGTGTCTCTTCTCTAAATACATCAATATTCTGACAATTTCTAAACCTAGCAACGAGTGTGATTACCTGCTCTGGAGAGACCTCTAGGACATGAAGAAAAAACGAAAGGTAAGAGATCGCGTAAAACATACTACATAAGAAAATATATGGAATCGTTTATTATGTGCTATGTAGGTTGGCCTCCGAATCATTTGAACGGAAAACTTGATATCTTGTAGAATCTGAATTTCAATGGTAAATGGGTTTGCGAAGTTTGGCCAATTTCTGTTTGGAAGTATGGAAGATATGTTATCTCTTTCAACAACCATAGTTTCCAACAATGAAAGTAATAATAATACATAGAATCGACATGCCGCATTAACCTAGTTATTCAAACAGACATGTGTGTACGAAATCTGGTCAGTTTCCAGTAGGAATTGCGGCAGGTAAATTTCGCAGCTTAATTAAAAATGGTGGCTTGGTCAGTTTTGGGCACAAAGTACGACAGAGAAAGTTGATTATTTATTTAAAAGTGGTGGCTTCTGACAACGAAACAAACAAAAATATATGATATCGAAAATAACAATTCCATAGACATGTCAATTGTAAATTGGCATGCCAAGTTTACTCAGTTTCACGTTCAAACTGTGCGAGATCCAATTCATTTCATTCAAAAAGAATAGCCTCTAATGTTAGAGTAAATGAAAATATGTGAAATCGGCATGCATCGTTCCATAGATATTTAAGTCGTAAATGAGTGTGCCGAGCTTGTTAGTTTGTGAAACAAAGTGTTTCAGATGAAGTTGATAGTTTATTTATGAACAGCAATAATACAACAACAATATATTAAACAGGCATGCTCCGTTTTCTAGACATTCTGTCGTTAATAGGTGTGCACAGCTCAGATAGTTTCTGGTTCAAATAGTTTGGGATAGAGTTGATTATCTCTTTCAAATATGATAGCCTCTAGCATTAAAACTAACAACAACATGTAAAATCATCATGCACTTTTCTGGAGATATATCAACGTTTGTCATTTTCTGGTGGAAATTGTGACTGTTAAATTTTATATTTTATTTTAAATCGTAGCCTCTAAGAATGAAACTAACCACAGTATGTGAAATTGGCAATTCCATTCCCTACATTTTGCAGAGTCTATTAACAAAGATATGTCTCTCTTAACTTCGTTTTGGATTTAAGAATTATATTTTTTATTAACCTATAAAAGTAAGAATTAAATACTATGCTGCTAGAATGACCAAGAGTTTAGTTTCCTGAGTATAGAATGCGCCAAATGTTAGGATATGCTTTTATGGAAATACAGTATAGCACCAACTCGATCCATATCATTGAAGTTAGGAAACATAGTTCGATAAGAATTATGGTAATGAATTATATATTCTAGCTTTACTGAAATGAATTCTGTTTCTCAAAAAGAGAAAGAATAGCCGAAGAAAGATGTTAGGGGCAACCACACATTTGGGAATCGTTCATCGTGCATAGCGCAGCAATGTTATTAACTACTGCCAAGTCACATTACCAGAGAAGAAATTTAATTTGAACAAGCAGAGTCGAAAATAAAGTTAAACACATTTTACATCCAGGTGTCATAGTCCGCTCCAAAGGCATTATAATATCGAAAGTGTGGTAGAAAATATTATATGTAAGTAGAAAAAACCAACAATTTTCGATAGAAATAAAATTACTGCCACTCAAAACTTATCTGGTTTTGCAGCTCAACTCCTCCAAAGACATAAAAAAATTCCCTTTTGGTGAATTTCTGTAAATCAACTTTAAACTTGCGGGATGGGAAACGTTGATATATAAAAGTAACGAATACTTGTTTCGAACCCATAATTTTTGGATCGCTTGGTTGAGCAGCGGCACTTGTGATTTCTTTTCAATCCCAATTCACTCTAAAATAACTTGTGGGATGAGATATGTGTAAATAAATGATCGAGGATAACGAATATGAGTCTCGAATTGACAGTTGTCTTGATCACTTACATGGACACTGAGACTTCTGACATCATGTTGCACTACGTAATAAATGGGTAAGCATAAAGTCTCAGAAGTCTCCTAAATTTGCCTACAACAAAATTTAGGGCAAATATTCGCATTGCCCTAATCTCAAACTATTTAAATTCTTTTGTTACTTGAAAAAACTAACATTTGTACCCGTAGCTAGTTTTTAACAAATAATTGAGATGAGGGATAGGTACTGATGCCATTTTTCACTATGCGCTGTGGATCTTTACCACAACGTCATTTTTAAAGGAAAATCGAAACATTATATATCCTAAAGTTTTTCGTTAAATAACGTTTTGAGGTTGTTGCAAATTGCAACCACTTAGAACATTACATAAGAGTGACCCAAAATACGTCTTCGACGTGGCCATAACACTTTATATTAGATAGCAATAATTGCTTTCGGCTTCTTCTCCAGAAGCAAGTAAAATATAAATTTATGTTGTGTTTTCGTTGATTTTCACACATAGTTTGCATAAGGACCGTGTCGAGACAATCCTAGTACATCTCGATAAGAGAAGTTACTATTTTAATTCCAGATATTTAACATATGACTATTACAATGGAATCACTATGAAATAGAACAACTGAACTGAGATGTCACTCATTTATCTCTATGTGCTGTCTAGGTTTGCCTCAAAATCGTTTTTATGGGAAAATTGAAGCCTTATACGCCACATTCATCTAACTCATATTTCTCATTAAGTAAAGATCGAAAGTGTAAGGATAAATGTCACGCGATACTTGAACTTGTGTGTTCGAGGCCTGTACGCTTGCATGTGACTGAAGAAACACATCAGTGTCTCTTCTCTAAATACATCAATATTCTGACAATTTCTAAACCTAGCAACGAGTGTGATTACCTGCTCTGGAGAGACCTCTAGGACATGCAGAAAAAACGAAAGGTAAGAGATTGCGTAAAACATACTACATAAGAAAATATATGGAATCGTTTATTATGTGCTATGTAGGTTGGCCTCCGAATCATTTGAACGGAAAACTTGATATCTTGTAGAATCTGAATTTCAATGGTAAATGGGTTTGCGAAGTTTGGCCAATTTCTGTTTGGAAGTATGGAAGATATGTTATCTCTTTCAACAACCATAGTTTCCAACAATGAAAGTAATAACAATACATAGAATCGACATGCCGCATTAACCTAGTTATTCAAACAGACATGTGTGTACGAAATCTGGTCAGTTTCCAGTAGGAATTGCGGCAGGTAAATTTCGCTGCTTAATTAAAAATGGTGGCTTGGTCAGTTTTGGGCACAAAGTACGACAGAGAAAGTTGATTATTTATTTAAAAGTGGTGGCTTCTGACAACGAAACAAACAAAAATATATGATATCGAAAATAACAATTCCATAGACATGTCAATTGTAAATTGGCATGCCAAGTTTACTCAGTTTCACGTTCAAACTGTGCGAGATCCAATTCATTTCATTCAAAAAGAATAGCCTCCAACGTTAGAGTAAATGAAAATATGTGAAATCGGCATGCATCGTTCCATAGATATTTAAGTCGTAAATGAGTATGCCAAGCTTGTTAGTTTGTGATACAAAGTGTTTCAGATGAAGTTGATAGTTAATTTATGAACAGCAATAATACAACAACAATATATTAAACAGGCATGCTCCGTTTTCTAGACATTCTGTCGTTAATAGGTGTGCAGAGCTCAGATAGTTTCTGGTTCAAATAGTTTGGGATAGAGTTGATTACCTCTTTCAATTATGATAGCCTCCAGCATTAAAACTAACAACAACATGTAAAATCAACATGTACTGTACTCGAGATATATCAACGTTTGTCACTTTCTGGTGGAAAATGTGACTGTTAAATTTTATATTTTATTTTAAATGGTAGCCTCTAAGAATGAAACTAACCACAGTATAAGAAATTGGCAATCTCCATTCCGTATATTTTAAAAAGTCCATTCACAAAGTTGTGTCTCTCTTAACTTCGTTTTGAATTTAATAATTTTATTTTTTATTAACCTATAAAAGTAAGAATTAAATACTATGCTACTAGAATGACAAAAGTTTAGTTTGCTGAGTAAAGGATGCGCCAAATATTAGGATATGCTTTTATCGAAATACAGTATTGGATCAACGTGATCCATACCATTGAAGGTAGCAAACATAGTACGATAAGGATTATGATAATGAATTATATATTCTAGCTTTACTCAAATGAGTTCTTTTTCTCAAATAGAGAAAGAATAGCTGAAGAAAGATGTTAGGGGCAACCACACATTTGGGAATCGTTCATCGTTCATCGCCCAGCAATGTTATTAACTACTGGCAAGTCACATTACCAGAGGGGAATGTTAATTTGAACAAGCGGAGTCGAAAATAGAGTTAAACACATTTTACATTCAGGTGTCATAGTCTGCTCCGAAGGAATTATAATATCGAGAGTGTGGTAGAAAATATTATACGTAAGTAGAAGAAACAAACAATTTTCGATAGAAATAAAATTACTGCGACTCAAAACTTATCTGCTTTTGCAGCTCAACCCCTCCAAAGACATAAAAAATTCCCTTTTGGTGAATTTCTGTAAATCAACTTGCAACTTGCGGGATGGGAAACGTTGGTATATAAAAGTAACGAATATTTGTTTCTAACCCATAATTTTTGGATCGCTTGGTTGAGGAGCGGCATTTGTGATATCTTTGCAATCCCAATTCACTCCAAAATGACTCGTGGGATGAGATATGTGTAAATAAATGATAGAGGATGAAGAAAATGAGTCTTGAATTGGCAGTTGTCTTGATCACTTACATGGACACTGAGACTTCCGACACCGTGTTGCACTACGTAATTAATGGGAAAACATAAAGTCTCAGAAGTCTCCTAAATTAGTCTACAACAAAATTTAGGGCAAATAATATTATTGCCCTAATTTCAAACTATTTATATTTTTTTCTTACTTGAAAAAACTAACTTTTGTACACGTAGCTAGTTTTTAACAAATAATTGAGATGAGGGAAAGTTACTGATGCCATTTTTCACTATGCGCTGTGGAGCTATACCACAACGTCATTTTTAAAGGAAAATCGAAAAAATTATATCCGTAAGTTTTTTCGTTAAATAACGTTTTGAGGTTGTTGCAAATTGGAACCTCTTAGCACATTACATAAGAGTGACCCGAAATACGTCTTCGACGTGGCCATAACACTTTATATTAGATAGCAATAATTGCTTTCGGCTTCTTCTCCAGAAGCAAGTAAAATATAAATTTATGTTGTGTTTTCGTTGATTTTCACACATAGTTTGCATAAGGACCGTGTCGAGACAATCCTAGTACATCTCGATAAGAGAAGTTACTATTTTAATTCCAGATATTTAACATATGACTATTACAATGGAATCACTATGAAATAGAACAACTGAACTGAGATGTCACTCATTTATCTCTATGTGCTGTCTAGGTTTGCCTCAAAATCGTTTTTATGGGAAAATTGAAGCCTTATACGCCACATTCATCTAACTCATATTTCTCATTAAGTAAAGATCGAAAGTGTAAGGATAAATGTCACGCGATACTTGAACTTGTGTGTTCGAGGCCTGTACGCCTGCATGTGACTGAAGAAACACATCAGTGTCTCTTCTCTAAATACATCAATATTCTGACAATTTCTAAACCTAGCAACGAGTGTGATTACCTGCTCTGGAGAGACCTCTAGGACATGCAGAAAAAACGAAAGGTAAGAGATTGCGTAAAACATACTACATAAGAAAATATATGGAATCGTTTATTATGTGCTATGTAGGTTGGCCTCCGAATCATTTGAACGGAAAACTTGATATCTTGTAGAATCTGAATTTCAATGGTAAATGGGTTTGCGAAGTTTGGCCAATT
Source organism: Thermobia domestica (assembly GCF_964235325.1). Lineage (NCBI taxonomy): Eukaryota > Metazoa > Arthropoda > Insecta > Zygentoma > Lepismatidae > Thermobia > Thermobia domestica. The sequence goes on along the minus strand of NC_137456.1, from coordinate 248,987,722 downwards.
TCTGTTTTTAAGTATGGAAGATATGTTATCTCTTTCAACAACCATAGTTTCCAACAATGAAAGTAATAACAATACATAGAATCGACATGCCGCATTAACCTAGTTATTCAAACAGACATGTGTGTACGAAATCTGGTCAGTTTCCAGTAGGAATTGCGGCAGGTAAATTTCGCAGCTTAATTAAAAATGGTGGCTTGGTCAGTTTTGGGCACAAAGTACGACAGAGAAAGTTGATTATTTATTTAAAAGTGGCGGCTTCTGACAACGAAACAAACAAAAATATATGATATCGAAAATAACAATTCCATAGACATGTCAATTGTAAATTGGCATGCCAAGTTTACTCAGTTTCACGTTCAAACTGTGCGAGATCCAATTCATTTCATTCAAAAAGAATAGCCTCCAACGTTAGAGTAAATGAAAATATGTGAAATCGGCATGCATCGTTCCATAGATATTTAAGTCGTAAATGAGTATGCCAAGCTTGTTAGTTTGTGATACAAAGTGTTTCAGATGAAGTTGATAGTTTATTTATGAACAGCAATAATACAACAACAATATATTAAATAGGCATGCTCCGTTTTCTAGACATTCTGTCGTTAATAGGTGTGCAGAGCTCAGATAGTTTCTGGTTCAAATAGTTTGGGATAGAGTTGATTACCTCTTTCAATTATGATAGCCTCCAGCATTAAAACTAACAACAACATGTAAAATCAACATGTACTGTACTCGAGATATATCAACGTTTGTCACTTTCTGGTGGAAAATGTGACTGTTAAATTTTATATTTTATTTTAAATGGTAGTTTCTAAGAATGAAACTAACCACAGTATAAGATATTGGCAATCTCCATTCCGTATATTTTAAAAAGTCCATTCACAAAGATGTGTCTCTCTTAACTTCGTTTTGAAATTAATAATTTTATTTTTTATTAACCTATAAAAGTAAGAATTAAATACTATTACTAGAATGACCAAAAGTTTAGTTTCCTGAGTAAAGGATGCGCCAAATATTAGGATATGCTTTTATCGAAATACAGTATTGGATCAACGTGATCCATACCATTGAAGGTAGCAAACATAGTACGATAAGGATTATGATAATGAATTATATATTCTAGCTTTACTGAAATGAATTCTTTTTCTCAAATAGAGAAAGAATAGCTGGAGAAAGATGTTACGGGCAACCACACATTTGGGAATCGTTCATCGTGCATCGCCCAGCAATGTTATTAACTACTGGCAAGTCACATTACCAGAGGGGAATGTTAATTTGAACAAGCGGAGGCGAAAATAGAGTTAAACACATTTTACATTCAGGTGTCATAGTCTGCTCCGAAGGAATTATAATATCGAGAGTGTGGTAGAAAATATTATACGTAAGTAGAAGAAACAAACAATTTTCGATAGAAATAAAATTACTGCCACTCAAAACTTATCTGGTTTTGCAGCTCAACCCCTCCAAAGACATAAAAAATTCCCTTTTGGTGAATTTCTGTAAATCAACTTGCAACTTGCGGGATGGGAAACGTTGGTATATAAAAGTAACGAATATTTGTTTCTAACCCATAATTTTTGGATCGCTTGGTTGAGCAGCGGCATTTGTGATATCTTTGCAATCCCAATTCACTCCAAAATGACTCGTGGGATGAGATATGTGTAAATAAATGATAGAGGATGAAGAAAATGAGTCTTGAATTGGCAGTTGTCTTGATCACTTACATGGACACTGAGACTTCCGACACCGTGTTGCACTACGTAATTAATGGGAAAACATAAAGTCTCAGAAGTCTCCTAAATTAGTCTACAACAAAATTTAGGGCAAATAATTGTATTGCCCTAATTTCAAACTATTTATATTTTTTTCTTACTTGAAAAAACTAACATCTGTACATGTAGCTAGTTTTTAACAAATAATTGAGATGAGGGATAGGTACTGATGCCATTTTTCACTATGCGCTGTGCATCTTTACCACAACGTCATTTTTAAAGGAAAATCGAAACATTATATATCCGTAAGTTTTTTCGTTAAATAACGTTTTGAGGTTGTTGCAAATTGCAACCTCTTAGCACATTACATAAGAGTGACCCGAAATACGTCTTCGACGTGGCCATAACACTTTATTTTAGATAGCAATAACTGCTTTTGGCTTCTTCTCCAGAAGCAAGTAAAATATAAATTTATGTTGTGTTTTCGTTGATTTTCACACATAGTTTGCATAAGGACCGTGTCGAGACAATCCTAGTACATCTCGATAAGAGAAGTTACTATTTTAATTCCAGATATTTAACATATGACTATTACAATGGAATCACTATGAAATAGAACAACTGAACTGAGATGTCACTCATTTATCTCTATGAGCTGTCTAGGTTTGCCTCAAAATCGTTTTTATGGGAAAATTGCAGCCTTATCCGCCACATTCATCTAACTCATATTTCTCATTAAGTAAAGATCGAAAGTGTAAGGATAAATGTCACGCGATACTTGAACTTGTGTGTTCGAGGCCTGTACGCCTGCATGTGACTGAAGAAACACATCAGTGTCTCTTCTCTAAATACATCAATATTCTGACAATTTCTAAACCTAGCAACGAGTGTGATTACCTGCTCTGGAGAGACCTCTAGGACATGCAGAAAAAACGAAAGGTAAGAGATTGCGTAAAACATACTACATAAGAAAATATATGGAGTCGTTTATTATGTGCTATGTAGGTTGGCCTCCGAATCATTTGAACGGAAAACTTGATATCTTGTAGAATCTGAATTTCAATGGTAAATGGGTTTGCGAAGTTTGGCCAATTTCTGTTTGGAAGTATGGAAGATATGTTATCTCTTTCAACATCCATAGTTTCCAACAATGAAAGTAATAATAATACGTAGAATCGACATGCCGCATTAACCTAGTTATTCAAACAGACATGTGTGTACGAAATCTGGTCAGTTTCCAGTAGGAACTTCGGCAGGTAAATTTCGCTCCTTAATTAAAAATGGTGGCTTGGTCAGTTTTGGGCACAAAGTACGACAGAGAAAGTTGATTATTTATTTAAAAGTGGTGGCTTCTGACAACGAAACAAACAAAAATATATGATATCGAAAATAACAATTCCATAGACATATCAATTGTAAATGTGCATGCCAAGTTTACTCAGTTTCACGTTCAAACTGTGCGAGATCCAATTCATTTCATTCAAAAAGAATAGCCTCCAACGTTAGAGTAAATGAAAATATGTGAAATCGGCATGTATCGTTCCATAGATATTTAAGTCGTAAATGAGTATGATAAGCTTGTTAGTTTCTGATACAAAGTGTTTCAGATGAAGTTGATAGTTTATTTATGAACAGCAATAATACAAGAACAATATATTAAACAGGCATGCTCCGTTTTCTAGACATTCTGTCGTTAATAGGTGTGCAAAACTCAGATAGTTTCTGGTTCAAATAGTTTGGATAGAGTTGATTATCTCTTTCAATTATGATAGCCTCCAGCATTAAAACTAACAAAAACATGTAAAATCAACATGTACTGTACTCGAGATATATCAACGTTTGTCACTTTCTGGTGGAAAATGTGACTGTTAAATTTTATATTTTATTTTAAATAGTAGCCTCTAAGAATGAAACTAACCACAGTATAAGAAATTAGCAATCTCCATTCCGTATATTTTGGAAAGTCCATTCACAAAGATGTGTCTCTCTTAACTTCGTTTTGAAATTAATAATTTTATTTTTTATTAACCTATAAAAGTAAGAATTAAATACTATGCTACTAGAATGACCAAAAGTTTAGTTTCCTGTGTAAAGGATGCACCAAATATTAGGATATGCTTTTATCGAAATACAGTATTGGATCAACGTGATCCATACCATTGAAGGTAGCAAACATAGTACGATAACGATTATGATAATGAATTATATATTCTAGCTTTACTGAAATGAATTCTTTTTCTCAAAAAGAGAAAGAATAACTGAAGAAAGATGTTAGGGGCAACCACACATTTGGAAATCGTTCATCGTACATCGCCCAGCAATGTTATTAACTACTGGCAAGTCACATTACCAGAAGGGAATGTTAATTTGAACAAGCGGAGTCCAAAATAGAGTTAAACACATTTTACATTCAGGTGTCATAGTCTGCTCCGAAGGAATTATAATATCGAGAGTGTGGTAGAAAATATTATACTTAAGTAGAAGAAACAAACAATTTTCGATAGAAATAAAATTACTGCCACTCAAAACTTATCTGGTTTTGCAGCTCAACCCCTCCAAAGACATAAAAAAATTCCCTTTTGGTGAATTTCTGTAAATCAACTTGCTACTTGCGGGATGGGAAACGTTGATATATAAAAGTAACGAATATTTGTTTCGAACCCATAATTTTTGGATCGCTTGGTTGAGCAGCGGCACTTGTGATTTCTTTGCAATCCCAAATCACTCCAAAATAACTTGTGGGATGAGATATGTGTAAATAAATGATAGAGGATGAAGAATATGAGTCTTGAATTGGCAGTTGTCTTGATCACTTACATGGACACTGAGACTTCCGACACCGTGTTGCACTACGTAATTAATGGGTAAGCATAAAGTCTCAGAAGTCTCCTAAATTAGTCTACAACAATATTTAGGGCAATTTCAAACTATTTATATTTTTTCTTGAAAAAACTAACATTTGTACACGTAGCTAGATTTTAACAAATAATTGAGATGAGGGATAGGTACTGATGCCATTTTTCTCTATGCGCTGTGGAGCTTTACCACAACGTAATTTTTAAAGGAAAATCGAAACATTATATATCCGTAAGTTTTTTCGTTAAATAACGTTTTGAGGTTGTTGCAAATTGCAACCTCTTAGCACATTACATAAGAGTGACCCAAAATACGTCTTCGACGTGGCCATAACACTTTATATTAGATAGCAATAATTGCTTTCGGCTTCTTCTCCAGAAGCAAGTAAAATATAAATTTATGTTGTGTTTTCGTTGATTTTCACACATAGTTTGCATAAGGACCGTGTCGAGACAATCCTAGTACATCTCGATAAGAGAAGTTACTATTTTAATTCCAGATATTTAACATATGACTATTACAATGGAATCACTATGAAATAGAACAACTGAACTGAGATGTCACTCATTTATCTCTATGTGCTGTCTAGGTTTGCCTCAAAATCGTTTTTAGGGGAAATTTAAGCCTTATCCGCCACATTCATCTAACTCATATTTCTCATTAAGTAAAGATCGAAAGTGTAAGGATAAATGTCACGCGATACTTGAACTTGTGTGTTCGAGGCCTGTACGCCTGCATGTGACTGAAGAAACACATCAGTGTCTCTTCTCTAAATACATCAATATTCTGACAATTTCTAAACCTAGCAACGAGTGTGATTACCTGCTCTGGAGAGACCTCTAGGACATGCAGAAAAAACGAAAGGTAAGAGATCGCGTAAAACATACTACATAAGAAAATATATGGAATCGTTTATTATGTGCTATGTAGGTTGGCCTCCGAATCATTTGAACGGAAAACTTGATATCTTGTAGAATGTGAATTTCAATGGTAAATGGGTTTGCGAAGTTTGGCCAATTTCTGTTTGGAACTTTGGAAGATATGTTATCTCTTTCAACAACCATAGTTTCCAACAATGAAAGTAATAACAATACATAGAATCGACATGCCGCATTAACCTAGTTATTCAAACAGACATGTGTGTACGAAATCTGGTCAGTTTCCAGTAGGAATTGCGGCAGGTAAATTTCGCTGCTTAATTAAAAATGGTGGCTTGGTCAGTTTTGGGCACAAAGTACGACAGAGAAAGTTGATTATTTATTTAAAAGTGGTGGCTTCTGACAACGAAACAAACAAAAATATATGATATCGAAAATAACAATTCCATAGACATGTCAATTGTAAATTGGCATGCCAAGTTTACTCAGTTTCACGTTCAAACTGTGCGAGATCCAATTCATTTCATTCAAAAAGAATAGCCTCCAACGTTAGTGTAAATAAAAATATGTGAAATCGGCATGCATCGTTCCATAGATATTTAAGTCGTAAATGAGTATCCCAAGCTTGTTAGTTTGTGATACAAAGTGTTTCAGATGAAGTTGATAGTTTATTTATGAACAGCAATAATACAAGAACAATATATTAAACAGGCATGCTCCGTTTTCTAGACATTCTGTCGTTAATAGGTGTGCAGAGCTCAGATAGTTTCTGGTTCAAATAGTTTGGGATAGAGTTGATTACCTCTTTCAATTATGATAGCCTCCAGCATTAAAACTAACAACAACATGTAAAATCAACATGTACTGTACTAGAGATATATCAACGTTTGTCACTTTCTGGTGGAAAATGTGACTGTTAAATTTTATATTTTATTTTAAATGGTAGCCTCTAAGAATGAAACTAACCACGGTATAAGAAATTGGCAATTCCATTCCCTACGTTTTGCAAAGTCTATTAACAAAGATATGTCTCTCTTAACTTCGTTTTGGAATTAAGAATTTTATTTTTTATTAACCTATAAAAGTAAGAATTAAATACTATGCTGCTAGAATGACCAAGAGTTTAGTTTCCTGAGTTAAGGATGCGCCAAATATTAGGATATGCTTTTATCGAAATACAGTATTGGATCAACTTGATCCTTACCATTGAAGGTAGAAAACAGAGTACGATAAGGATTATGATTCTAGCTTTACTGAAATGAATTCTTTTTCTCAAAAAGAGAAAGAATAGCTGAAGAAAGATGTTACGGGCAACCACACATTTGGGAATCGTTCATCGTACATCGCCCAGCAATGTTATTAACTACTGCCAAGTCACATTACCAGAGGGGAATGTTAATTTGAACAAGCGGAGTCGAAAATAGAGTTAAACACATTTTACATTCAGGTGTCATAGTCTGCTCCGAAGGAATAATAATATAGAGAGTGTGGTAGAAAATATTATACGTAAGTAGAAGAAACAAACAATGTTCGATAGAAATAAAATTACTGCCACTCAAAACTTATCTGCTTTTGCAGCTCAACCCCTCCAAAGACATAAAAAAATTCCCTTTTGGTGAATTTCTATAAATCAACTTGCAACTTGCGGGATGGGAAACGTTGATATATAAAAGTAACGAATATTTGTTTCGAACCCATAACTTTTGGATCGCTTGGTTGAGCAGCGGCACTTGTGATTTTTTTGCAATCCCAATTCACTCCAAAATGACTCGTGGGATGAGATATGTGTAAATAAATGATAGAGGATGAAGAATATGAGTCTTGAATTGGCAGTTGTCTTGATCACTTACATGGACACTGAGACTTCCGACACCGTGTTGCACTACGTAATTAATGGGAAAACATAAAGTCTCAGAAGTCTCCTAAATTAGTCTACAACAATATTTAGGGCAATATCAAACTATTTATATTTTTTCTTGAAAAAACTAACATTTGTACACGTAGCTAGATTTTAACAAATAATTGAGATGAGGGATAGGTACTGATGCCATTTTTCTCTATGCGCTATGGAGCTTTACCACAACGTAATTTTTAAAGGAAAATCGAAACATTATATATCCGTAAGTTTTTTCGTTAAATAACGTTTTGAGGTTGTTGCAAATTGCAACCTCTTAGCACATTACATAAGAGTGACCCAAAATACGTCTTCGACGTGGCCATAACACTTTATATTAGATAGCAATAATTGCTTTCGGCTTCTTCTCCAGAAGCAAGTAAAATATAAATTTATGTTGTGTTTTCGTTGATTTTCACACATAGTTTGCATAAGGACCGTGTCGAGACAATCCTAGTACATCTCGATAAGAGAAGTTACTATTTTAATTCCAGATATTTAACATATGACTATTACAATGGAATCACTATGAAATAGAACAACTGAACTGAGATGTCACTCATTTATCTCTATGTGCTGTCTAGGTTTGCCTCAAAATCGTTTTTAGGGGAAATTGAAGCCTTATCCGCCACATTCATCTAACTCATATTTCTCATTAAGTAAAGATCGAAAGTGTAAGGATAAATGTCACGCGATACTTGAACTTGTGTGTTCGAGGCCTGTACGCCTGCATGTGACTGAAGAAACACATCAGTGTCTCTTCTCTAAATACATCAATATTCTGACAATTTCTAAACCTAGCAACGAGTGTGATTACCTGCTCTGGAGAGACCTCTAGGACATGCAGAAAAAACGAAAGGTAAGAGATCGCGTAAAACATACTACATAAGAAAATATATGGAATCGTTTATTATGTGCTATGTAGGTTGGCCTCCGAATCATTTGAACGGAAAACTTGATATCTTGTAGAATCTGAATTTCAATGGTAAATAAGTTTGCGAAGTTTGGCCAATTTCTGTTTGGAAGTATGGAAGATATGTTATCTCTTTCAACAACCATAGTTTCCAACAATGAAAGTAATAACAATACATAGAATCGACATGCCGCATTAACCTAGTTATTCAAACAGACATGTGTGTACGAAATCTGGTCAGTTTCCAGTAGGAATTGCGGCAGGTAAATTTCGCTGCTTAATTAAAAATGGTGGCTTGGTCAGTTTTGGGCACAAAGTACGACAGAGAAAGTTGATTATTTATTTAAAAGTGGTGGCTTCTGACAACGAAACAAACAAAAATATATGATATCGAAAATAACAATTCCATAGACATGTCAATTGTAAATTGGCATGCCAAGTTTACTCAGTTTCACGTTCAAACTGTGCGAGATCCAATTCATTTCATTCAAAAAGAATAGCCTCCAACGTTAGTGTAAATGAAAATATGTGAAATCGGCATGCATCGTTCCATAGATATTTAAGTCGTAAATGAGTATCCCAAGCTTGTTAGTTTGTGATACAAAGTGTTTCAGATGAAGTTGATAGTTTATTTATGAACAGCAATAATACAACAACAATATATTAAACAGGCATGCTCCGTTTTCTAGACATTCTGTCGTTAATAGGTGTGCAGAGCTCAGATAGTTTCTGGTTCAAATAGTTTGGGATAGAGTTGATTACCTCTTTCAATTATGATAGCCTCCAGCATTAAAACTAACAACAACATGTAAAATCAACATGTACTGTACTCGAGATATATCAACGTTTGTCACTTTCTGGTGGAAAATGTGACTGTTAAATTTTATATTTTATTTTAAATGGTAGCCTCTAAGAATGAAACTAACCACAGTATAAGAAATTGGCAATTCCATTCCCTACGTTTTGCATAGTCTACTAACAAAGATATGTCTCTCTTAACTTCGTTTTGGAATTAAGAATTTTATTTTTTATTAACCTATAAAAGTAAGAATTAAATACTATGCTGCTAGAATGACCAAGAGTTTAGTTTCCTGAGTTAAGGATGCGCCAAATATTAGGATATGCTTTTATCGAAATACAGTATTGGATCAACTTGATCCTTACCATTGAAGGTAGAAAACAGAGTACGATAAGGATTATGATTCTAGCTTTACTGAAATGAATTCTTTTTCTCAAAAAGAGAAAGAATAGCTGAAGAAAGATGTTACGGGCAACCACACATTTGGGAATCGTTCATCGTACATCGCCCAGCAATGTTATTAACTACTGCCAAGTCACATTACCAGAGGGGAATGTTAATTTGAACAAGCGGAGTCGAAAATAGAGTTAAACACATTTTACATTCAGGTGTCATAGTCTGCTCCGAAGGAATAATAATATAGAGAGTGTGGTAGAAAATATTATACGTAAGTAGAAGAAACAAACAATGTTCGATAGAAATAAAATTACTGCCACTCAAAACTTATCTGCTTTTGCAGCTCAACCCCTACAAAGACATAAAAAAATTCCCTTTTGGTGAATTTCTGTAAATCAACTTGCAACTTGCGGGATGGGAAACGTTGATATATAAAAGTAACGAATATTTGTTTCGAACCCATAACTTTTGGATCGCTTGGTTGAGCAGCGGCACTTGTGATTTTTTTGCAATCCCAATTCACTGCAAAATGACTCGTGGGATGAGATATGTGTAAATAAATGATAGAGGATGAAGAATATGAGTCTTGAATTGGCAGTTGTCTTGATCACTTACATGGACACTGAGACTTCCGACACCGTGTTGCACTACGTAATTAATGGGAAAACATAAAGTCTCAGAAGTCTCCTAAATTAGTCTACAACAAAATTTAGGGCAATTTCAAACTATTTATATTTTTTCTTACTTGAAAAATCTAACATTTGTACACGTAGCTAGTTTTTAACAAATAATTGAGATGAGGGACAGGTACTGATGCCATTTTTCACTATGCGCTGTGGAGCTTTACCACAACGTAATTTTTAAAGGAAAATCGAAACATTATATATCCGTAAGTTTTTTCGTTAAATAACGTTTTGAGGTTGTTGCAAATTGCAACCTCTTAGCACATTACATAAGAGTGACCCAAAATACGTCTTCGACGTGGCCATAACACTTTATATTAGATAGCAATAATTGCTTTCGGCTTCTTCTCCAGAAGCAAGTAAAATATAAATTTATGTTGTGTTTTCGTTGATTTTCACACATAGTTTGCATAAGGACCGTGTCGAGACAATCCTAGTACATCTCGATATGAGAAGTTACTATTTTAATTCCAGATATTTAACATATGACTATTACAATGGAATTACTATGAAATAGAACAACTGAACTGAGATGTCACTCATTTATCTCTATGTGCTGTCTAGGTTTGCCTCAAAATCGTTTTTAGGGGAAAATTGAAGCCTTGTCCGCCACATTCATCTAACTCATATTTCTCATTAAGTAAAGATCGAAAGTGTAAGGATAAATGTCACGCGATACTTGAACTTGTGTGTTCGAGGCCTGTACGCCTGCATGTGACTGAAGAAACACATCAGTGTCTCTTCTCTAAATACATCAATATTCTGACAATTTCTAAACCTAGCAACGAGTGTGATTACCTGCTCTGGAGAGACCTCTAGGACATGCAGAAAAAACGAAAGGTAAGAGATTGCGTAAAACATACTACATAAGAAAATATATGGAATCGTTTATTATGTGCTATGTAGGTTGGCCTCCGAATCATTTGAACGGAAAACTTGATATCTTGTAGAATCTGAATTTCAATGGTAAATGGGTTTGCGAAGTTTGGCCAATTTCTGTTTGGAAGTATGGAAGATATGTTATCTCTTTCAAAAACCATAGTTTCCAACAATGAAAGTAATAACAATACATAGAATCGACATGCCGCATTAACCTAGTTATTCAAACAGACATGTGTGTACAAAATCTGGTCAGTTTCCAGTAGGAATTGCGGCAGGTAAATTTCGCTGCTTAATTAAAAATGGTGGCTTGGTCAGTTTTGGGCACAAAGTACGACAGAGAAAGTTGATTATTTATTTAAAAGTGGTGGCTTCTGACAACGAAACAAACAAAAATATATGATATCGAAAATAACAATTCCATAGACATGTCAATTGTAAATTGGCATGCCAAGTTTACTCAGTTTCACGTTCAAACTGTGCGAGATCCAATTCATTTCATTCAAAAAGAATAGCCTCCAACGTTAGTGTAAATGAAAATATGTGAAATCGGCATGCATCGTTCCATAGATATTTAAGTCGTAAATGAGTATCCCAAGCTTGTTAGTTTGTGATACAAAGTGTTTCAGATGAAGTTGATAGTTTATTTATGAACAGCAATAATACAAGAACAATATATTAAACAGGCATGCTCCGTTTTCTAGACATTCTGTCGTTAATAGGTGTGCAGAGCTCAGATAGTTTCTGGTTCAAATAGTTTGGGATAGAGTTGATTACCTCTTTCAATTATGATAGCCTCCAGCATTAAAACTAACAACAACATGTAAAATCAACATGTACTGTACTCGAGATATATCACCGTTTGTCACTTTCTGGTGGAAAATGTGACTGTTAAATTTTATATTTTATTTTAAATCGTAGCCTCTAAGAATGAAACTAACCACAGTATAAGAAATTGGCAATCTCCATTCCGTATATTTTAAAAAGTCCATTCACAAAGTTGTGTCTCTCTTAACTTCGTTTTGAAATTAATAATTTTATTTTTTATTAACCTATAAAAGTAAGAATTAAATACTATGCTACTAGAATGACCAAAAGTTTAGTTTCCTGAGTAAAGGATGCGCCAAATAATAGGATATGCTTTTATCGAAATACAGTATTGGATCAACGTGATCCATACCATTGAAGGTAGCAAACATAGTACGATAAGGATTATGATAATGAATTATATATTCTAGCTTTACTGAAATGAATTCTTTTTCTCAAATAGAGAAAGAATAGCTGAAGAAAGATGTTAGGGGCAACCACACATTTGGGAATCGTTCATCGTACATCGCCCAGCAATGTTATTAACTACTGGCAAGTCACATTACCAGAGGGGAATGTTAATTTGAACAAGCGGAGTCGAAAATAGAGTTAAACATATTTTACATTCAGGTGTCATAGTCTGCTCCGAAGGAATTATAATATCGAGAGTGTGGTAGAAAATATTATACGTAAGTAGAAGAAACAAACAATTTTCGATAGAAATAAAATTACTGCCACTCAAAACTTATCTGGTTTTGCAGCTCAACCCTTCCAAAGACATAAAAAAATTCCCTTTTGGTGAATTTCTTTAAATCAAGTTGCAACTTGCGGGATGGGAAACGTTGGTATATAAAAGTAACGAATATTTGTTTCGAACCCATAATTTTTGGATCGCTTGGTTGAGCAGCGGCACTTGTGATATCTTTGCAATCCCAATTCACTCCAAAATGACTCGTGGGATGAGATATGTGTAAATAAATGATAGAGGATGAAGAAAATGAGTCTTGAATAGGCAGTTGTCTTGATCACTTACATGGACACTGAGACTTCCGACACCGTGTTCCACTACGTAATTAAAGGGAAAACATAAAGTCTCAGAAGTCTCCTAAATTAGTCTACAACAAAATTTAGGGCAATTTCAAACTATTTATATTTTTTCTTACTTGAAAAAACTAACATTTGTACACGTAGCTAGTTTTTAACAAATAATTGAGATGAGGGATAAATACTGATGCCATTTTTCACTATGCGCTGTGGAGCTTTACCACAACGTAATTTTTAAAGGAAAATCGAAACATTATATATCCGTAAGTTTTTTCGTTAAATAACGTTTTGAGGTTGTTGCAAATTGCAACCTCTTAGCACATTACATAAGAGTGACCCAAAATACGTCTTCGACGTGGCCATAACACTTTATATTAGATAGCAATAATTGCTTTCGGCTTCTTCTCCAGAAGCAAGTAAAATATAAATTTATGTTGTGTTTTCGTTGATTTTCACACATAGTTTGCATAAGGACCGTGTCGAGACAATCCTAGTACATCTCGATAAGAGAAGTTACTATTTTAATTCCAGATATTTAACATATGACTATTACAATGGAATCACTATGAAATAGAACAACTGAACTGAGATGTCACTCATTTATCTCTATGTCCTGTCTAGGTTTGCCTCAAAATCGTTTTTATGGGAAAATTGAAGCCTTGTCCGCCACATTCATCTAACTCATATTTCTCATTAAGTAAAGATCGAAAGTGTAAGGATAAATGTCACGCGATACTTGAACTTGTGTGTTCGAGGCCTGTACGCCTGCATGTGACTGAAGAAACACATCAGTGTTTCTTCTCTAAATACATCAATATTCTGACAATTTCTAAACCTAGCAACGAGTGTAATTACCTGCTCTAGAGAGACCTCTAGGACATGCAGAAAAAACGAAAGGTAAGAGATCGCGTAAAACATACTACATAAGAAAATATATGGAATCGTTTATTATGTGCTATGTAGGTTGGCCTCCGAATCATTTGAACGGAAAACTTGATATCTTGTAGAATCTGAATTTCAATGGTAAATGGGTTTGCGAAGTTTGGCCAATTTCTGTTTGGAACTTTGGAAGATATGTTATCTCTTTCAACAACCATAGTTTCCAACAATGAAAGTAATAACAATACATAGAATCGACATGCCGCATTAACCTAGTTATTCAAACAGACATGTGTGTACGAAATCTGGTCAGTTTCCAGTAGGAATTGCGGCAGGTAAATTTCGCTGCTTAATTAAAAATGGTGGCTTGGTCAGTTTTGGGCACAAAGTACGACAGAGAAAGTTGATTATTTATTTAAAAGTGGTGCCTTCTGACAACGAAACAAACAAAAATATATGATATCGAAAATAACAATTCCATAGACATGTCAATTGTAAATTGGCATGCCAAGTTTACTCAGTTTCACGTTCAAACTGTGCGAGATCCAATTCATTTCTTTCAAAAAGAATAGCCTCCAACGTTAGAGTAAATGAAAGTATGTGAAATCGGCATGCATCGTTCCACAGATATTTAAGTCGTAAATGAGTATGCCAAGCTTGTTAGTTTGTGACACAAAGTGTTTCAGATGAAGTTGATAGTTTATTTATGAACAGCAACCATACAAGAACAATATATTAAACAGGCATGCTTCGTTTTCTAGACATTCTGTCGTTAATAGGTGTGCAAAGCTCAGATAGTTTCTGGTTCAAATAGTTTGGGATAGAGTTGATTACCTCTTTCAATTATGATAGCCTCCAGCATTAAAACTAACAACAACATGTAAAATCAACATGTACTGTACTCGAGATATATCAACGTTTGTCACTTTCTGGTGGAAAATGTGACTGTAAAATTTTATATTTTATTTTAAATCGTAGCCTCTAAGAATGAAACTAACCACAGTATAAGAAATTGGCAATCTCCATTCCGTATATTTTGGAAAGTCCATTCACAAAGATGTGTCTCTCTTAACTTCGTTTTGAATTTAATAATTTTATTTTTTATTCACCTATAAAAGTAAGAATTAAATACTATGCTACTAGAATGACCAAAAGTTTAGTTTCCTGAGTAAAGGATGCGCCAAATATTAGGATATGCTTTTATCGAAATACAGTATTGGATCAACGTGATCCATACCATTGAAGGCAGCAAACATAGTACGATAAGGATTATGATAATGAATTATATATTCTAGCTTTACTGAAATGAATTCTGTTTCTCAAAAAGAGAAAGAATAGCTGAAGAAAGATGTTAGGGGCAACCACACATTTGGGAATCGTTCATCGTACATCGCCCAGCAATGTTATTAACTACTGGCAAGTCACATTACCAGAGGGGAATGTTAATTTGAACAAGCGGAGTCGAAAATAGAGTTAAACACATTTTACATTCAGGTGTCATAGTCTGCTCCGAAGGAATTATAATATCGAGAGTGTGGTAGAAAATATTATACGTAAGTAGAAGAAACAAACAATGTTCGATAGAAATAAAATTACTGCCACTCAAAACTTATCTGGTTTTGCAGCTCAACCCCTCCAAAGACATAAAAAAATTCCCTTTTGGTGAATTTCTGTAAATCAACTTGCAACTTGCGGGATGGGAAACGTTGATATATAAAAGTAACGAATATTTGTTTCGAACCCATAACTTTTGGATCGCTTGGTTGAGCAGCGGCTTTTGTGATTTTTTTGCAATCCCAATTCACTCCAAAATGACTCGTGGGATGAGATATGTGTAAATAAATGATAGAGGATGAAGAATATGAGTCTTGAATTGGCAGTTGTCTTGATCACTCACATGGACACTGAGACTTCCGGCACCGTGTTGCACTACGTAATTAATGGGAAAACATAAAGTCTCAGAAGTCTCCTAATTTAGTCTACAACAAAATTTAGGGCAATTTCAAACTATTTATATTTTTTCTTGAAAAAAACTAACATTTGTACACGTAGCTAGATTTTAACAAATAAATGAGATGAGGGAGAGGTACTGATGCCATTTTTCACTATGCGCTGTGGAGCTTTACCACAACGTAATTTTTAAAGGAAAATCGAAACATTATATATCCGTAAGTTATTTTTTTAAATAACGTTTTGAGGTTGTTGCAAATTGCAACCTCTTAGCACATTACATAAGAGTGACCCAAAATACGTCTTCGACGTGGCCATAACACTTTATATTAGATAGCAATAATTGCTTTCGGCTTCTTCTCCAGAAGCAAGTAAAATATAAATTTATGTTGTGTTTTCGTTGATTTTCACACATAGTTTGCATAAGGACCGTGTCGAGACAATCCTAGTACATCTCGATATGAGAAGTTACTATTTTAATTCCAGATATTTAACATATGACTATTACAATGGAATCACTATGAAATAGAACAACTGAACTGAGATGTCACTCATTTATCTCTATGTGCTGTCTAGGTTTGCCTCAAAATCGTTTTTAGGGGAAAATTGAAGCCTTGTCCGCCACATTCATCTAACTCATATTTCTCATTAAGTAAAGATCGAAAGTGTAAGGATAAATGTCACGCGATACTTGAACTTGTGTGTTCGAGGCCTGTACGCCTGCATGTGACTGAAGAAACACATCAGTGTCTCTTCTCTAAATACATCAATATTCTGACAATTTCTAAACCTAGCAACGAGTGTGATTACCTGCTCTGGAGAGACCTCTAGGACATGCAGAAAAAACGAAAGGTAAGAGATTGCGTAAAACATACTACATAAGAAAATATATGGAATCGTTTATTATGTGCTATGTAGGTTGGCCTCCGAATCATTTGAACGGAAAACTTGATATCTTGTAGAATCTGAATTTCAATGGTAAATGGGTTTGCGAAGTTTGGCCAATTTCTGTTTGGAAGTATGAAAGATCTGTTATCTCTTTCAACAACCATAGTTTCCAACAATGAAAGTAATAACAATACATAGAATCGACATGCCGCATTAACCTAGTTATTCAAACAGACATGTGTGTACGAAATCTGGTCAGTTTCCAGTAGGAATTGCGGCAGGTAAATTTCGCTGCTTAATTAAAAATGGTGGCTTGGTCAGTTTTGGGCACAAAGTACGACAGAGAAAGTTGATTATTTATTTAAAAGTGGTGGCTTCTGACAACGAAACAAACAAAAATATATGATATCGAAAATAACAATTCCATAGACATGTCAATTGTAAATTGGCATGCCAAGTTTACTCAGTTTCACGTTCAAACTGTGCGAGATCCAATTCATTTCATTCAAAAAGAATAGCCTCTAATGTTAGAGTAAATGAAAATATGTGAAAACGGCATGCATCGTTCCATAGATATTTAAGTCGTAAATGAGTGTGCCGAGCTTGTTAGTTTGTGATACAAAGTGTTTCAGATGAAGTTGATAGTTTATTTATGAACAGCAATAATACAACAACAATATATTAAACAGGCATGCTCCGTTTTCTAGACATTCTGTCGTTAATAGGTGTGCAAAGCTTGGATAGTTTCTGGTTCAAATAGTTTGGGATAGAGTTGATTATCTCTTTCAAATATGATAGCCTCTAGCATTAAAACTAACAACAACATGTAAAATCAACATGCACTTTTCTGGAGATATATCAACGTTTGTCATTTTCTGGTGGAAAATGTGACTGTTAAATTTTATATTTTATTTTAAATCGTAGCCTCTAAGAATGAAACTAACCACAGTATGTGAAATTGGCAATTCCATTCCCTACGTTTTGCAAAGTCTATTAACAAAGATATGTCTCTCTTAACTTCGTTTTGGAATTAAGAATTTTATTTTTTATTAACCTATAAAAGTAAGAATTAAATACTATGCTGCTAGAATGACCAAGAGTTAAGTTTCCTGAGTAAAGGATGCGCCAAATATTAGGATATGCTTTTATCGAAATACAGTATTGGATCAACTTGATCCATACCATTGAAGGTAGCAAACAGAGTACGATAAGGATTAAGATTCTAGCTTTACTAAAATGAATTCTTTTTCTCAAAAAGAGAAAGAATAGCTGAAGAAAGATGTTAGGGGCAACCACACATTTGGGAATCGTTCATCGTACATCGCCCAGCAATGTTATTAACTACTGCCAAGTCACATTACCAGAGGGGAATGTTAATTTGAACAAGCGGAGTCGAAAATAGAGTTAAACACATTTTACATTCAGGTGTCATAGTCTGCTCCGAAGGAATAATAATATCGAGAGTGTGGTAGAAAATATTATACGTAAGTAGAAGAAACAAACAATGTTCGATAGAAATAAAATTACTGCCACTCAAAACTTATCTGGTTTTGCAGCTCAACCCCTCCAAAGACATAAAAAAATTCCCTTTTGGTGAATTTCTGTAAATCAACTTGCAACTTGCGGGATGGGAAACGTTGGTATATAAAAGTAACGAATATTTGTTTCGAACCCATAATTTTTGGATCGCTTGGTTGAGCAGCGGCACTTGTGATATCTTTGCAATCCCAATTCACTCCAAAATGACTCGTGGGATGAGATATGTGTAAATAAATGATAGAGGATGAAGAAAATGAGTCTTGAATAGGCAGTTGTCTTGATCACTTACATGGACACTGAGACTTCCGACACCGTGTTGCACTACGTAATTAATGGGAAAACATAAAGTCTCAGAAGTCTCCTAAATTAGTCTACAACAAAAATTAGGGCAATTTCAAACTATTTATATTTTTTCTTACTTGAAAAAACTAACATTTGTACACGTAGCTAGTTTTTAACAAATAATTGAGATGAGGGATAAATACTGATGCCATTTTTCACTATGCGCTGTGGAGCTTTACCACAACGTAATTTTTAAAGGAAAATCGAAACATTATATATCCGTAAGTTTTTTCGTTAAATAACGTTTTGAGGTTGTTGCAAATTGCAACCTCTTAGCACATTACATAAGAGTGACCCAAAATACGTCTTCGACGTGGCCATAACACTTTATATTAGATAGCAATAATTGCTTTCGGCTTCTTCTCCAGAAGCAAGTAAAATATAAATTTATGTTGTGTTTTCGTTGATTTTCACACATAGTTTGCATAAGGACCGTGTCGAGACAATCCTAGTACATCTCGATAAGAGAAGTTACTATTTTAATTCCAGATATTTAACATATGACTATTACAATGGAATCACTATGAAATAGAACAACTGAACTGAGATGTCACTCATTTATCTCTATGTGCTGTCTAGGTTTGCCTCAAAATCGTTTTTAGGGGAAAATTGAAGCCTTGTCCGCCACATTCATCTAACTCATATTTCTCATTAAGTAAATATCGAAAGTGTAAGGATAAATGTCACGCGATACTTGAACTTGTGTGTTCGAGGCCTGTACGCCTGCATGTGACTGAATAAACACATCAGTGTTTCTTCTCTAAATACATCAATATTCTGACAATTTCTAAACCTAGCAACGAGTGTAATTACCTGCTCTGGAGAGACCTCTAGGACATGCAGAAAAAACGAAAGGTAAGAGATTGCGTAAAACATACTACATAAGAAAATATATGGAATCGTTTATTATGTGCTATGTAGGTTGGCCTCCGAATCATTTGAACGGAAAACTTGATATCTTGTAGAATGTGAATTTCAATGGTAAATGGGTTTGCGAAGTTTGGCCAATTTCTGTTTGGAAGTATGGAAGATCTGTTATCTCTTTCAACAACCATAGTTTCCAACAATGAAAGTAATAACAATACATAGAATCGACATGCCGCATTAACCTAGTTATTCAAACAGACATGTGTGTACGAAATCTGGTCAGTTTCCAGTAGGAATTGCGGCAGGTAAATTTCGCTGCTTAATTAAAAATGGTGGCTTGGTCAGTTTTGGGCACAAAGTACGACAGAGAAAGTTGATTATTTATTTAAAAGTGGTGGCTTCTGACAACGAAACAAACAAAAATATATGATATCGAAAATAACAATTCCATAGACATGTCAATTGTAAATTGGCATGCCAAGTTTACTCAGTTTCACGTTCAAACTGTGCGAGATCCAATTCATTTCATTCAAAAAGAATAGCCTCCAACGTTAGTGTAAATGAAAATATGTGAAATCGGCATGCATCGTTCCATAGATATTTAAGTCGTAAATGAGTATCCCAAGCTTGTTAGTTTGTGATACAAAGTGTTTCAGATGAAGTTGATAGTTTATTTATGAACAGCAATAATACAAGAACAATATATTAAACAGGCATGCTCCGTTTTCTAGACATTCTGTCGTTAATAGGTGTGCAGAGCTCAGATAGTTTCTGGTTCAAATAGTTTGGGATAGAGTTGATTACCTCTTTCAATTATGATAGCCTCCAGCATTAAAACTAACAACAACATGTAAAATCAACATGTACTGTACTCGAGATATATCACCGTTTGTCACTTTCTGGTGGAAAATGTGACTGTTAAATTTTATATTTTATTTTAAATCGTAGCCTCTAAGAATGAAACTAACCACAGTATAAGAAATTGGCAATCTCCATTCCGTATATTTTAAAAAGTCCATTCACAAAGTTGTGTCTCTCTTAACTTCGTTTTGAAATTAATAATTTTATTTTTTATTAACCTATAAAAGTAAGAATTAAATACTATGCTACTAGAATGACCAAAAGTTTAGTTTCCTGAGTAAAGGATGCGCCAAATAATAGGATATGCTTTTATCGAAATACAGTATTGGATCAACGTGATCCATACCATTGAAGGTAGCAAACATAGTACGATAAGGATTATGATAATGAATTATATATTCTAGCTTTACTGAAATGAATTCTTTTTCTCAAATAGAGAAAGAATAGCTGAAGAAAGATGTTAGGGGCAACCACACATTTGGGAATCGTTCATCGTACATCGCCCAGCAATGTTATTAACTACTGGCAAGTCACATTACCAGAGGGGAATGTTAATTTGAACAAGCGGAGTCGAAAATAGAGTTAAACATATTTTACATTCAGGTGTCATAGTCTGCTCCGAAGGAATTATAATATCGAGAGTGTGGTAGAAAATATTATACGTAAGTAGAAGAAACAAACAATTTTCGATAGAAATAAAATTACTGCCACTCAAAACTTATCTGGTTTTGCAGCTCAACCCTTCCAAAGACATAAAAAAATTCCCTTTTGGTGAATTTCTTTAAATCAAGTTGCAACTTGCGGGATGGGAAACGTTGGTATATAAAAGTAACGAATATTTGTTTCGAACCCATAATTTTTGGATCGCTTGGTTGAGCAGCGGCACTTGTGATATCTTTGCAATCCCAATTCACTCCAAAATGACTCGTGGGATGAGATATGTGTGAATAAATGATAGAGGATGAAGAAAATGAGTCTTGAATAGGCAGTTGTCTTGATCACTTACATGGACACTGAGACTTCCGACACCGTGTTCCACTACGTAATTAAAGGGAAAACATAAAGTCTCAGAAGTCTCCTAAATTAGTCTACAACAAAATTTAGGGCAATTTCAAACTATTTATATTTTTTCTTACTTGAAAAAACTAACATTTGTACACGTAGCTAGTTTTTAACAAATAATTGAGATGAGGGATAAATACTGATGCCATTTTTCACTATGCGCTGTGGAGCTTTACCACAACGTAATTTTTAAAGGAAAATCGAAACATTATATATCCGTAAGTTTTTTCGTTAAATAACGTTTTGAGGTTGTTGCAAATTGCAACCTCTTAGCACATTACATAAGAGTGACCCAAAATACGTCTTCGACGTGGCCATAACACTTTATATTAGATAGCAATAATTGCTTTCGGCTTCTTCTCCAGAAGCAAGTAAAATATAAATTTATGTTGTGTTTTCGTTGATTTTCACACATAGTTTGCATAAGGACCGTGTCGAGACAATCCTAGTACATCTCGATAAGAGAAGTTACTATTTTAATTCCAGATATTTAACATATGACTATTACAATGGAATCACTATGAAATAGAACAACTGAACTGAGATGTCACTCATTTATCTCTATGTCCTGTCTAGGTTTGCCTCAAAATCGTTTTTATGGGAAAATTGAAGCCTTGTCCGCCACATTCATCTAACTCATATTTCTCATTAAGTAAAGATCGAAAGTGTAAGGATAAATGTCACGCGATACTTGAACTTGTGTGTTCGAGGCCTGTACGCCTGCATGTGACTGAAGAAACACATCAGTGTTTCTTCTCTAAATACATCAATATTCTGACAATTTCTAAACCTAGCAACGAGTGTAATTACCTGCTCTAGAGAGACCTCTAGGACATGCAGAAAAAACGAAAGGTAAGAGATCGCGTAAAACATACTACATAAGAAAATATATGGAATCGTTTATTATGTGCTATGTAGGTTGGCCTCCGAATCATTTGAACGGAAAACTTGATATCTTGTAGAATGTGAATTTCAATGGTAAATGGGTTTGCGAAGTTTGGCCAATTTCTGTTTGGAACTTTGGAAGATATGTTATCTCTTTCAACAACCATAGTTTCCAACAATGAAAGTAATAACAATACATAGAATCGACATGCCGCATTAACCTAGTTATTCAAACAGACATGTGTGTACGAAATCTGGTCAGTTTCCAGTAGGAATTGCGGCAGGTAAATTTCGCTGCTTAATTAAAAATGGTGGCTTGGTCAGTTTTGGGCACAAAGTACGACAGAGAAAGTTGATTATTTATTTAAAAGTGATGGCTTCTGACAGCGAAACAAACAAAAATATATGATATCGAAAATAACATTTCCATAGACATGTCAATTGTAAATTGGCATGCCAAGTTTACTCAGTTTCACGTTCAAACTGTGCGAGATCCAATTCATTTCATTCAAAAAGAATAGCCTCCAACGTTAGTGTAAATGAAAATATGTGAAATCGGCATGCATCGTTCCATAGATATTTAAGTCGTAAATGAGTATCCCAAGCTTGTTAGTTTGTGATACAAAGTGTTTCAGATGAAGTTGATAGTTTATTTATGAACAGCAATAATACAAGAACAATATATTAAACAGGCATGCTCCGTTTTCTAGACATTCTGTCGTTAATAGGTGTGCAGAGCTCAGATAGTTTCTGGTTCAAATAGTTTGGGATAGAGTTGATTACCTCTTTCAATTATGATAGCCTCCAGCATTAAAACTAACAACAACATGTAAAATCAACATGTACTGTACTCGAGATATATCAACGTTTGTCACTTTCTGGTGGAAAATGTGACTGTTAAATTTTATATTTTATTTTAAATCGTAGCCTCTAAGACTGAAACTAACCACAGTATAAGAAATTGGCAATCTCCATTCCGTATATTTTAAAAAGTCCATTCACAAAGTTGTGTCTCTCTTAACTTCGTTTTGAAATTAATAATTTTATTTTTTATTAACCTATAAAAGTAAGAATTAAATACTATGCTACTAGAATGACCAAAAGTTTAGTTTCCTGAGTAAAGGATGCGCCAAATAATAGGATATGCTTTTATCGAAATACAGTATTGGATCAACGTGATCCATACCATTGAAGGTAGCAAACATAGTACGATAAGGATTATGATAATGAATTATATATTCTAGCTTTACTGAAATGAATTCTTTTTCTCAAATAGAGAAAGAATAGCTGAAGAAAGATGTTAGGGGCAACCACACATTTGGGAATCGTTCATCGTACATCGCCCAGCAATGTTATTAACTACTGGCAAGTCACATTACCAGAGGGGAATGTTAATTTGAACAAGCGGAGTCGTAAATAGAGTTAAACATATTTTACATTTAGGTGTCATAGTCTGCTCCGAAGGAATTATAATATCGAGAGTGTGGTAGAAAATATTATACGTAAGTAGAAGAAACAAACAATTTTCGATAGAAATAAAATTACTGCCACTCAAAACTTATCTGGTTTTGCAGCTCAACCCCTCCAAAGACATAAAAAAATTCCCTTTTGGTGAATTTCTGTAAATCAACTTGCAACTTGCGGGATGGGAAACGTTGGTATATAAAAGTAACGAATATTTGTTTCGAACCCATAATTTTTGGATCGCTTGGTTGAGCAGCGGCACTTGTGATATCTTTGCAATCCCAATTCACTCCAAAATGACTCGTGGGATGAGATATGTGTAAATAAATGATAGAGGATGAAGAAAATGAGTCTTGAATAGGCAGTTGTCTTGATCACTTACATGGACACTGAGACTTCCGACACCGTGTTGCACTACGTAATTAATGGGAAAACATAAAGTCTCAGAAGTCTCCTAAATTAGTCTACAACAAAAATTAGGGCAATTTCAAACTATTTATATTTTTTCTTACTTGAAAAAACTAACATTTGTACACGTAGCTAGTTTTTAACAAATAATTGAGATGAGGGATAAATACTGATGCCATTTTTCACTATGCGCTGTGGAGCTTTACCACAACGTAATTTTTAAAGGAAAATCGAAACATTATATATCCGTAAGTTTTTTCGTTAAATAACGTTTTGAGGTTGTTGCAAATTGCAACCTCTTAGCACATTACATAAGAGTGACCCAAAATACGTCTTCGACGTGGCCATAACACTTTATATTAGATAGCAATAATTGCTTTCGGCTTCTTCTCCAGAAGCAAGTAAAATATAAATTTATGTTGTGTTTTCGTTGATTTTCACACATAGTTTGCATAAGGACCGTGTCGAGACAATCCTAGTACATCTCGATAAGAGAAGTTACTATTTTAGTTCCAGATATTTAACATATGACTATTACAATGGAATCACTATGAAATAGAACAACTGAACTGAGATGTCACTCATTTATCTCTATGTGCTGTCTAGGTTTGCCTCAAAATCGTTTTTAGGGGAAAATTGAAGCCTTGTCCGCCACATTCATCTAACTCATATTTCTCATTAAGTAAATATCGAAAGTGTAAGGATAAATGTCACGCGATACTTGAACTTGTGTGTTCGAGGCCTGTACGCCTGCATGTGACTGAATAAACACATCAGTGTTTCTTCTCTAAATACATCAATATTCTGACAATTTCTAAACCTAGCAACGAGTGTAATTACCTGCTCTGGAGAGACCTCTAGGACATGCAGAAAAAACGAAAGGTAAGAGATTGCGTAAAACATACTACATAAGAAAATATATGGAATCGTTTATTATGTGCTATGTAGGTTGGCCTCCGAATCATTTGAACGGAAAACTTGATATCTTGTAGAATCTGAATTTCAATGGTAAATGGGTTTGCGAAGTTTGGCCAATTTCTGTTTGGAAGTATGGAAGATATGTTATCTCTTTCAACAACCATAGTTTCCAACAATGAAAGTAATAACAATACATAGAATCGACATGCCGCATTAACCTAGTTATTCAAACAGACATGTGTGTACGAAATCTGGTCAGTTTCCAGTAGGAATTGCGGCAGGTAAATTTCGCTGCTTAATTAAAAATGGTGGCTTGGTCAGTTTTGGGCACAAAGTACGACAGAGAAAGTTGATTATTTATTTAAAAGTGGTGCCTTCTGACAACGAAACAAACAAAAATATATGATATCGAAAATAACAATTCCATAGACATGTCAATTGTAAATTGGCATGCCAAGTTTACTCAGTTTCACGTTCAAACTGTGCGAGATCCAATTCATTTCTTTCAAAAAGAATAGCCTCCAACGTTAGAGTAAATGAAAGTATGTGAAATCGGCATGCATCGTTCCACAGATATTTAAGTCGTAAATGAGTATGCCAAGCTCGTTAGTTTGTGACACAAAGTGTTTCAGATGAAGTTGATAGTTTATTTATGAACAGCAACCATACAAGAACAATATATTAAACAGGCATGCTTCGTTTTCTAGACATTCTGTCGTTAATAGGTGTGCAAAGCTCAGATAGTTTCTGGTTCAAATAGTTTGGGATAGAGTTGATTACCTCTTTCAATTATGATAGCCTCCAGCATTAAAACTAACAACAACATGTAAAATCAACATGTACTGTACTCGAGATATATCAACGTTTGTCACTTTCTGGTGGAAAATGTGACTGTAAAATTTTATATTTTATTTTAAATCGTAGCCTCTAAGAATGAAACTAACCACAGTATAAGAAATTGGCAATCTCCATTCCGTATATTTTGGAAAGTCCATTCACAAAGATGTGTCTCTCTTAACTTCGTTTTGAATTTAATAATTTTATTTTTTATTAACCTATAAAAGTAAGAATTAAATACTATGATACTAGAATGACCAAAAGTTTAGTTTCCTGAGTAAAGGATGCGCCAAATATTAGGATATGCTTTTATCGAAATACAGTATTGGATCAACGTGATCCATACCATTGAAGGTAGCAAACATAGTACGATAAGGATTATGATAATGAATTATATATTCTAGCTTTACTGAAATGAATTCTGTTTCTCAAAAAGAGAAAGAATAGCTGAAGAAAGATGTTAGGGGCAACCACACATTTGGGAATCGTTCATCGTACATCGCCCAGCAATGTTATTAACTACTGGCAAGTCACATTACCAGAGGGGAATGTTAATTTGAACAAGCGGAGTCGAAAATAGAGTTAAACACATTTTACATTCAGGTGTCATAGTCTGCTCCGAAGGAATTATAATATCGAGAGTGTGGTAGAAAATATTATACGTAAGAAGAAGAAACAAACAATGTTCGATAGAAATAAAATTACTGCCACTCAAAACTTATCTGGTTTTGCAGCTCAACCCCTCCAAAGACATAAAAAAATTCCCTTTTGGTGAATTTCTGTAAATCAACTTGCAACTTGCGGGATGGGAAACGTTGATATATAAAAGTAACGAATATTTGTTTCGAACCCATAACTTTTGGATCGCTTGGTTGAGCAGCGGCTTTTGTGATTTTTTTGCAATCCCAATTCACTCCAAAATGACTCGTGGGATGAGATATGTGTAAATAAATGATAGAGGATGAAGAATATGAGTCTTGAATTGGCAGTTGTCTTGATCACTCACATGGACACTGAGACTTCCGGCACCGTGTTGCACTACGTAATTAATGGGAAAACATAAAGTCTCAGAAGTCTCCTAATTTAGTCTACAACAAAATTTAGGGCAATTTCAAACTATTTATATTTTTTCTTGAAAAAAACTAACATTTGTACACGTAGCTAGATTTTAACAAATAAATGAGATGAGGGAGAGGTACTGATGCCATTTTTCACTATGCGCTGTGGAGCTTTACCACAACGTAATTTTTAAAGGAAAATCGAAACATTATATATCCGTAAGTTATTTTTTTAAATAACGTTTTGAGGTTGTTGCAAATTGCAACCTCTTAGCACATTACATAAGAGTGACCCAAAATACGTCTTCGACGTGGCCATAACACTTTATATTAGATAGCAATAATTGCTTTCGGCTTCTTCTCCAGAAGCAAGTAAAATATAAATTTATGTTGTGTTTTCGTTGATTTTCACACATAGTTTGCATAAGGACCGTGTCGAGACAATCCTAGTACATCTCGATATGAGAAGTTACTATTTTAATTCCAGATATTTAACATATGACTATTACAATGGAATCACTATGAAATAGAACAACTGAACTGAGATGTCACTCATTTATCTCTATGTGCTGTCTAGGTTTGCCTCAAAATCGTTTTTAGGGGAAAATTGAAGCCTTGTCCGCCACATTCATCTAACTCATATTTCTCATTAAGTAAAGATCGAAAGTGTAAGGATAAATGTCACGCGATACTTGAACTTGTGTGTTCGAGGCCTGTACGCCTGCATGTGACTGAAGAAACACATCAGTGTCTCTTCTCTAAATACATCAATATTCTGACAATTTCTAAACCTAGCAACGAGTGTGATTACCTGCTCTGGAGAGACCTCTAGGACATGCAGAAAAAACGAAAGGTAAGAGATTGCGTAAAACATACTACATAAGAAAATATATGGAATCGTTTATTATGTGCTATGTAGGTTGGCCTCCGAATCATTTGAACGGAAAACTTGATATCTTGTAGAATCTGAATTTCAATGGTAAATGGGTTTGCGAAGTTTGGCCAATTTCTGTTTGGAAGTATGGAAGATCTGTTATCTCTTTCAACAACCATAGTTTCCAACAATGAAAGTAATAACAATACATAGAATCGACATGCCGCATTAACCTAGTTATTCAAACAGACATGTGTGTACGAAATCTGGTCAGTTTCCAGTAGGAATTGCGGCAGGTAAATTTCGCTGCTTAATTAAAAATGGTGGCTTGGTCAGTTTTGGGCACAAAGTACGACAGAGAAAGTTGATTATTTATTTAAAAGTGGTGGCTTCTGACAACGAAACAAACAAAAATATATGATATCGAAAATAACAATTCCATAGACATGTCAATTGTAAATTGGCATGCCAAGTTTACTCAGTTTCACGTTCAAACTGTGCGAGATCCAATTCATTTCATTCAAAAAGAATAGCCTCTAATGTTAGAGTAAATGAAAATATGTGAAAACGGCATGCATCGTTCCATAGATATTTAAGTCGTAAATGAGTGTGCCGAGCTTGTTAGTTTGTGATACAAAGTGTTTCAGATGAAGTTGATAGTTTATTTATGAACAGCAATAATACAACAACAATATATTAAACAGGCATGCTCCGTTTTCTAGACATTCTGTCGTTAATAGGTGTGCAAAGCTTGGATAGTTTCTGGTTCAAATAGTTTGGGATAGAGTTGATTATCTCTTTCAAATATGATAGCCTCTAGCATTAAAACTAACAACAACATGTAAAATCAACATGCACTTTTCTGGAGATATATCAACGTTTGTCATTTTCTGGTGGAAAATGTGACTGTTAAATTTTATATTTTATTTTAAATCGTAGCCTCTAAGAATGAAACTAACCACAGTATGTGAAATTGGCAATTCCATTCCCTACGTTTTGCAAAGTCTATTAACAAAGATATGTCTCTCTTAACTTCGTTTTGGAATTAAGAATTTTATTTTTTATTAACCTATAAAAGTAAGAATTAAATACTATGCTGCTAGAATGACCAAGAGTTAAGTTTCCTGAGTAAAGGATGCGCCAAATATTAGGATATGCTTTTATCGAAATACAGTATTGGATCAACTTGATCCATACCATTGAAGGTAGCAAACAGAGTACGATAAGGATTAAGATTCTAGCTTTACTAAAATGAATTCTTTTTCTCAAAAAGAGAAAGAATAGCTGAAGAAAGATGTTAGGGGCAACCACACATTTGGGAATCGTTCATCGTACATCGCCCAGCAATGTTATTAACTACTGCCAAGTCACATTACCAGAGGGGAATGTTAATTTGAACAAGCGGAGTCGAAAATAGAGTTAAACACATTTTACATTCAGGTGTCATAGTCTGCTCCGAAGGAATAATAATATCGAGAGTGTGGTAGAAAATATTATACGTAAGTAGAAGAAACAAACAATGTTCGATAGAAATAAAATTACTGCCACTCAAAACTTATCTGGTTTTGCAGCTCAACCCCTCCAAAGACATAAAAAAATTCCCTTTTGGTGAATTTCTGTAAATCAACTTGCAACTTGCGGGATGGGAAACGTTGATATATAAAAGTAACGAATATTTGTTTCGAACCCATAACTTTTGGATCGCTTGGTTGAGCAGCGGCACTTGTGATTTTTTTGCAATCCCAATTCACTCCAAAATGACTCGTGGGATGAGATATGTGTAAATAAATGATAGAGGATGAAGAATATGAGTCTTGAATTGGCAGTTGTCTTGATCACTTACATGGACACTGAGACTTCCGACACCGTGTTGCACTACGTAATTAATGGGAAAACATAAAGTCTCAGAAGTCTCCTAAATTAGTCTACAACAAAATTTAGGGCAATTTCAAACTATTTATATTTTTTCTTACTTGAAAAAACTAACATTTGTACACGTAGCTAGTTTTTAACAAATAATTAGATGAGGGACAGGTACTGATGCCATTTTTCACTATGCGCTGTGGAGCTTTACCACAACGTAATTTTTAAAGGAAAATCGAAACATTATATATCCGTAAGTTTTTTCGTTAAATAACGTTTTGAGGTTGTTGCAAATTGCAACCTCTTAGCACATTACATAAGAGTGACCCAAAATACGTCTTCGACGTGGCCATAACACTTTATATTAGATAGCAATAATTGCTTTCGGCTTCTTCTCCAGAAGCAAGTAAAATATAAATTTATGTTGTGTTTTCGTTGATTTTCACACATAGTTTTCATAAGGACCGTGTCGAGACAATCCTAGTACATCTCGATAAGAGAAGTTACTATTTTAATTCCAGATATTCTACATATGACTATTACAATGGAATCACTATGAAATAGAACAACTGAACTGAGATGTCACTCATTTATCTCTATGTGCTGTCTAGGTTTGCCTCAAAATCGTTTTTAGGGGAAAATTGAAGCCTTATCCGCCACATTCATCTAACTCATATTTCTCATTAAGTAAAGATCGAAAGTGTAAGGATAAATGTCACGCGATACTTGAACTTGTGTGTTCGAGGCCTGTACGCCTGCATGTGACTGAAGAAACACATCAGTGTCTCTTCTCTAAATACATCAATATTCTGACAATTTCTAAACCTAGCAACGAGTGTGATTACCTGCTCTGGAGAGACCTCTAGGACATGCAGAAAAAACGAAAGGTAAGAGATCGCGTAAAACATACTACATAAGAAAATATATGGAATCGTTTATTATGTGCTATGTAGGTTGGCCTCCGAATCATTTGAACGGAAAACTTGATATCTTGTAGAATCTGAATTTCAATGGGAAATGGGTTTGCGAAGTTTGGCCAATTTCTGTTTGGAAGTATGGAAGATATGTTATCTCTTTCAACAACCATAGTTTCCAACAATGAAAGTAGTAACAATGCATAGAATCGACATGCCGCATTAACCTAGTTATTCAAACAGACATGTATGTACGAAATCTGGTCAGCTTCCGGTAGGATGTGCGGCAGATAAATTTGGATGCTTAATTAAAAATTTTGGCTTGGTCAGTTTTGGGCACAAAGTACGACAGAGAAAGTTGATCATTTATTTAAAAGTGGTGGCTTCTGACAACGAAACAAACAAAAATATATGATATCGATAATAACAATTCCATAGATATGTCAATTGTAAATTGGCGTGCTAAGTCTACTCAGTTTCACGTCAAACTATGCGAGATCCAATTCATTTCATTCAAAAAGAATAGCCTCCAACGTTAGAATTAATGAAAATATGTGAAATCAGCATGCATCGTTCCATAGATATTTAAGTCGTAAATGAGTATGCCGAGCTTGTTAGTTTTTGATACAAAGTGTTTCAGATGATGTTGATAGTTTATTTATGAACAGCAATAAAACTAACCACAATATATTAAACAGGCATGCTCCATTTTCTAGACATTCTGTCGTTAATAGGTAGCAAAGCTTGGATAGTTTCTGGTTCAAATAGTTTGGGATAGAGTTGATTATCTCTTTCAAATATGATAGCCTCTAGCATTAAAACTAACAACAACATGTAAAATCAACATGCACTTTTCTCGAGATATTTCAGCGTTTGTCATTTTCTGGTGGAAAATGTGACTGTTAAATTTTATATTTTAATTTTACAATGGTAGCCTCTAAGAATGAAACTAACCACAGTATGTGAAATTAGCATTCTCCATTCCCTATATTTTGGAACGTCCATTCACAAAGATGTGTCTCTTTTAACTTGGTTTTCGAATTAATAGTTTTATTTTTTATTAACCTATAAAAGTAAGAATAAAATACTATGCTACTAGAATGACCAAGAGTTTAGTTTCCTGAGTATAGAATGCGCCAAATATTAGGATATGCTTTTATCGAAATACAGTATTGCATCAACTCGATCCATACCATTGAAGTTAGCAAACATTGTACGATAAGCATTATGATAGTGAATTATATATTCTAGCTTTACTGAAATGAATTCTGTTTCTCAAAAAGAGTAAGAATAGCTGAAGAAAGACGTTAGGGGCAACCGCACATTTGGGAATCGTTCATCGTACGTCGCGCAGCAATGTTATTAACTACTGCCAAGTCACGTTACCAGAGGGGAATGTTAATTTGAACAAGGAGAGTCGAAAATAGAGTTAAACACATTTATGTTGTGTTTTCGTAAAATAAGGGCATATGAAATCACTATGAAATAGAACAACTGAACTGAGATGTCAGTCATTTATCTCTATGTGCTGTCTAGGTTTGCCTCAAAATCGTTTTTAGTGGAAAATTGAAGCCTTATACGCCACATTGATCTAACTCACATTTTTCATTAAGTAAAGGGCGAAAGTGTTAAGAGTAAATGGCACGCGATACTTGAATTTGTGTGTTCCAGGCTTGTACGCCTGCATGCGACTGAAGAAACACATCAGTGTCTGTTCTCTTAATACATTAATATTTTGACACTTTCTAAACCTAGCAGTGAGTGTGATTACCTGCTCTGGAGAGATTTGTAGGACAGTCAGGAAAAAACGAAAGGTAAGAGATAGCGTAAAACATAGTACATAAGAATATGTATGGAATCGTTTATTATGTGCTATGTAGGTTGGCCTCCGTATCATTTGAACGGAAAACTTGATATCTTGTAGAATCTGTATTTCAATGGTAAATGGGTGTGGGAAGTTTGGCCAATTTCTGTTTGGAAGTATGGAAGATATGTTATCTCTTTCAAGAACCATAGTTTCCAACAGTGAAAGTAGTAACAATATATGGAAAAAAATGAAATGAAATCTTTGAGTTTTACGTCCCACGGTTATGCCGGTTAGGCTAAAGGAGACGGTGATGATGAGAGATGAGTGAAATGGTGGAATGAAGAAAGTGGGAGGAAACGGGAGAACCCCGAGAAAACCCACGAGCACGGTGTTTGTCCACCACAAAGTTCACTTGGCGGGGGCTGGGATCGAACCCGGGACCCCAAGCACCAGAGGTGAACGCTCTGCCACTGAGCCACCGCGCCCCCCTAACAATATATGGAATCGACGTGCCGCATTAACCTAGTTATTCTAACAGACATGTGTGTACGAAATCTGGTCAGCTTCCGTTAGGAAGTGCGGCAGGTAAATTTAGCTGCTTAATTAATAATGGTGGCTTGGTCAGTTTTGGGCACAAAGTACGACAGAGAAAGTTGATTTTATTATTTAGAAATGGTGGCTGCTGACAATCAAACAAACAAAATATATGAAACTGATATTAACAATTCCCTAGATAAGTCAATTGTAAATAAGCGTGCCATGTTTACTCAGATTCAAATCTTTTGAGATCCAGTTTATTTCTTTCAAAAATGATAGCCTCCAACATTAAAATTAATAATATGTGAAA
Organism: Thermobia domestica; assembly: GCF_964235325.1. Taxonomy (NCBI): domain Eukaryota; kingdom Metazoa; phylum Arthropoda; class Insecta; order Zygentoma; family Lepismatidae; genus Thermobia; species Thermobia domestica. Next base: position 248,954,601 of record NC_137456.1, on the reverse strand, counting down.
TTGGCGTACATCTTTCCCTAGATATTTCAATCGTAAATGTGTGTGCCGAGTTAGTCAGATTCTGGTACAAATGTATCAGGTGGGTTTGATATTTCACTTAAAATTGTGTGGTTCAATGTGTTTATCTCTTTCAAATATATTTCCTCCTCCAGCAATAAAACTAACAACAATATGTAAAATCGAATTAATCTTTTTCTAAATTTCGGATTGTCCATTAACCAAGCTGCATCTCTCTTAACTTGGTTTTTGGATTAATTATGTTTTTTTTTCAATTTTGTTAGTTTTAAAAATTAAAGACCGTCGCGTCATCTACAATGTTAGACACAAACTATTTGGCCTTGAAAAATAATCTTCATCCGGGTTTAATAGATAACTTGTATTGATATATTCACATATTTACCATGGGACATTTTCATTTAGTATAATATAATCCGTCATGTTGAAATTCTGAAAAAAGTTTGGATGCAATATCTAATGAATAACTAAAGTTTATAACTACGTTGCTAAGAATCGTACTTGACACAATGCGAAAGAGATACTGCATGAGAAAATGGATGGAATTAGCGATAGATAGGGTTGAGGGTGATTCTTTAGGAACTCAAGCCGCATACCATCAATTAATAATATAACGTATCGTCAGACGTTTCTATCATTGGCGTCGTTCTAAATAGTAACTTATTATTGTTAATTTTACGCATTCTCTCACTCAGTATCTTTTGTCACATCCTTTCACTCTGCATTCTCCCTGGTGATCTTGCCACAAATGTTACACAGACTCACTGCGATAGTAGTAGATAACAAGATGTCTTTTTCGAAAGAATCAGCGTCTAAACACAGCATATCTGCTGGAAACACTAGTAGCTTTATACAAGAATTAGACGTTGAAATTAAAATATCTAGTAGAGATTCATATTTTTAACTCAACAAGGTGTTTGAGCTTCTTTGGCGTTGAGTCGTGCAGCAACACAACCTTAAAGAGGTTGATCTTAGTCCTTCACTGTTTTGAAAGCATTCTTCAATTTAATCGAAACAGTAATGAATTACGTCTTTAAGTAATAAGTATGTTACTATGAGTTACATACCAATATATACAGTAACTTTCGTTCTACAAAATTTCAACTTTGCACGATGTCTCGTATAGAGCGATAATAGAAAAGTGCACATAAATTAGATCAGTAAGTTCTGTATTAATTTCGAAAACTTGGTACGATGGAACACGTTCTTTATGCTAGGAGCTCCCGCCCAAACCTTTTATAAACGATTCCAAGTACGATTGAAAATCGACGAACGGGGTAACATGTCATAGTAATTTTACATACAAATACAGCCCTCGAGTGCTACAACAGGTAGTTACCATACCTCCTATAACAACAGTGGATGGAACTTTCTTGTCTCCTTTAATGTGTTTAGGGAATCAATAGGTGAATTGTTTCGAGGGTACCCAAGAGGTGAACTTTATTTTCATTTACCCTTGATACTTAATTTAGGCTGCTTCAATCCATCATTCATTCCTGAAAAAGAATTATGTTATTTCCTTTGTTCACTTTGACAATTAATTTGCTTCTTAAGCACGACATGGCCACGTATAACTGTGGAAAATATTTTGTCCAGAACGTGACTTAGTGGAAAACTGTTATTTAGTGATTGAGCTCGTGTCAGAACCGTTGTTCAATGGGAGCTGCGGAGGCAATTACTCCCTCCTTAGTTTAAGACATATATATTTTATCAAGAAAATAGTAGTAAATTAGTGAAAAATGTAAAATTTTACTTATATGAAGGGGTGTTGACCCCGTTTTTTTTTTACCAGAAGTTAAAACAGGTAATTGTTAGTTGTCCATTTTAAAGGGTGACATTGAAGATCTGTTAATACCAATTTACAAATGAAACTTGTAATTGTTAAATGTAATTGAACACAGCAATTGAAAGTGAAGATGTATGTATATTGCGTTGCGCGTTTGTCGTTCCGTTTCACATATTTGAAATAAGACACTTACCTGAAATGCTGCATAAGGCCCATCCCTTCGCCTCCTTGGAGCTATCATATGCCAGCATTTCATTTCACATACGAAATGATGTAGCTATGAGTGAATTAACCAGAGAATGCTAGAACCTCGAAGTTTGCGAAATTCGAGGTATTCTGAGTTGAAATTCTATCTCAAAATTGAGTTTTGAACGAAATGCTGCTATTGAAGTCTTATTTCGTCCATAATAAGACAGCAGCAGTTTATAATCAAAATGTGTTGAAATTCCAATACTGGTGCAGATTATGTACATGGGAACTCAAAAGGGGAGCGACAAGACTAATTGATAAAATATGCGTCTGACTCACATGTTTACCTCGGAATGAGTCCGGAATGTCTAGAATGATGAATTCTTTGTTATTTTGTTTAAACAGAAAATACTCCTATGAATTGCCTTATAATTTTATGTTTCGTTAATTTCAATGTTTCATTCTTTGTTTCTAAACTTTCTATGCAAGTAACTGCAAACCAGTTGTGAGTTATTTTGTGAATTAGTCTCTATATGCTGTCTTGATTGCATTCCTTCCAAATGCGAGTCCTTATGATCCGTTCCATGTTCGGATCAGTAATGAAACTAATTTTGATCACTTTTCTTATTCTAGGATTCTAAGTTTTATGGTGTATTTAATATAAGAACTACTGTTAATGGATTCTCATTGTCACAATATAAAGTACTCATACGCATTCAAACGCGTGTCCTTCGTTCACTGCGGATTCGTTCACGAATTCAGAGTTTACGATTCTCACACTTCAGTGCTCCGATACACCTACGCACATTAGCTCAATGTTTGATTGTGTGTTCAAGGGCATTTTTTTCATGCTTTATTAAATTCGAAGCTTCAATTGCATGATGAATCGTCTTCTAAAATTCTTATGATTTCACGACCATTATTGCAGCCATCACCATGACTGTATCGATATACATACATACACTTTGTTTTCTCGTGCTACTACATAATTTAATTCACAGTTTTTTGCACTGACAATGTACAATTTTAAGACGTAATCGCGGATGTGGGACTACTGAAGAACCTCCATTTAGTTCTGTCTTTTAAGCTTTCCATTGTTGTACTTGCATGTAAGTTCTTAACGACTGAATCAACTGACTAATTCTCAAAGAAATACTTCTGCACATTCTTGAGCGGAAACATTCTTTTGAATTGTTTTCAGAACTTTTATTTTTCCTTGTGTGCAGAGTGCTAACGTTTTATCACCCTTGGTAACTGCATGAATGAAGAGGGGATACCTGCAAACTACTGAACCAATGTGACGCTGGGTATTTCTGACAGAGTTGTTTCTGTTGATGCATCTTTCCCTTTGCAAGTGTTTTCATGAAAATTTTACCCATAGAGTCATCAGCATGACGCAGCAGCATCACCAGTATATCCGTGTCATCCGCCACAACTGTAACTTGCTCCTTCTTTCGAGATATTTTAGTTCCGTTGGGAACAAAGTGTGCTCTGCAGATGATGTGACCACTTGCTCTTAACTCTGTAGACAACAATCTATTAGGTGATTAATATTCTTGTCGTTTGAGAGGAACGCATGCTAGTAAACTTAATGAAATTATCACATCGGGTACTGCAGGATGAATCCTTCAGCGTTGATGCTCATAGTCTTTGATGGAGGGACAATTTATGTACCCGTCAAATATTGCTGTGAATGGAACATGCAAATGTTGATATAAAAATTTGCAGTATGATTGAAGCACATCAACCCATAAATGGTGTTTAGACCATAACGGATGTCGAAACAAGCATCCGCCATCAATAAGGAATGATTCTGATAGCTCAGATCCCTCAGATGCCTGCGGTATAAGGCTCTCATATCCTTTAATAACTAAATGAATTAGTGTAGTTTAATTTCCTCATGAAATCTCTAGAGAATAACGCTGATGGTGTGGGAGTGAGTTCATATGCGAATTACTGGAATGGCTACATTGCGCAAACTTGAGTCGAATACTGGAAAAGGTTGATGCTTATTCTGCCATTTTATCATAAGTCTTCAATCACTTCGCCCCCTCTTCATATGTGATGGCAACAGCTCACAATGTTGTGGGGTCGCCATTGAACGTCATTTTCGGGAAGATTGCAAAGCAGAATGTACCGTGATAGGATATGAAAGAGGATAGTACGTGAGGTAATCCATGGAATTATAGAAATATGTGACAGTGCATCGTTATGAAACAAGGGCTGATGATAGAAACATATGATAGAAACGTATAGAAATGTGTACTTTATAGATTAGCCTTTTTCAGATAAAAAGATAAGACAGGATAGTTTTGTCGTATTGTAGTGATTAGTGATGTAGTTGAGAAGACGCTTGACTTCATCATTGATGCTGAATTGTGAGCGAAAACCTTTTTGGTGTATCGGTAGAAGATTGTGCTAAGAAAGGTGGAGATGAAGACGTTGTACTATTAAGCAGAATGTATGGGCTCTCGTCACATGGAGATACGAGATGTTATCTTATTCGTGATCTCAGCAGGAGTGATGGGCTTAGCGAGTACGGAATAGGACGTTCTGGTGTATTTTTCCGGTGAGTGCATTCAAACACTTCTAGTATTTTGTAGGTTGGGATATGTCAGAAAGTCAATTGCAAACCTTGATCTTCCGACTTAATTTATAAGCCATGTTTTTTATAAAAATGACCGGAACGCTGAATGAGAGTAAGATATTGCGAGGGTAATTTACATTTGTGCAGATAATATGCACAATAAGGAATGTACTGCTCAGAGGCAACTTGAATATATTTAGTGATAAGGTTTAGAGTAAAGAATAACTCATCTTTCTTAGAAGAAGGAACGCATTTCTCAAGAGAGCGAGCTAACACCGTAGTAGTAGCTCATTCTACTATTGCGGAAGAGGTGTTTTATTTTTAGAACTCTGAGCAATTGGAAACACTCTCGACATTTAGAGACCACGTACGTTTCTCCGGAAACCGTTTGCACATCCTAGTCTATTTTCAATGCTTGTTCTCTCATCTGCTTGGATTTGCTACATGATTTCATAAGTGTTGCACAACTGTAGATCGCGCGACTATTGGTGAATTAATTTGTTTCGTATTAGTGATTTATTTCGTTTTACTTTTTAAGGTTATTTTTGTGGAATTCATGTTTGTGTATATTTGAAATATCAGAATATGAAAGAGGTCAGGTGCGTCTTTGGTTAGAAGAAGCAAAAAGTGAGTGTGAAAGTATTTTTGGGATCGAAGACATGGAGGAGCTCGATTAAAATTTTGTTGAAGTAAGGGTACCGAAGATGTACGAGACAATATACCGGAAGAAGCAAACAACATTCCAATTCAAATCTGTGTTGAAGCCCTGGGTTCCGCTACACCAAATTCTCTCAACTCATGTGCGTTTTATATCGGTAGAAAGAAAAAAGGTATACCCTCTTTGCTGGTATGTAGATCCCATAATGCCAAGAAACTAACCAACTCTCAATTTCAATATAATACCAACTTTTCATAGGCTTGGTCCACAAGGTATCATTTTAAAGCCTAATTGATAATGATTTTGAATGTAGCTGGTGATAATGCTCTAAATATATTTAGAAGAAATAAGGACGATGAGGATGTCAGACGCAAGAATCTTCTACAGGATCTAGCTTTTCAGTTGATAAAAGCAATAATAAGCCTGCGTTTAGCCACGGAATGCTTGTCTAAAGAGCTTGTACACTGAGGTAGACTTTTTCTTGGCTTCAGCTAAGGCGTTCAATTACCAAAGAGCTTCCGGCGTAGGAAAAGCTTTCATTTGTGGCCGTTCTCGCAGAAAGTCAAGTAGAAAGTATTTGTGGAAAATACCAGAGATGGGTGTGCCCAGACAACCAGCGTGTGAGACGATTGCTTGGAGTAGACAGTTATTCAAAAGGAGTACATCAAATCATTCTACCTCTATGATCTATCATAGAAGAAGGTTTATGCTGTTATTTCAACATTTATACCTCAACACTTAGTTGATTCTCTGTTCTAGATTGTTATGCGTTAAATAAGATGTACCTAATGTTCATTTTTGTCAATATTCTTCTATTAAGCAAATATTAAAATTTTAAAATATTTTAAAAGGTATATAATACTTAAATAACTTAACACCGAGCATTGCTAGAAGTCATAACAGTATAGACAAATACTGATGTTCTACTATAGTAGGACGCGCGACCACTCACGTAACGTTGGAAGGCGCGGCCAACGCAGTGTTAAGTAGATCGAGGTATGTCGTCATTGAGAGAAATTCGTTGCCTAGCAACGAGTCTGCTTGTTCAACAATTTCAAAAGCTCGCGTTAACAAATAATGTATTGTTATCTATTAGATGAATTGTAATCCATTAGATGTATTGTTACCTAATAACAATGATGTCATTGTTAGGTATCAATATGTTTAACCTAATACATATAAATTAAATATTGTTATTATTATTAAATATTATTATTATTATAGCTATTAGTGTTATTATTTTTTCATTAAGTTATACATTATATTACGTTGTGTTGGAACGTAATGTGAGCATGTGTTCAAAGACTTTTTGAGGCACCTGCAAAACGTCAAACACATTGTAAGAGTGACCCAGGAACCATTATAGACGTGGACGTCAAAACAGTTATTCTTACATAACAATAGGATAGATAACAATTAGTGACCGTTGCTCTCTATTACTGACAATAAGCGAGAGCAAGTAAAATTACCATCTTCGGAGATGAGGTTGTCCACTCTAAACAGCGTATTCTTCTGCCAATATGAAAATTCGCGAGAGTCATTCAAGTTGAAACCGAAAAGCGAACCGTTTCGCCATTGAGGGACTGTGGTGCTGGCCCAATTTAACCGGCTGGAGGAGGAGAATTGCTTTTCATTATCCACAGAAATTTTGTATTGTAAAAATGTTTCGTAGGCGTAAGATTGTTCGTTACGCTAGAGAATCGGACTTTATTATTTAAGCTTTTTCTGTTACTATTACTGCATGATACTGGATCATATAATGTATTCTTGAAGTTTAATGAAGGCGAAAGAGATGTGTGCGCTTTAAAGCCTCTTTTAGGTATTACAGAATTTCTTACATGAAGGTCACTGCAATCGGTGATTTCTAAAGCAAACTACAATGAATAAAAAATGTATTTTATATTCACTACTATCATCTGCGACTTCTTTTGAATCGACGTGTTTGACTGCTCTGCTGAACCAACTAAGCAGAAATCATTGAATAGTTTTATTTGGACTTTAAGTCTCAAAACACCCAGTATATAATGTTTCGAGACACTCCCGGTTTGTTGTAGGGTTGATGGTATAATTAAGGTAAAGACATACCGTATATACTTTGCGATCAACGCGATCGAGGCGCTTGTTTTTATGCTAAAATATTTTTAAGCATATGTGTAACCTTTAACATATTGCACGAGAGCGACCGAAGAGTCGTCTTGGACGTGGCCGCCAAAACAATTTTTATTAGTTAACAAAGAGGAGAGGACATTTATACATAGGAATATGATAGTCAACAATTCTACATAAAAAGAATATTAAGATTTCCAAAAATACATATTTTATATCCACAATTTTTTTTAAAGAGAGCGAGTGAAATTACTATCTTCCGAGGAGAGTTGCCCAATTTTAGAGTCTATTTTTTACTATGCGTATTGGACTGTCAATATGAGAAGGTCTCCGACGTTTCTTACTACATGCGTTGGAACAATATAGCCCCTACTTTAGTACTAGATTCACCAACCACATTACTCTGCCTTATACCATTAATTAAATTGCCGTTATAGTTGCACCGAAAAAAGCCTTAACACGTGAGTAGTGGCAACGCCACTGCGAGCCCTTAGAGACCTCCTCTTGCTGGCTCCTCCGCTTGCTGTTAAGTAGTTATATGCAGGTAGTGGACACTGAAACGAAACATCCCTCCTAGAGGACCATATTTTGAACTCAACTTGATATTTGAGTCCCTTAGGCAGCCAGTATACCAGCAAAACGATCTCTAACGGATTGATAGTGGTGCAACACTCTTTGCAAAAGTTTCTTGAACGTAAAATATGGGTAATATAAAACAGTATAATTAATTTGAATTCTACAAGTATGCTAAAACAAATTACACAGCAATGTGTAATTTTCATTTTGCAAAATCCATACTTCGCACGATCTCTTCTACAGAGTCGGAGTAGAATCGCCCACCTAAACTAGATCGAGCACTACTGTAGTAGTATCAAGTACTTGGTATGATGTAATTCGTTCTTTGTGGTAAAAGTTTCCACCCAAAGATTTTAAAAGTGACTCCAAGTGCGATCGAAATCTACGATAAACGGTAACTAGTCATAGTCATTTCAAACATAGATACAATCCGTGAGTGCTGCAACAACTATTTACTATCCTTCCTATAACAATAGTGGATGGAATGTTCTTGTCTCCCTTATTTGTTGTGCTGAACAAGTCAAGATGTGAGTTGGGTCTAAGAATACAGAATGCGGTGTTTTCCCTCGTAACATTTAACCTAGCTGATTCGAAATCCAACAAACTTAGAAAGGATCATGTTCGAATATTTTTGGTTCAACTGTATCTTTCTACAGTGCAACGGGTCATTGTTCTGCCATGACATGCCTGATGTGTTCATTGTAAATACACATTATGCGATGTTGAGCCGATCGAAAGATTTCTCGATAAATAAATAAGTTTCCAACTACGTCTCATTCTGGATAAATTTTCAACAGTCATAAGCTTCGTGGAATATACAAGAAGAAAATCTGATTGTCGAGGTGTATAAAGAACTAAGTACTGTGCTACTACGGCAGCCAAGAATTTATCAAGCGTCTTGCGTTAGGATGTACCCTCATCGAAGTAAAAGGTTCTCGTGAAGATCATCCGTAACATAGAGTTTCGCAGGCATAATACGATTAGGCTTACGATTAGGAATTAGATTTTCTGGCTCTTCAGCATCTACGGCCTATCATGTCATCACGTTTGGATGACGTTCAATGGTGAAATACCCGGGAAATTAAGAGGAAGGAATGGGTGATGGATTGAATCGGTCTGGATTATATATCGAGGATAATCCAGAAAATTCCGAATCAGAATACCTGATGAATCGTCATCCTAATCGTACTAAGCGCTCGAGCCTCTATGCTGTAGGTCATCTTGTTTCGAAACTTTTACTTCGATAAGGGTACATCCTAATGGCAGACACACGCTTTACGCCGACCGGTAAGCTCTTGGCCGCCGTAGTAGTGTAGTATTTATTTCTTCCCTTTATACCACTTCTAATCAGATTTGATTTTTTTATACACAAGGACCCCTATGACTGCGGAAAATTCTTTTTTTGCAACAAGACGTAGTGGAAAGTTGATATTTAGTGATTGAGCGCGAATCCTTTTTGATCAGCTCAACTTCTCGTAATGTGTTTTTACAATGAAAACACCAGGCATCTAATTGAAGGAGAATGACGCATTACGCTGTAGAAAAATACAATTGAGTCAAAATTATTCGAACGTTGTTATCTTACATGTAAATTAGTCGTTTCGGTAAGCAAAGAATTTAACAAAAGACTAATTTATATATATAAAAGTGAAACTTCTACTCACCCTAATTTGAATAGTCTCAGTTTTCTCCTTCGAGTGATCGCTTGCCTGCCCAGAGTCTAACTGTTGTATGTTTGTAATCTCTCTCTAAACACCAAGAGGAGGGAATCAGGTTAACCTCGTGTCTTCTAGATGTTTCTTTACCGTGACTTCTAACACGAAAACAAAGCTAATGCATTTACGCATATGAGAAATTTGATTTTGGGAGCAGGCAAGGAACATTTCTCTTGGGAGAGGAAATTTAGATGTGAAAGGGTTTTTTGTTTCAAAGGAGAAAAGAACGTTCCATCCGCGGTTGTGTTGATGAAAATACACAATAATAATAAAGCAAACCGTGGCCACACTAGTAACCGCCGAATCACTCTTGTTGTAAAGTAGTATTTATACCACCAATGGCACATTTGGAGATAGTAAATGGCGAGTATTACGAACACTAAACGTGCTACAACAAAATTAATGACATTTCTGAAATCAGGTCACCTTATTTGGTTAAAATTGCTTATCAGATATGTGTCGCAAAAATAATGCAGGGAAGTGTTATTTTATTTATATCGAAAATTGATTTTATTACCTACTTGACATATAATATTCTCCAGCACACCCTCAATCATACAATGCGTTTGGACCAGACTATGCCACCAGAAGGGAACGTGTGTTCAACTCACCTTTCCACTCGGTCCTTTCTCTCTTGTAATGTAACTTGGCAGTAGACAGTAGCAGTGTAGCTCGATGTAACGTAAATGACTCTCAAATCGGTGGTTGCCCCTAACATCTCTTTTCAGCTATTTTAAGTGACCTCCTGGCCTTTCTACAAGGTGTTTGAGCTCATTTGGCTGCCAGTGGAACAGCAATACGACGTCAAAAGGATTAATCTTGGTCCAGCACTATTTGCAAAGCATTCCTCAATTCAATGGAAAGCAGTAATAAATTAAGTCTGTAATTATGCTACTACAAATTACATACCAATATTTAAAGTAACATCCGTTCCACATTTTTGCAGGATATCTCGTATAGAGCAACACGAGAAAAGTGCACATTAGTTCAGTAACTTCTAACTTCTGTATTAATTTCGAAATCTTGGTACGATGGAACTCGTTCTTTGTGGTAAGTGCTACCGCCCAAACCTTTCAAAAACGACTACAAGTACGATGAAAAATCGACGAATAGGGTATCAAGTCATAGTCATTTTAAGTAGAAGTACAGCCAGCGAGTGCTACAACACGTAGTTACCATGCTTCTTTTAATAACCGTGGATGGAACGTTCTTGTCTCCTTTACTTGTGTTGAAGGAATCAAGAGTTGAATTGTGTCCAAGTGTACAGGAAGGACACCGTGATTCATCCTCGTAGCAATTACCTAGCTACCTCGAAATCCAACAAACTTAGAAAAGAATGTGTTCGAACACTTTTGAATCAACTGTATTTCTCTACAGCGTAACAGCGCAACAGCATCTGTCAGCCATTAGATGCGTGATGTGTTCATCGTGAAAGCAAATTCCGACATGTTGAGATAATCGGAAAGTATAAGCGCTCAAACACTGTAGATTCGATAACTTACATGAGATATTAGAACTCGTGTGTACCAGCCGTAAGCGCCTGTATTGTAGTAGTTTGGTAAAATTGTAGTTTGGTAAATTTCTCGCAGAAAGAACGACAGAAAAAGTTGGTTATTCAAAAGTATTGGCTTCTGCCAATGAAATTAACAACAATATATGAAGTTGACTTTAACCATTCACTAGATATGTCAATTGTAAATAAGTGTGCCAACTCCTTGAAACTGTGTGAGTTCCAGTTGATTTTTTCTTTCAAAAATGATAGCCTCCAACAATAAAACTAATAATAATATGTGAAATTGGCATGCAGTGTTCTCTAGACATTTCAGTAGTAAATGAGTGTGGCAATTTTACTCGATGTCGGGTTCAAACTATGTGAGTTCCAGTTGATTATTTCTTTCAAAAATTATAGCCTCCTATAATAAAATTAATATGTGAATTCTGCTCTTAACTTTGAAGTGAAAACAAATTTGTAAAGTTTGGTTACGGAACTGGATTCAGAAGTAAATTCCAATTTTTATTTGATACCCCAGATGACTCCCTGTCATTTAGCATATTTGACCGCGATTTAATATAAAGCCATTCAAGATGGCGATCAGGCACTAGGAGTACTCCCACATATAGATGCTCCATTCCAGTCAATATTGAAGTCAGATCTACCAAAAGCTTTTTCATTTTTGTGTCAAGAGGGTACTCTTGGATATTGCCTACTGGATTTCAAGATGGCGTCGGTGTAGCAGCTTAAGGAAGCATTTGCGCATCGAGTGAATATTACTGCGTTACTTAGCATCTCGAACTGAATATTGTCACTAATTTTCAACAAAATTCAACTCTCACGATTTATGGACCTTTCTTGTAAGTGTTTTTAACTTATTAACATCATCAGCTCAAGGTATCAGACTGAAAGAAATTTATTCCTTAACACTAGGAAGGGACGAAAATAGAAATACACATTTTTGGAAGTTTTGATGTCCATCTGGTCAGATTACAAAGCAGTACATGAATCCATTTGATCTTCCGTAGACTGGGGAGAATCTTGGAGTCGTTTTGCATAGCTCGTAATTTTGTCGGTCGCTGAAGGCGATGTGGAGCGGACAGAAACGTTCAAGATGGCCTAGGCAAAGGACTACAGAATCATGGCACTTGTGACATTTGGTTTTGTGGGAGCTGGCCGAGACTTGATCTTTCCGTGGCCGTACCTTCGTACTATTCGCCGATGGGCCGATTACCAGTTGAGGAAGACCTGGATGTGTACATTTCCTTTTGTAACCAGAGACTGGGCCCGGATCCGCCAAGGAAAATCTGTTCGAGGGCTACTGCACAAAGTGTGTATGCGTCAATGTCTGCTAATGGATTGATTAACTGTGAAGAGTGATGAAAGGTATGACTATCAGTTTGGAATGTAGTCAAGGTGCAGCTAGCTTTCAGTTAGCCTGTAGTTCCGTACGCTCTTACCTTAATTAGTCTGATGAACGGAACTCGACAGAATGACGAGGAAAGAAAGCCGAAGACGAGAAAATGAAAGGTATTCAAAAGGAAGCTATACCGAAGTATTGTACGTCACAGCTTTTACGGTCGATTTAATTATCAATGTTAAGTATGCGGCAGTACCCGGCAGAGATACTGGCGTTGATGGTTTATTTAACAACGTTGGCCTCTATAAACTAAACTAAGAATAACATGTGAAATCGACATTCGTATTTTGAACGTCCATTAACAAAGCTGTATCTCTTTTAACTTGGTTTTTGAATGAAACACATTATTTTCTATAGTTTCAAATTCATTAGTTGAAGACATTGGTGACGGTTACGTCAACTACTGTGTTAAACACAAATTATTTGGACGTTAAAAATAACCATGGCCTAATAGATAACATGTATTCACATTTCTACATAATTAACAAACGTTAAAGATTATAGATTTTGATTGCCGTATAATTTTAGGTTTTGCATTTAATTGTCGTTAGACATTTTTATTTAGTATAATGTTATTCATCATGTTGAAAGTTAAAAATTATGCTTAGATGGAATAACTAAAAAACACAAGTTGATAATTATCTTTTTCAAGAATGGAACGTGACATTATGCGAAAGATGATACTGCATCCATTTTTCTTAAAAAAAAAAGCGGGCTGAGGATGTTGCAAATTGCAGCTTTTTAGCACATTACATGACAGTGACCCAAAATCCGTCTTCGAAGTGGACAAAGCAGTTTTTTGTAGATAACAAATTATTACTGGAGGCTTCATCTCCAGTAACAAAAAAATAAGAATTAATGTTGTTTTGTGGTGTGGTTTTGACACTTAGCTTGTATAATGTCTGTAGCGAGACATTCCAGGTATATCTCGATAAGATAAAGTCCTATTTTAATTACAGACATATGACCATTATAATGGAATCGCCATTAAAGAATCTAACTGAGATGTCACTCATTTATCCCTATGTGCTGTGAAGGTTTACTTCAAAATCGCTTACAAGGGAAAAATCGAAACATTATACTTCACACGAAACTCAGATTTGTTATTAAGTGATGATCTATGTTAATTAAGGATAACTCTCACGCGATACTTGAACCTGTGTTTTCGAGGCGTAAGCCCCGGTATGGGAGTGAAGAAATACATCATTGTCTGTTCGCTAAATATATCAATATTAAGACAATTTATATGCCTAGCAACGAGTGTGATTAACTGCTGTGGAGAGACACAGAGAAAACGGAAGGCCACAGATCGTGAAACAGCATACGGCATAAGGGAATGTATCGAAATATTACGTGCTGTGGATGTTGGGCTCAAAATCGTTTGAAACGGAAAGCAGGAAATGTTCTAGAACCTGTATGTCAATCGAAAATGGATGTGCCACGTTTGTCCAGCTTCTGGTTGGAAGTGTGAAAGAGGCGTTGTTTATCTTTCACTATTGGTGAATTTCTGTAAACCTACCTGCAACTTGCCATATGGAAAACTGTGATAAATAAAGATAACACAGTTTCGAATCCATATTTTAGTGGTTTCTTGAGATGAGAAGTGCGACACTTGTCATCCCGCTTAAGTTCAAATTCACAATGTAAGTTGTGAGATAGGATAAATATATATACAGATTGTTCCATAATTCGTATAATTTTCTACAGTACTGACAGAAGATGAAGTTTTTAATGAAGGCAGAATAGTGAAGGCATACTCTTAATATAAAATCTAGCACTCTTATTGACAAATATCTGAATTGTTCGAATACCTAAAGGAAATAAGAGAAAATTGCTGTTTAGCCTCTATTTTGGGGGTGTAAACAAAAAAGTTCACTTTCCTTATTTGAGATTCAATGTTAAATTTTAGAAGAAGTTTTCTCCGATAATTATGCGTAAAGATTTTTGGGTAAATGAGTTGTGTTTGTTACAAAACGCAAAAACACTCATTCACAAAGCTGGTATAGCCGTCTCAAACATTATTTTGGGAAAGCTCCCCTTTTGAGGGGCAAAAGGCGTCAAAAGGTGGTGGGTGATGTGTTACCAAAATCCCAAAATTTATTTTCGGATGCCAGTAGCCGTTAGATTAATCACGAATGCTACAGAAATAATGCTCCTATGCTCCTTACATGCAAGAGTGACTGATAATGGGGCTACAGCCCCCTTTCAAAAATAAGAAAATCGACATAAATATCCTTAGTATTGACATACGGGAACAATGATTTTTTCTCAATTAATGTGAAACTCGGCGTCGGGTTAGCAAAATAGTATGTGTTTTTCAAATCTTGAATATTATTTTGGTAATTACCGGCTTAGGGGGGCACAGGGGGTGAAGCATATGTTATTGGATCTTTATAAAAATTTCAAATTTTATTTTGGAAAATCAAGTGGGTGTCAGATTGATCATAAAGAATCCAAGATTAAAATCCGATGCTCCTTGCATGTGCCAGTGACTGATATTGAGCTACAGCCCCCTTTCAACAATTACATTAAAACTTTATAATAAATATTCTTAGCAGGAACATACGAAAGAAGCTATATTTGGTGAATTAATGTGAAATTAGGCGTTGTGATAGTAAAAATCTGAAATATTATTTTGGCAATAGGAGGTACAGAGCACGGAGGGTAATTTGGTACCTTTGGGGGTCATAGAAGGAGGACTTATATAAATTCCAAATTTTACTTCGCGAGTGCTCATCAGTGTCAAATGAGTTGCAAGATGAAGAGAATTAATGAAGAGAATCCATACTGCTTTTATGTACCAATGACTAATATGTTACTACAGCTATCTTTCAAAAGCATCATAAATTCAATATGATTATTCTTTCGGAGAGACCTAGTGGCAGAAGCATTTCTTTTACAATGTGAATTTTGGCATTATTTTAGAAAATAATGTTTGTGACAATAAGATAATACCCAGATGTGGATTTCTTTTAGGGGCGTGGACTCAGAATTTCTTTTGCCTAATGGGAGTGTCACATGGGTAAATTTGCATTTTTAGTTAGAAAAAAACAATAACACTCTTTCACTTGTACCTATGATGGTGCATGCGTCGGGAACTTTATTACGGCCAGTCCTTTTTATTGGGCAATTTAAAACAAAGAATTGTCCAGAGCGTAGTCATCCAGATAGATTGGAGAAGGTGTTCACAGTGGCTCTAGTAAATCGCATTAATTCATTCATGTCTTGCTAGTTCAAGAGGGCATGATGAATAAAAGTAAGTTCATTTTATTTCTCTTACACTTAGATTAATGAAATCTTTAAGCAATTTAGTTAATGACAACTGAGCCAAAACAAAATTTTGTTAGGGATAATATGCTTTCTTGGGTTTATGGTATAGCCTTACTCAATCTGATCCTTATTCCTCGCGAGACATTTGTTTTTACTACAACCATGTGTCCATAGTATACGCTTTCTTGACGTGCTTACATGTACAATGTACGAGTAGGCTACTGCGTGGAAAGTGGGATCATACAGTTATTGTGCAAGAAGTAGGGAAAAATATGCCTTTTCTGTGAATAAAGAAAACTATATTTTAATTTTTAATATATTACTTCTTATTAACATCTTTTCGTTCGTGGTACCTGCGGCATTTTCCATTGTCATTTTGTGTTCTATTTCGAGCTGGTTTGTTTAAGTGCGCAGAAAATATGCTGGTGATTTTATGTGTGATTTTATGCTATAAGAAGAGTCCAATTTGGTTTTGAAAAACGCAAAATTCTTTGATTATATTCCAGTGATGACAAAAAAAAAAGAAAAAGAAACGAAGCTATATCCTCAATCTGTTACACTGACAGACGATATTAATTTACAATAGATTCGAAATTTTAAAAAATCAAAACATTCTTCTACAATAATGACAAGTTGCACATTAATTGTAAAGCATATTTATCTCCTTCCGGTACGTCTCTGCTAAGGATATTTACCGTAAATTATGTGATTTTTGGAAAGGTGGCTGTAGACCAATATCATCACTGACACATTCAAGGAGCATCGGAATATTAATTTTGTATTATTTGTGATCAATCTGACACACATTGGATTTTCCAAAATAAAATTTGAAATTTTTATAAAGATCGAATAACTTATGCTTCACCCCCTGTGCCCCCCTAAGGCGGTACATTACCAAAATAATATTCCACACTGAGAAAAAAATGTAGGTGGCATACTTAAAAACGTAGGTTACATTCGTAATTCCTGTAGTTTCTTGACTTAACGTACAACCGTATATAACATCCTGCAGCAAACGTATAGCTGAAAAAGTATGTGTTATACGTACTGTCTGCATAAGTGCAATGACGTCATTCGTGTGACGTCATCTGTAGTAACAAGTATATACGGAGGTAATATCTAGCTTTGTGACGTCAGGACCGTATGTAACATGTGGGTTAATAATGACGACACACACTGACTATCAGGACGGAGCATAATTTCAAGAAGTATGCAATATACGTTCTGTACGTATGTTTCTTTCGTTCAACCCCAAGACAGCATCTATATTGTATTTGTGCCCCGTACGTACGACTAGATACAGTATACGTATTGTACGTATGTATTATACAGATTTTCCTTATGGCGCACACAGCTTGTCCCGATACAGCATACAGAATATCCGTATGCACCATACAGAGTGCACATGTGTAGCTTACAGGCTGTCTGCATGCAGCATATAGATTGTACGTATGTCGCGTACAGGTTGGTCATATGTAATGTATGGATTGGATGTATATAGCTAATAGGTTGTCCATATGAAATATACGGATTTTATCTGTATCGCATACATATTGCCTTCTTGTAATATATGGATTGGACATATGCAGGATCTAGATTGTACGTATAGTGCACCATTATTAAAGTGTTGCAACATACTGCAAAATGCATGATACATTCTTACTGTAATGTTATCAAATATTGTTTTTTCTCTGTATAAAAACAAAAATAGCTTAAAATATGGTTGATCTCCTTTGTGCCAATAATAATAATAATAATAATAATAATAATAATAATAATAATAATAATAATAATAATAATAATAATAATAATAATAATAATAATAATAATAATAAAAACAATACTACACTTTTCAAATCTTAGTTTGGAGCAGTGAAACTGTCCAAAGAAATGTATTTACCTGCAGGGTGTCCTATAAGTTTGGGCTTCCTGCTAATTCGTTGGAAAGCTACTGCAAACCAAGTGTTGAAAAGTGGCACAAGCGTTAATTTTAAAATTATGGGCACAAAGGAAGTTAACCATATGTTAAACTATTTTCGTTTTCATACAAAGTAAATCAATATGTGATATATTACTGTAAGAATTTATCATATGGTTTGCAGTTAGTTAGTTGCAGCACTTCAATAATAATGCAAAATGCACAGCCATATACAATCCTATATTCAAACTCAAACAAAATTTACGTACAATCATTTATTAAGCTGTTATCATCCATTGTTTGCACGATATAAAGATTATTTTACCTCATTCTTTTCCTTAATAGTATCTTCTTCTAAAGTGCAGTTGTTACCACAAGGGGTCTGAATAGAATTTTCCAGAAATAACTTCTCTGTACATTTTAATTAACAGGTAAGTTATGTCTTTTTTTTTTAATGTCGCAATAATTAAAAGTATGGTGTCAGCCGAAAACGTATTCGCTCACAAGATGATTCCTACTCAGTACTCGCCATTAAAAATGCAATACCAAGAAGGGGATTGGGTAGCTGCGCCAAAGTTCCCAGGCCGATACCTAATAGTAAGTGCAGAATACTCTTAAACGTCCGCTGTATTCGCTGTGTGACAACGTGGTGACAGCGGAGGCGTTGTGCAGCCATCGACTAAACATATTTATCCTTCCCTGCTCTAGACATTCTGCAAATTTCGACTTTCCTGGATGCATCCTTCTTAGTGCAACATTTTAAGCAACGAGCAATTTAACAGTCTCATACATTCCTTAAAGAAAGAGCAATGATTCTCAGAATTACTCGGAAGATATATATACAATAATTTAAAACGGTTATTTCAAACTTTGCAATTCAGAGCACGAAAAGAACTATAGCTAAAGGAACACTGATTTTAGCCAGATAGTAACTAGTAAACTCACACTCAGTACTATTAGTTGCTTGGTGTTATCCGTAAGTCAGAGATCATGGTATCTCATTTCGTGTAAAATTTTGCATTTGTTTAACGCTAAAATGTATTTTATCGCTAATTGAACCCAGTACCATATATATATACCGACAGGACGTACCTTAGTCACAAGGTGACATGAGTGAAACACTAAACTATTCGATTGACACCTGCGGCCTTGTCAACACTAGAGAAAGTTACAAAGTGATTAAGTAAATACGGAACATAGTTCATACAAAGTATAGCGATGTATGCAGTCTCCGTTTCATACGACTTGGATAAAGGATACATCTGAAATAGCAACAAAGAAATATATAATGATTTCTCTGGATAATTTGGATTAGTCCAGAATTCGAACACACATACGTTGGCAAGTCCAACTATTTTTTTTTAACTTCTTTCTTTGGATTCCCAATAAAGTTGACTACTGAAAAGCTGAGTTATAGATTCTGTATTAAAACAACACCTTCGCTAGACATGTTCAGTATAACATTGTCTTACATACAGAACAATACATTAGTTATTAATGCATGTCTGAAATAATAGTGCTTCGTATAGAATTTTACTTCATACAATCGTAATAGCACAAAGATAAAAATAATGCGAGGGATAATGTTCTTATTACAGGCAAAAAGAGTTGAAATGACTTAACACTATCAAACATTTTCTTTAAACAGACATACATTTATTCTGATTTATGGAAGAAAGAAATAATTTGTAGTACAGTATCTTTATTAGGGTTATATATTCGTACAAAATAATGTAAGTACAATTGGGTCTGTCTTCAGAAAGGACGTACTTTTAGCCACAACCTACACTGCTCCTTTTGACTGTTTTTCAAGCAGAATCCTGGTTTGAAGCACGAAATACCTGCAACAAAAATCAGAAAATATTTAAAATGTTACATTCAGTGTGCTTAATTTTGTTGTACTTAACAATACAAAGTATCTTAACATTTTTGAGATGAAGTATACAAAATCTGTTCGGTCAGGTATGGACTTTTGGGTTGCACGTAGAAAAACTATGAAGTGTTTATTGATGCTGAACAACAACTCAAAATGTATTACTATTCAAAAGTAAGTGGGTACCCCAATTGTGTTCATGGTACCATGGGGTACCTAATGTATGTATGTTTTAGATATATGGAAATGTATGTCTCTAAAATGTAAGGAACTGACATCTGTTTACCGAAAACCTCAACTCGGTAAGCCTTATGGATATCGAGATATGGGACAATAAAGAACGACACCATAGAAGTGTGGGTTTGCGTACTAGATGGTGCAGTTTCGGAAACGTAATTACGAGGGCTTACAACAACCTCAAAAGTAATTTCAATTAAATACACTACACACACGCCATGATGGGGGTTTTCGGGTACCATGATATTCGCAGAGCTTTCATTTCTAAACATTCTAAAATGTGTCTTAATAACGTTGTAAAGAAAGTTAGAGGTGTGTGTTTATCGAAACCGCAAGTCGGTACGCCTAACAGTTACCGAAATATGGTGAAATAAAAAGCGACACCATAGGTACGTGGAGCTTGCATATTAGACAGTACAATTTAGAAAATTAATTCTAGTACAATGACTATCAAGATATTGTCAAATAAAGGGATTATCCATACAGTTATGGGGTTTTCGTGTTAGGTGGTAAAATTTCTGAGACCGGTCATGGAAAGTTAATAAGAATCAGTAGCAATTTCATCTTGAAGTAATTAGGTATTTCCATGGAGTTTAAGAACATCATGGGGTCTACCAAGATTACATTTTAAGAACTTTGGAAAATATGTTTTGACATTTGTAAAGAGTATTAGAAATATGTATTTACCTAAAACTTCCAGCTAGTACATCTAGCAGCTAGAGAGACACCATGCAATAAAAGCGTATTAGATCTTGAAATTTCAGAAAACAATTATTGATCCTAACAAAAGTTAAATAAGATGGTACTTCTATGGGTTAAGTGAGTACCTCATACTCGTCAGTACAATTTCGATCGAAAGATTAATTTAGCTCTAACTTTTCTTTGGACAATTCCAAGCGTTCATTGGGCTCTGAAACAAAGTGAACATTTTTTGTCAATATCTAATATCGCAAGCGAGATATAAAGAATTGTGTATTTTATGACGTCGTAAAAATAGAGACCCACATGGATTTGTACTTTTGAGTCTTTGCTGTAAGAAGAAGAAATTTCAGAAAACAACCGTATATACATTAATAGACAATCAAATGGGCGGGGCACAGTGGCTTAGTGGTAGAGTGCTTACCTCTGGTGTATTGGGTTCTTGGTTCGATCTGGGGCCAAGTCAGTTTGTAGTGGACATCGTATTCGTGGGTTTTCTCGGGGTACTCTCTTTCCTCCCACCTTTGCATTCCATCAATTCTGTCAACAACATTCACTTGCTTTAATCAAAATCTCCCTGAGACTGAAATGCATAATCGTGGGTCGCTACACTGAAATATTTCCTTTTATTTAATTTAAAATTAAATAGGGAGTTAAGTATGATCTATCTCTATGGGTTAAGTGAATACTCCAATAGTTTCTGCAAAAAAGATTAGTTAAATACCCTACCACTAAGCTACTGTGTCCCCGCCCATTGAATTGTCTATTAAGGTATTTACAGTAGTTTTCTGAATTTTTTTCGTATAGGAAAGACCCAAAAGTACAAATATATAAAGATCTCTATTTTTTCGTCATAAAATATATAATTCCTTATATCTTGGTTACTATCTTAGATATTGACAGCGAATTTTCATTCTTTTGTACAGCTCGATGAACCCTTGGAATTGCCTGAAGAAAACCTAGGACTGAACTAACCTTTCGATCGAAATTGTACTGAGGTACTCATTTAACCCATAAAAGTACCATCTTATTTAATTTTGTTGCGACCAATAATTGTTTCCGAAATTTCAAGATCTCATACGCTTTTATTTCACAGTGTTTCTCCAGATGTTAGATGTACTAGCTGGAAGTTTTGGGTAAACACATATTTCAAATACTGTTTACAAATGTCAGACTATATTTTCAAATGTTCTTAAAATTTAATTTTGGTAGACTCCATGATGTTCTAACACCCCATGAAGATATTTAATTACTTTAATGAAATTGCTACTGGTGTTTATTAACTTTCCATGACCGATTTCGGAAATTTTAGCATTTAACACGAAATCCCCTTAACTGTGTTGGTCCTCCCTTTATTTGACAACATCTTGATAGCCGTTAGTCATATTTTAATTCATTTTCCGAATTGTAGCGTCAAGTATGCAAGCCCCACATACCTATAGTATCTTTCTTTATTTTCCCATATCTCGGTATCCATAAGGCTTACCGAGTTGCAGTTTTCAGTAAAAAAACAGTTCTTTACATTTTAGAGACATGCATTTCATATATCTAAAATGCAGAAATTAGGTACCGCATTGGAACCCCATTTTAGTACTTACTCACTTTTGCATAGCAGGGTAAAAACGCCAGTGGTTCTCACTTTAAGGTTGAAAACATACTATTTTGTCTCTTCTCTGAGCATTGTGAATCTATCGGAGCTGTACCATAGTTGGAAAGACCCACTGATCCTTCCTATAATGACCATGTAGCCAGAATTCAAAAAGGAGTAGCCGTTGAAGGAAAAACAATATTTTAAAATCCTTGCACCAGTAGTCCTCACCTTAAAATGAAAATGTTCCAGTAATTGTGAGGATTTTCTACCAGTGTTCGTCACTCAAATAACTTGACATAATTTATTCAAAAACGTACTGTGTATTAGTTTAGGGTTAAGAATACAATATAAAGTAGTAAGCTTAATAACTTTGCATCACTTTTAGCACTCAAGAAAGAAAATAAAAACGTTTCTACATACTTTTTAAAGCAATTTCAGAAAGAAAAATGGCAACTGAATTCAAAAGTTAACTGTATATCACTTTCACGTTAAGAGTACAATATTAAATACTATATTTAATAACTATAAATCAGTTTAAACACTCAAGAATGAAAATAAACGTTTGTACAAACATTTTAAAAACAATCTGAGAAACAAAATAAGTTAACTGAATTCAAAATTTAATTATACATCACCTTAAGCTTAAGAATACACTAAAAAATACTGAGATTAACAACAATGCATTACTGAAGAATGAAAACAAAAATGTTTTAGCTACCGATATTGTATTTAGATGTTATTTCTCATTAACATTTTTTTAACTCATGATCAAGTCTAGGGATGCGCAAGAGAAAAGATTTGAGATTGTCTCCTCTCGAAACGGTGCCGCGAAAGTTATGTCTCGTCTCGAAAACTGGATCCGTTTCTATTGGAAGAGCTCTATCTCGTCTCGAATTTCGTAACAAAAATTTTGTCTCGTCTTGTCTCGTGCGCATCCCTAATCAGGTCCATAGCCAAAAACTTCATTTCCGAAGGCGTTCGATAGGGCTTTGCGATATCCGAATTTAGATATAGATAATCGATATAGACAAACTATCAAAACTTATTCGAAATATCGAAAAATACAGCAATATCGAAATATAAACAATATCAAAAATCAAAAATATAGAAATATGAAAGAGATCAAAAATATGGATATATCGATCAAATATTTCGATATCGATGTTTTGATATTTGAAAATATCAATCGTTCGATCTAAATATCTCACAGCCCTAGGCTCCAACTGTTGTCACCTTTAAAATTAATGTGAAAATTGCTGACTAATCTTCTGTAAGTACCGTAAGACGGGATTATTTTGCACTTTCGGATTAACTTTGCACAAAATACGCAAAAGTTTCACAGTCCTCTGTCGGTAAAATGATGAACTAAAGAGAAAGTTTTAACTGCCACCGTAAGGTAGAACATCTAACTGGATTTTGACTATAATGTTGGCGGTTAACATCAGTTCTAATTAAGTGAAGGGTTTGTTGTTGTAGAGGTATGGAAAGCAGTAACTGTAAAGGCCGACAAATTTGAAAGATATCACCTACAAGAATTTTTGTCAAAGTGAAG
Source organism: Thermobia domestica (assembly GCF_964235325.1). Lineage (NCBI taxonomy): Eukaryota > Metazoa > Arthropoda > Insecta > Zygentoma > Lepismatidae > Thermobia > Thermobia domestica. The sequence continues at coordinate 248,930,917 of NC_137456.1, read as the reverse complement.
TCAGTTTCGTTGAATACTCTGTGTATAATGGGACTTTGAGACAATAGTTGAAATTGAAGTGTGAAACGTTTGAAAGTCACAGAAAAATAAAACTGGGAGAAGGCTGTTTCAGCCTCTAATCGGGGCTACTTTGCAGCGATCAAACGTAAACCTTCAAATAGGAAATTATTACTACTGGTACCTCCTGCCGTCTAACTATAGAAAAATTTCCTATTCAGGTAGATGTCGGAATGGATTTCTTGTTGGAAAATAAATTACGAACAGCGGCGGATTCAGAAAAGTAGTTTCAGAGGGACTTCACGCAGAAAGATTTCTTTTATTTAGAAATGACTAGACTTTTTGAAGGGCTTGAAGCGTAGACGCATAGGAATGACTAACATTAGATTTTTTAAAAAGAAATTCTGCAATTTGGGTGGGCTTCAGCCTGAAAGTCCCAAATTCCGTAAATCTTCCACTGATTACGGTTGGGATGGTATTCTTGGATATAAAGAGCAACCAAGGCAAATCAGATCTCGGAGATTTTTGCTGTTCTTGAGTTGTTATTTTTGTGGGACATACTAAACTATCAGAATGTGGTTCCTATGTCGGTACCAGAAAATACATAATTTTCTTTACAAATATCGATAATTCATACTAAGTACTGACACAGGTACCGTAAGTCCAACCTCAATATTTGTAGACTGCATGCAGTATTGTGTAAGAAGTGAAATATATAAATACAGGAGTGAAAACATTGCACAGAAACATTGCAGTATGTATGTTGAAAATACTTTTTTTGTAAGTGTTGCAAAGTATCTTCAGCTATGAGGTTACTTTGCAACTAAGTTTATATGAAATGAAATCTTTGAGTTTTACGTCCCACGGTTATGCCGGGTATGCTAAAGGAGACGATGAGAATGAATGGAATAGTAGAATGAAAAATGTGTGAGAAAACTGGAAAACCTCGAGAAAAATCACACACACTGTTTCTCCAACACAAAGCCCATTTAGCACGTGTTGGGATCGATCCAGGAACTTCAAGCAGGAGAGGTGAACGCTCTACAACTGAGCTACCACGTCCCCCAAAACACAACCTCAGAATATATTTCATATAGATTAGAAATAACAATATGTTGTAAAAAAAATGGCCGGTCTGAAAGGCATGTAAGCTAAAAAAATACAATTGCTACTCGATTTGTTTACTAGCATTGTTTAATTATCTACAGTACTGAACATCGCAACACCAATATCATTATGTTGTCATATCCTTTAAAAACTATGCCAACTGCATAGACCTGCTTGCCTGCTTTGCTTTGTGATGTCCGAAGAGTAGACGACTGAAGGCGAAAGCAGCCAAGTAGCATACAAATTTATGATGCTGAAGGCGTTATTTTACACAGCTATGGAGAAAAGAGATAGAAACAAAAAATAACAGGAAATCTTTGTTTTACGTCCTACGAATATGCTACGTAGGCTAACGGTCACAAATGAGTAATGAAAATTGATGATCTTGGAATACGATTTGGTGGAATAATGAGGGAGAAAAATAATCATTGATTAAATATTAAATTGAAAAGAAATAAGAGCCTGACGCGCAAATACTTATCTATCCGGCACCCATCTTGATCTCCATAAAATATCATGAAGTGCTTGATTGATTCTAAACCCAATAATAGTAATAGTAATTTAACAATAAACACAGAATATATAATTTACGCACCTGGAAATGTAGAAATTAATTATTGTAATCCCCAGCTTTCTAATAGACCTTTGATTTCTCCAAATGAAGATTCGGAAATCTTGTTTCTTCTCAAGCAATAATGGGTTACAATAATCAGTTGCAGTCCAAAGCCAAGTCAGTAAGTTAAGCATGAAAATAAAAGAATTCATTAGTTAGATGCATACAAAATCCTACGCATGTAAATCCGAATCTACTTGTATTAAATTGTAAATTTAAACAAACTAAATTATACTACAGTCATAGTGACATCAAACCTACATTAAATAAGATACACAGGGTGTCTCAAAAGTCCCCTGACATAGGGTAACTCTGTTATTATCAGAGTTACAACAAAATGTAGGAGGGGAAAGCATCTCCAAATATGATGTTTTCAATCTAAAGTGAAGGAATTTTTAAAATTGGATGACCCGTTTGCGTTGTACACTCTTTATACGCCCAAAGTGAAATGAAAATGCAACGTTGCCATTTACCTGGACCCACAACATAAGTGAGTGAAGTTACTGTCTTTTACGCTAACATGTCGATGGCCAGCCCCCGTTTCAAACAGTAACTTCATTCACTTATGTTGTGGGTCCAGGTAAATGACAACGTTGAATTTTCATTTAAAATTGGGTGCATAAAGAGTATATAGCACAAACATCTCGTCCGGTTTTTTAAAAAGTGTTCATTTTAGATTGAAAACGTCATATTTCAAGATGTTTTTACCTCTTACATTTTGTTGTAACTCTGATAATAACAGAGTTACCCTATGTCAGGGAACTTTTGAGACATTTTGTATACATCATAAGAAGTTCCTTTCTAAATTCTACACGGATGTGGTTTCATTGAATGTGAGGTGGGTGATACACATTAGGCCTTTTGGGAGTACGTCACACGGACGATCGTAATTTTGTGTTCAAAATTTTTATTATGAACTGGTGGGATGTGAGATACATATGGCCACGGGGTAGAATTTTTTCAGTATGTCAAATATGCAATCAGATTTCATGCAGCTTAATTTGGTGAAAAGCTATTGCCAATTGAACGTTACATTTACCTCCTTCTTGCAGATGTTGAACCATGCAGTTAACACGTGAGGAATGGATCGAAATAATCAAACTGTGGGGCGGGAGGAGTATATGTGCAGTGGTTGCCGATTGCAGAGTCATCCACAATGTGAATGTGTGTCACATGTTTCAGTGTCACAGTAATTAACTAAATTTGAGAAGACGGGCAATTCGTGAACATACATCGTAGCGGTTCAAACTCGCGGGCCCTTTCCCTCCCCCATTTTGAACCGGTACATGAAAATGTCATTTTCTCCATGTTTGCCTGCGCCGATTTTGAAACTTCCTTCACTAATCGATTTTTCTCGTCGAGTACTACAAGAATCAGTTAAAATCTCGCGGGCCCTTTTCTCTTCCCCATTTTGAACCGGTACCTGAAAATGCGATTTTCTTCATGCTTGCCTGCGTCGATTTTGAAAATTCCTTCACTAGTCGATTTCTCTAGACGAGTATTACAAGAATCAGTTAAAATCTCGCGGGCCCTTTTTCTTCCCCATTTTCAACCGGTACATGAAAATGTCATTTTCTTCACGCTTGCCTGCACCGATTTTGAAAATTCCTTCACTGGTCGATTTCTCTCGTTGAGTACTACAAGAATCAGTTAAAATCTCGCGGGCCCTTTTTTCTTCCCCATTTTGAACCGGAACCGGTACATGAAAATATGATTTTCTCCATGTTTGCCTGCGCCGATTTTGAAAATTCTTTCAGTAATCGATTTCTGTCGTCGTGTATTACAAGAATCAGTTAAAATCTCGCGGGCCCTTTTTTCTTCCCCAATCAAATATTTTTGTATATTTTGAATGTATTCAAGTATGGAACAAAAGTATTTAATTAATTCCCTTAGTAGGCTTCTCAACAATATTTTTCAACTTAAATTTTATTTATTTTAATTATTAATTTTCTTGTGACTCGATATTTAATTGCAATAGTTCATTGGGGAGAAGGGTGGCCATTCTCAAATATATAAATGTAGTATTCTTAAAATTTGTGTCTTCTCGTATTATTAGTTTCTTCCACTAGACCTGGAAATTGCCAAATTAATACCTGGAAAACCTGTAAAATTCAGGGAAATTGAGTTCTATATTTATGTATGAACCCTGCTATTTACAACTTTTTTTAGAATAGAGAGAACTGTACAAAAAGGTGTTTTGGGAATGGCATAACAGTAGGTTTCTGGGGGGTGTTGTTCGAAATGAAATGAAATCTTTAAGTTTTACGTCCCACTATTATGCTGGTGTTGTTCATCTAGGCTAAAGATGACGTGGTGTTGTTCGGTGGGGGTCAATGTTGCCAATTTTAGGAAAAGTCACTAAATCAGGGGAATTCGACCTCAACGATAGCGTAGGGTGACCATAAAATTTTCAGTTAAAAACGGGACAGGTTCTGGCAACCCTAGACTTTTAGATCTACCTTTGTTCTTATCAGTGCCTTGATATTAGTGTTCCCCCTCTCTCTCTTTGTTACAAAGCGGGTACTTATGAAAAAGGAAAGACACGTTGAAGTTTGTTCAACACACAACCAACTGCTAAAACTACTGCTGCCTTTCGAGCAGTACTGCGAACTATAGAGTATGTTTAATATAGGGAATTTCAATTCAATTTTTGCCTCTTTGTTATGATTAATACTTTTAAAAGGAGTAAAGGTACTGGGTTTGTTATTTACTTCTTTCATTTACATAAAAGGAACGAATGCTACTTTTTTCCATCTACTGACGGGACGGCTGGGACACGCCCCTAAAACGGGACTGTCCCAGTCAAAATGGTACGTATGGTCGCCCTACGATAGCGACAAAAATAATTTTTCCGGTTGGAGACTTTACCGGATTTGGTGATTTTTAAATGACGATTTAGCTACTTACAAATTTAGCGACTTTTTGCTGCAAACAAAATGTTCATCTGTAGAGAAGCATTATTAGTTCAAAACAGTTTTTACATTCTTTTTTTCTGTTTGTTTGTTTTAATCAGCGCAAGTGATGAGTTTGAAAATACATCGTACCCACTGCCCCACAATCCTGCATTGTTATGTTACCCTTGCCCTCTATCGATGAACAACTACAAAATTGATGTCCTTTAGTTCGCAGAGTTTCCGTTGAGAGACACACGTAATACATCATTACCGATAACAACAAGATTAGCTATAGATGCGTGAATAAAGGCGAAGTGGGTGTTTGTTATATTTGTCCTTTGGGGTCTTTTAATTATCCTGCATTTTTTTTTTTTTTTTTACAAAAAATTGCTTAACGTAAGTACTGTAGTGTTAATTATTTCGGAACTATTTTGACTCCACAATATGAACAAAAGTACCCGAAACAATCTGAAATGATCCCTGAATTCATGGATTGGTTGCGCCCTGTTTACAAAGATGTGAGTAGAACCAGCGGCGCAAATTTGTCTTCAACATCGGTGGCGGTGGGGGGGGACGGGTAAGATCGTTACCATACTTTTATTTTTTTTTGTGATGTCCAAAATACTTATGAAGTTGAAAAATAATGTTGTGGAGGATCAGAGTTGTCTTCAGCGTTGGGAGGCTGCAGATTTGAGGGTTACTCTGGGGACGTCTATTTTATCTCACGTTCCTTTGTAGCAATCGGACAAAAATCATTAAATTTCTCCCAAAAAACACATTTCGAATCGGATTATTGGGGAGAAGTCCCCCTCAGTTCCAAGATTGGAGGGGACATGTATCCGTCATCCCCCCCCCCGGGATTTGCGCCAGTGAGTAGAACATATTGTTTAGTTTACATCTACAACTTTAAAACAATGCTTATAGACAATGAATTTCTCGATTATTTTTTATAACGACTTTTCACCCAAAATTGGAGTCGTCACCTCTCGTTTCGCAAACTTATTGTCAACATTTTGGCAACACTGGTTGCGGGGAGAGCTACAACGGATGAGTCAAGTTATTTCCTCGCTTCCGCTGTGAACCTAAGTACAAGATTCCAAAAGTCACATTTTTTTTGGTTCCAAACAATATGTCTGCTGGGTGAAAGCATAGACTGGAATGTGTTTCACTCATTTGCATACAAATATGTTGCCTTTCCTACCTTATCTTTAATCCCATAGTATCTTCTTTCCGAAAGTAAAAAAAAAATGCAAATCTTCCTTTCTTAATAGTATTTATAACTCAAAGTATTACGTAAGCATTGTATGTTACTTATGTAGCTCTCAGAGCCGCAGCTATGGGCGAGCAAGCAAAGCACGTGCCTCGGGCGCGTGGTTGGAGGGGCGCCTAAAAGAGAGGTTATATATTAGTACTTTTCCTGGCGGTATTTAATACTTTTCATCAGAGTGCGAAATCATGAAATGAAAGTGAGAGGAGACTGGAGGAGTGAAGAGAGAGAGAGAGAGAGAGAGAGAGAGAGAACGCTCGCACTTTTAGACTTCAAAGTAAATTAAGTCTTATTTATCTTTTCTGTCCCCCACCTCCCCCTCCCCTAAGTTCTACTGTCAAAGTAAATAGCTAAAACACTCCCAGGCCAGAACCGCTTCCACGTTGGAAATTTGATCGAGATGGGTCGGGCGGTTCAAGTGATTAAGTAAAAATGAAATGAAACCTTAGAGTTTTACTACGTCCCACGATTATGCCGATTAGGCTAAAGGAGACGGTGATGAGCAATGAATGAAGAAAGTGGGAGGAAACGGGAGAACCCCGAGGAAACCCACGTACACGGTGTTTGTCCACCACAAAGTTCACTTGGGGGCTGGGATTGAGCCCGGGACCTCAAGCAGAAGAGGTGAACGCTCTACCACTGAGCCACCGCGGCCCTTAAGAGATTAAGAGTCACTTTCAATTTTGTAATATATATATATTGCATCACTGACTGATAAATAAAATGCTTGGATTGTATATATAAAAGTCGCCCCCTGCCCGTAGAAAGCTTCATTCGAACTCGGAATCGAACAATTGCATCTGTAAAGCAGTGCTGAGTTGATTTTAACGTTCCTTTCAGCAGCAAGGCTGTATGAGACATGGATCTACAGATTAACATGGAATCCGAACCACATACGGTCCGGCCGGGAATCGAACCCGGGTGTCCCACGCCAAAGGCGTGTACACTAACCACTTAGCCAAGAGGGAGCTCATCTGTAAGGCAATGTAAGCACAAAAAAAACGCACACTGGATGTTTGCGCGACTGAGGATCAACATTCTCAATGGAGTATGAGAAATAGTAAACGTCAATCAAAGTGTGCTTTTGCTTATTCGTTACTTCGTTAATACTTAATTCCTTCTAGAAATAGTGAAACAATACTATGAAGAAACACTAATTAAACTAATAACTATTACGTTGTATTTCTTACCACACCACGAAAGTAATATACCGTTTTTACCAGCCATAGAATTTGAACCTAGTACTATACTGCATTAGTCACACCGTAACGAAAGCTGAAATTCAAACACCTGGCACTCGTAGCTGTTGAAGGTTTGTTGTAGCTATAGTCTATCACGTGGCCTGCGTTGGTACTCCTCAACATAAATACGTCACAGCCCAAAGCCAGGAAACATCACAGACAGAAGCCAGCGGCACAAGCAGTGCCTGACACTTCACGAACTCAAACCCGCCAAGACTCAACTGAACATGACCAATTACGTTCTAGAAACCAAACCAATGCTAAGGCACAAATTCACCAACTTCCGATATGATAACACAAGAAAAAATTCTAACTTTTGGGGTCCAAAGTGATGAGATAACAATAATACTAAAAAGGTTTTAATTCTCAGTAATCCAAACATTAATTAACTAGGGAACATAACAAGCAATAAATAAATAAATAAATAAAAATAAACTTAAATTAAATTTAAAAAAATAAAAACCTGACAACTAAGCTCTCAATGACTACGTTTTTTAAAAAATTTCAGTGAGGGTGTAAAATATGTCAATATCTTCGTAAAATATATATATTTCAATGTAAACAAGTTCTTTAAACAAAAGAAAGCTCTGTAGTAGAGCGCTTACCTCTGACCCGTTAGGTCCCTGGTTCGATTCCTGCTCCCGACAAATAGGCTTTTGGTAAACACTGTAGTTGTGGTTATTCTTAAGACTTTCCAGTTTCCTTACATTTTCTTGATTCCACCATTATCATGTATCTCATCGTCACCTTCTCTCTTACGTTGATGTACAATCATGAAGCGTTAAACTAAAAGAAAAAAAATCTTGCAAATATCCTAGTAAAAATGAGTTTTCTAGACTACACAGGTGGCCCCGCGTAGCGTAGTCGCTAATGCTCTCGCCTTCGGAGCGAACGGTCCCGGGTTCGATCCCGGTGGGGGAACTCGGTCGAAAAAGTATCAAAAGATTTTAAGTCCAGCCATCCTGAATGAGGTTTCCTTGGGTTTTCCTCATTCACAGCAGACAAATGCCGGAGTAGTACCTAACTTATAGATCCCAGGCCGTTTTCTTCCTTCCCCAATCCTTTCTTCCCTTCCTCTCCCCGGATAGTGTGCTCACCGAGGGACATCCATAACTTATATGTGACGGGCTAACAAGGCCAATGATGCCGAAAGCCCAGAAATCTAAATCCTAAATCTTCACTACACAAGGAAATTTTCGCGCTGAAAACGGTTTCTTAGCAATTATGTTAAGCAGTCCTGTAGTAAATCTGCACCAAGTAATAAATCGTCACACATAAAACGGAATGAATAAACACATAACATTCATTTTGTTACCTTGAAACGTAAAATGTTTCAAAACATTAATATTCAAAGATTTCTCAAAATTCAGATTCACCCATTCCATTCTCCTCAATCATTAACGAGTTACAATAGTAAGAATTGTAGTCATAAACTACCTTACTTAGTTAATACTATATTAAAGCAAGTTACACTAAAAGAATATATAATTAATGGGATCTTTGACTAAAGTAATAGTTAACTATTGTACTTACCCTGGCTTTTGTTTCCTCCCTCTCTTCTTTTCCGTTTGTAAACAGCCTCGTTTCGCAAGCAAAAGACGGTAGTTCAATGACGTCAGCCATGGTGAAAGAAAGAGTGTCTATAGGCGGTCTGGATCTCACACACAGATGGACGTATATAACATATAGCTGAAGTATTTAACATACGTATATGTATGTAAAATACAGAAGATTGTTAGATGTCAGACATCCTGCAGCGACATGATGTAATATCTAAGCGGGTAAGAGGCAGTACCTATGTAGTATATGGATAAAGTACGCTCCGTACAGATTTCCTTAGTAAACATAACGAATCCTTGTATTTGTACAATATACCGCTGTCCGGATAATGGATTTTTCTCAGTGCAGATTTGGTAAACACATAACTTTTTACCAATCTACGCCGAGTTTCACATTAATTGAGAAAAAATCATTCTTCCCGTATGTTAATACTAAGGATATTTATGGTGATTTTTTAGTTTTTGCAAGGAGGCTATAGCCCCACATAAGTCACTGGCACATGCAAGGCATTAGAATATTAATTCTGTGACATTTGTGAAAAATCTGTCGCTCACTGGCATTTCCGGAACAAAATTTTGAATTTTTATAAAAATCCATCATCAGATGCTTCGCCTCCTGTGCTCCCTAAGGCGGTGGTTAAAAAAACATTCCAAATATAAAAAATGCATTCCTTTTTGCTACAGCGACGGAAAAGTTCACCTTAATTGACCAAAAATACAATTTCTCGTATGTCCCTACTAGGGATACTAATGGTGATTTTTTATTTTTGAAAGCGGGCTATAGCCCCATATAAGTCACTGGCACATGCAATGAGCATTAGAATATTAATTCTGTGACATTTGTGAAAAATATGACGCTTACTGGTATTTCCGGAACAAAATGTTGAATTTTTATAAAGATCCATCATCTAATGCTTCGCCCCCTGTGTCTCCTAACGCTTTCCGTTACCAAAATAGCATTGCAGATTTCAAAAACGCATACTCTTTTGCTGCAATGACGCCAAATTTCACATCAATTAAACAAAATACCTACTTCGCGTATGTCTCTACTAAAGATATTTATGCTCATTTTCTTATTTTCGAAAGGGGGCTGTAGCTCCATTATCAGTCACTCTTACATGTAAGGAGCATTGAAGCGTTCATTCTGTGACATTCGTGATTAATCTGACGGTTACTGGCACTCCGAAAATAAATTTTCGGATTTTGGTAACACATCACCTATTTAGGCCGCTTGCCGCTCAAAAAATGAGCCTTCCCAAAATAATGTTTGAGACGGCTTTACTAGTTTTCTGAATGAGTGTTTTTGCATTTGTAACAAACACAACTCATTTACCCAAAAATCTCCCAAAAAGAAAAAGAACTTTTATGATAACACCCCCAAAAGGGGGGCTAAACAGCAATTTTCTCCTATTTCCTTTAGATATTCGAAAAATTCAGATATTTACCAACAAGAGTGGCAATCATTTTACATTGAATATCCAACAACATTAACAATGGAAAGGATTTGGGAAGGTATCGGCCAGGGCCTGTTTAGTAGGTGCCATCCCGGCATTTGACTACTAGGACTGAGGGAAAACCTGCAAAACCTCAATCAGAATGGTAGGCAGCGGGATTCGAAGCCACAATCTCCCGAATGCGAAGCCAACGCTCTACCACTTCAGCTATTAGTGTCGAATTCATATTTTCACGGTCGCTGAAATCAGTGGTGAAACTCCAGTCGCATTAACTTCCAAACTCACGCTATTCAGCTCCGGGCAGGGGGTCGCCGGAGGAGGGTGAGATACCAAGGTGTTTAAAAGTAATCCAAAATGACAGATATTAGTGTCAAATCCAAAGTTTTCGCGGTCGCTGAAATCAATGGTGATACTCCCACATGCGTTGACTTCCAAATACAGCCCCGGTGCGAAGCATGTGTATATTCAACTACTACAATATATGTGTTCCTTTCTCTGTTGAGTCAAATGCGAACAGAACTTTCTTTCAACATAATTTTTTGTTTTTATTATTCCGTCAACTACTGTCTGTTCTAAATGACAGGTTAAAGGAGCAACAGAAAATTGTCCTTGAAATAGCATGTTTGATACTGCAAGGATGCGATGACGAAAAGTTATGATTAAAAATGTCCACGCTGTTACACAACGGCACTTATGCTTTCGAAAGCTTGAAATCTCCCTGACTAGTAGCAGGAATTCTGAGAATCCCATAACTTTTCTTGAAATTTTAAATTCCCTGACTCTTCGAGAATACCTCGCTACCATATTGCAAGTAATACAAACCTCCTCATAAGAAAGAATAAGCAAAAGCTTCCTGTAGTTTTCTTCTTAATTTTTAACGCTGATCCTTCTTTTTGTCGTTTCATTTTGTTTTATCCTTCCTTAATTTTTCATTTCTGGTCTGGAAGGGGGGTCTGGACCCCCCGGACCCCACCTTGGCTACGTGCCTGAGTGTTGATTACAAATTTTCTCGTGGAAGAATTTCATTACACTAGAGGTGAAAAACAGTACTGCAAAAATACATGTAATTCATATTGAGTACGATAGGAGACAATGTTCATTTCAGATTTTCCAGTGCGGGGGGATTGAATAAAGATGGGTGAATATAGTAATGTGAAAATTCTGTTAACTCAGATTGAGTACACTCGGGAAATGCCCTAGAGGGAATTTCGAAGCTCTAGGCCCAAGAGCCACCTCACAATCATCACTGACTGCCATTTCAATAATGTGTTTTATGGTCTTAAGTCCGTGTTCCCATCCTTTCCCTCCCCCTCCAACTGAATACTTGATACTTTTTCTATTCCAAATTTTTGTGCTAGTTTTCTGCTGAAACTTTGAGTTTTGTACTCTCATCGGTTTCGAGTTAGTTAATTATCTAAGTTTAGGATTCTCTTTCTGTTTCGAGGTTATATGAGACGTAGACTCAAAGATTATGATGAAATTCAAACACAGTAATCGTCCAAATTTTCTAAGAGACTCCCACTGGGAATCGAACGTGTGACTACGTGCACGAAAGGCGCGCGTGCTAGCTACTAGAACAACGGAAATGGCGTCACCCTTTTCGAGTCTCTTCAAAATTAAGTTGTATTTACATCTTACAACTTGTGTGTACTTGCAATATAAGAAACAAACATAAATTAAAATTATAAGAAAATCTTAACAAAATCTTTATAAACGTTTAAGAATATGTTGAAAATGCCACAAATCTCTCACTCTCTCTCCCTCCCATGTCGCGGGGCTATTAAAAAAGTATACTTTAAAAATAATAATAAAAAAACTACAGTTGCACCTACAATTTTGGATGGAAAATAGTCTAGTTTTTCTTAATGCATAAGTTTACATTAATTAAATTCAAAAGTTGCATTCTAACTTATTTTCAAATGGTATCAAAAGTACCATTATTCGTCTTAGCACTAATGAGAACTATGGATTCGCCTTTATTATCCGTCATTTTCGATTACTTTTAAAATGTCACTCTTCCCGATTCTTCAGGGATGAACTTGAACGGCATGGAAACAGTCATTATCCATATCAGCGACTGACGCGAAAACAATGGATTCAACACGAATATCGATCATTACAATTATTTTTAAAATTTCAGCTCTCCCATCCCCACTCCTTGGGATACTAGGGTTCCTTACCCTCCCGAGTATTTCTTTCCAGATTGTAAGACATATATGTATCAAGTTTAGTTGGAATTAAACCAAGTGTTACGTAATTATGTAGGAAAAAATGTTTTAAAATTAATGGAGGCGACTCTTGAACTGGAAGCAGGGGTGCCCACAAGGGGGGCTATGACGCAAACTGCGTCATTGAAATATTTGGGGGGTTAAAATCTATATAAATATGTTTGATGAGGGGGGTAAAATTAATCGAAAAGAAGATTTTTTCATGGAAGAACACCTACGGATAGACAATTGGGGGGTGCGTCAAAGATATAAGGGGGGTGGGCACCACTGACTGGAAGTGGCAGAAATAAACGACTTCCGGTTTAAGATTGATCACTGTAGAGCAAAAGACGTTAGTAGAAAGCTAGAAGCTGTTTCTGAAAATCGATTAAACGTCCTAGGAATGCATATTATCTCTGTTCTTGACCTATAACCAAAACAGGAAGTGGAAGCGATTTACTATTTTCTGTTTATAACGTTGATTGCTATGGAAGAAAAACTGTAATACATAACAAAACGCTGTTTTCCATTATCGATTAACCGTCCGTTCTCATCTCCATCCTTAACCGTATATTAAAACCGGAAGTGGTAGACATCAACCCTTTCCGCCTTTAACGTTGATCACTGCAGAGCACCTACATAGGATTTAGATCTATATACCACTAAGAAAAATTATTGAAAATTCACGAAAAGAGGAGGAATTGAGTGAGAGTTATTTTAATATGATACCCTTATCTCCGAAACGCATAGGACTGGGAACTTAAACTTTGGTATTTGTATTTCCAATTTAAAATAATTTAACACGTGTTTCAGCATTTCTTTTATCTCTTAGTAATAAAGGGGAGGAAAAGATGAGAATAGGAATTATTACTCATATAATAGCATATCGGTATCTCAGAATCTCTGAAAGTTGCAAACATGAAATTTGGCTTTAGGACTTCTTATTTAAAACAAAATCTCTTAAAGACAGTAAACAGGACCACCCAATATTTTTCAATTAAAACTATAACCGGAAGTTGTAGTTAGATATCTACCACTTAGTTTTATAGACTAGTGATTAGAGTGGAGATGGTATTTGAGGTGCGAGGCCGTAAGCCGAGCAAACACTGATGATTGCAGGTTTGAGATTCAAAGCGTTAGATCGAACAAATTTGCGAGTCTGAGGGTAAAGCCTTCAGCGAAACGAAGGCTGTATTGAATAAATTGATAAAGACACTAAAGAGGCTCACACAATATTTTCTTAATTAATAATGAAATAGGAAGTGATAGTAGATTTATACGACTCTCGACTCTCTTAATAGAGGGACTGGATTGGTCACGCAATTATATTCTTGCGATGCTTAATTGATTGCAGAAAACTGCGTCTTGCATTCTACTACCGTATAGAGGTTGATATCTACTAGTTCCAGTTTTAGTAGAGGCTAAAGGATGAAGATGAAGTGTATTCTTAGTCGATTGTAGAAAACCGGGTTACGGTTTCTGCTCTGCAGTGATCAACGTTAAAAGCGGAAAGGGTTGATGTCTACCACTTCCGGTTTTAATATACGGTTAAGGATGGAGATGAGAACGGACGGTTAATCGATAATGGAAAACAAGCGTTTTGTTATGTATTAGAGTTTTTCTTCCATAGCAATCAACGTTATAAACAGGAAATAGTTAATCGCTTCCACTTCCTGTTTTGGTTGTAGGTTAAGAACAGAGATAATATGCATTCCTAGGACGTTTAATCGATTTTCAGAAACAGCTTCTAGCTTTCTACTAACGTCTTTTGCTCTACAGTGATCAATCTTAAAGCGGAAGTCGTTGATTTCTGCCACTTCCAGTTCAAGTGTAACCTTCATTAATTTTAAAACATTTTTTTCCTACATAATTATGTAACACTTGGTTTAATTCCAACTAAACTTGATACATATATGTCTTACAATCTGGAAAGAAATACTCGGAAGGGTAAGGAACCCCTAGTATCCCAAGGAGTTGGGATGGGAGAGCTGACATTTCAAAAATAATTGTAATGATCGATATTCGTGTTGAATCCATTGTTTTCACGTCAGTCGCTGATATGGATAATGACTGTTTCCATGCCGTTCAAGTTCATCCCTGAAGAATCGGGAAGAGTGACATTTTAAAAGTAATCGAAAATGACGGATAATAAAGGCGAATCCATAGTTCTCATTAGTGCTAAGACGAATAGTGGTACTTTTCATACAATTCAAAAAGAAGTTAGAATGCAACTTTTTAATTTAGTTAATGTAAACTTATGCATTAAGAAAAACTAGACTATTTTCCATCCAAAATTGTAGGTGCAACTGTAGTTTTTTTATTATTATTTTTAAAGTATACATTTTAAATAGCTCCGCGACATGGGAGGGAGAGAGAGTGAGAGATTTGTGGCATTTTCAACATATTCTTAAACGTTTATAAAGATTTTGTTAAGATTTTCTTATAATTTTAATTTATGTTTGTTTCTTATATTGCAAGTACACACAAGTTGTAAGATGTAAATACAACTTAATTTTGAAGAGACTCGAAAAGGGTGACGCCATTTCCGTTGTTCTAGTAGCTAGCACGCGCGCCTTTCGTGCACGTAGTCACACGTTCGATTCCCAGTGGGAGTCTCTTAGATAATTTGGAAGATTACTGTGTTTGAATTTCATCATAATCTTTGAGTCTACGTCTCATATAACCTCGAAACAGAAAGAGAATCCTAAACTTAGATAATTAACTAACTCGAAACCGATGAGAGTACAAAACTCAAAGTTTCAGCAGAAAACTAGCACAAACATTTGGAATAGAAAAAGTATCAAGTATTCAGTTGGAGGGGGAGGGAAAGGATGGGAACACGGACTTAAGACCATAAAACACATTATTGAAATGGCAGTCAGTGATGATTGTGAGGTGGCTCTTGGGCCTAGAGCTTCGAAATTCCCTCTAGGGCATTTCCCGAGCGTACTCAATCTGAGTTAACAGAATTTTCACACTACTATATTCACCCATTTTTATTCAATCCCCCCGCACTGGAAAATCTGAAATGAACATTGTCTCCTATCGTACTCAATATGAATTACATGTATTTTTGCAGTACTGTTTTTCACCTCTAGTGTAATGAAATTCTTCCACGAGAAAATTTGTAATCAACACTCAGGCACGTAGCCAAGATGGGGTCCGGGGGGGTCCAGACCCCCCTTCCAGACCAGAAATGAAAAAATAAGGAAGGATAAAACAAAATGAAACGACAAAAAGAAGGATCAGCGTTAAAAATTAAGAAGAAAACTACAGGAAGCTTTTGCTTATTCTTTCTTATGAGGAGGTTTGTATTACTTGCAATATGGTAGCGAGGTATTCTCGAAGAGTCAGGGAATTTAAAATTTCAAGAAAAAATATGGGATTCTCAGAATTCCTGCTACTAGTCAGGGAGATTTCAAGCTTTCGAAAGCATAAGTGCCGTTGTGTAACAGCGTGGACATTTTTAATCATAACTTTTCGTCATCGCATCCTTGCAGTATCAAACATGCTATTTCAAGGACAATTTTCTGTTGCTCCTTTAACCTGTCATTTAGAACAGACAGTAGTTGACGGAATAATAAAAACAAAAAAATATGTTGAAAGAAAGTTCTGTTCGCATTTGACTCAACAGAGAAAGGAACGCATATATTGTAAAACTAGTTGAATATACACATGCTTCGCACCGGGGCTGTATTTGGAAGTCAACGCATGTGGAAGTATCACCATTGATTTCAGCGACCGCGAAAAGTATGGATTTGATACTAATATCGGTCATTTTGGGCGATTTTTTTTACATGTCTCGGTATCCACCCCCCGCTGACTCCCGGCCCGCATACTTGAAAGTCATCGCTAATGGAAGTGTCACCATTGATTTCAGCGACCGCGAAAACTGTGGATTTGACACTAATATCTGTCATTTTGGATTACTTTTAAACACCTTGGTATCTCACCCTCCTCCGGTGACCCCCTGCCCGGAGCCGAATAGCGTGAGTTTGGAAGTTAATGCGACTGGAGTTTCACCACTGATTTCAGCGACCGCGAAAATATGAATTCGACACTAATAGCTGAAGTGGTAGAGCGTTGGCTTCGCATTCGGAAGATTGTGGCTTCGAATCCCGCTGCCTACCATTCTGATTGAGGTTTTGCAGGGTTTCCCTCAGTCCTACCAGGCAAATGCCGGGATGGCACCTACTAAACAGGCCCTGGCCGATACTTTCCAAAATCCTTTCCATTGTTAATGTTGTTGGATATTCAATGTAAAACGACCTCTGAGCTGTATCTGGTGATTGTTAAATAAATAAGTAAATAAATATCGGTAATTTTCTACTATTTTTACATGTCCCGGTAAACGCCCCCTGAGACGCCCTGGTTCGAATTTCGACAAAAACGTTTAACTCTGGTCTGGAGCCTGGACCAAGGTATTCGTGACTAAAATTTGGTAACTCTCGCTCAATTTGTCTGGTTCCCAAGTCGGTTCCTGTAAACGCACCCTGAGTAGTGTTGTTTAAAAACGGTTTTTATTCTATGAAGTTTTTTTTTTCAATAAAAGACATCGTTCTTTTTCATATTTTTTTTCAAATGTCTGTTTTTTCTGGCAACTATTATTTATTGATTTATGTTGCATATTATCGAAATATTCAACAGAACATGAGTCGAAGTCCTCGTAACTTACAAATCGTTTTTTTTTCTTTGTACCTATACGAGTAAAATTGTGTGATTGTTCCATTCGAACCCAGGTCATTTTTGGCGTTTTCATACATTCTCAGTTAGTGACTTATTGCTCAAAAACTATTCATTCGATTGATATGTTTAAGGCATTGGTTTTTAGAAAATGGATGTGGCTATATTTTGGTGTAAGTTGCATTGCAGTGTTGCCAATGGGTGGGAAATTATTGAGAGAAATGTAGAGGTGAAAATTTACAAAAAATACCCTAACCAAATTTCAAAATTTTTTGTATCTAGCACCACTGCTGCTATATGGGTTCAAGTCACCTAAAAAATTATTTGGTGCCTTGACAAGATACAGTGAAATCCTGAAGGCGCTGGCTTCCATTCAAAGAGGGAAAGGAAAATTCTCTGTTGTCATTCACATGAAATTTTGACACTTTTTACGCCTCAGAAGCAAAAATCAACATATGTGCTGGGGCTACAGCTTCTCTAATTATCCTATTGAAACTATTTCTGGTGCGTTCTGTAAAGCAAAGAGGAAGCTTTCAGGTAGTGGTACGTTTGTTTCAATGTAGCTAACAGGAGGGAAATAATGGAGGGAAAAAAGGGAAATTTTCCGAATTTTTAACCTAAAATCAGGAATTAATTGTTTTGTCTGGAAAAACTGTCACCAAACAGACAAAATCTATCTGAAAATAAACCTTAGTACTCCAAAAATATATACTACAAGTATCATGTCGATATCTAACAAAGTAAGCAGGAAATTTTAAAAAAATTCTCATTCTACCTCAGAAATTCACCATTTCCAGAACAGGGTGTATTATAAACCTCAACTGTACTTCCCCTAATTATTTTAGTGTAACTTTTTATGGTGCGCTGTGTGGGCTAAGGACGAGGCTTTTAGACACTGGTACGTTTGTTTGAGTGTAGCCAACAAGAGGGATATAATAGAAACTAAAAAGGGATTTTTTTCCAAAATTTGCCCCTAAAGTCTGGAATTAAAATTTTCTGTAGCTGGCAACACTGCTATAAGATACACACAAACTATCTTAAAATAAGCTTTGGTATGCCTCTAATATATCCTACAAGTATTGTGACGATATCTAATAAAGTAAACATGTCATTAAAAATATCTCATTATACCTTTAAAAAAACACAGTTATCTTTCCAATAGGAGAACAAGGTCTACTGTAAGCCTTAACTGTACTTCTCCTAATTATCCTATTGAAGCATTCTATAATGCGTTGTGTAGAGCAAAGTCGAGAATTCCAGATACTGGTACATTTGTTACAATGTAGCCAACAAAGAGGGAAATAATAGAGACAAAACAGATAATTTTCTCAAAATTTCCCTCTAAAATCAGGAATGAAAATTTTCTATAGCTGGCAACACTGGCACCAGACAGGCGGAAACTATCTTAAATTAAACATTAGTACACCACTAATATATCCTACAAGTATTATGGCGATATTTAAGGTACAAAGCTTCTAATTACCAAAAATATATTACGGTAAACAGAAAAGTAGGGAAAGGCTACAAAAATTAAGGGTTAGAACCTAAACACGAATTTTTTTGCGCCCCCTAATTACCCCATTGTAACGATCTGTACTTGCGTTTGTTAAGTAAGAACAAATGTTCGATTGGTGTAAGTTGACTTGCACTCGGACTTATATTTACGGATTTATAAACAAAAATTTCGTATTTTTTGCCGAAATTTAGGGAAATTTTAATTTCCCTAATTGGCAACACTACGAGCAGGCCCGTCCAATTTATGTCAACAGTTAGGTATCCATCCGAGGTATCTACCTGGCAAGTCTTAATTAGGTCTTTCTACAATGAAGGAAGCTACAAGGAAAAAAGAAGTAAAAGAAATTCAAAATTAGAAAATTCTCGAATTTTTGACTAGGGTGAAATTTGAGAAGGAAATTCGACACCAGAAGAAAAATAAATTAATATAATAAACTATGGCCCAACTATATTTGGCAAGAATAATATCCCGATATCTTAATTAGTGTCCACACAGGAGAAGCCACTTTGGCCACCTGGGCCACCAAGTGTACATTTGATTACTTTTTTTGACTACTAACCCGTGTTGTTGTTGTAGTTATAGTCTCGACTAATAATATCGTTGTTGTAAACAATAACTTTATAAGGAAAATTTTCTCTCCTTTTTACATCTTAGTTCCAACACTATTCGTGAGAAATGCAGGGTGTTTCAAAATGAAAATCGGGGTTTTAAGTCTTCGTAGTACTTATTACATTTTACGTACAATTACAAGCAATGCATCAAGTAAACGGGTACTTCAAACAGTCTTTTCTACAAGTGTTAGATGTGAGATTCATTCGTCACACGGCACACATCTATTCGATAGGCAAGAAAGGCCCATAAACTTTCCGCCATATGGCATAAAACACATTCAATGTAGGGGAGTCTCGTTTCAACTGTACCTCTCCTGAGGATTTGCAGACGGCCAGATGCAAACATTATGAGTGCTCACAATAACTCTTAGGTGAAATGTCGATTTATCACAAGACGACACGATCCAGAAAATCTTCATTGTTATGCAGCAATATCTCACTTTCGAAATTGGCACGTAAACGTAGTCTGTAGGCTTTAGACCTGTAGCAACTACAAACGATAAGAACGTAGTTGCAAGCGTCTCCTTCATGTTCTTCACACAGACGGTTGCACTGTACAGATTCAGTCTTTATTAAAACACAAAAAGCTTTCTGCTCTCTAGTCTCCATCTTTGCTACTTGCTCTTTCTAACGGCAGACAGAAGAAACAATGTATGTACATTCGTGAGTAAAAAACCGTTTGAGTTGCTCTTTCATTTGATATAATATTTATAACTGTAATTTAATTGTAATAGATACTACAAAGTTTCAAAACCCTAATATTAATCTTGAAACAGCCTGCATTGATTAAAATTTTCATCCTATATTCATGTCTTGTATATACATATCATCAGAGCCGGCCCTAGGCAATTTGTCGCCCATACAATGACATAATTTGCCGCCTTCCCCTTTCTCCAGAAAGAACAAATCTTAAAAGTCATGAACAACATGAACTCCAGCATGAACAACAAAGGGGACGGCAAGTGCAGTCGCACCCAGAAAGGCTTAAATACTTACTAAAAATGCAACCCCACTGTGTCTGTTTTTTCTTTAAATATTAATCTATTGTGTTAGTGAAAAATAAAGCAAACACACCTGCAGAAGAAAGATGATAATCCTTTTTTATAGAATTCAATATCGAGCTTCAGTATCAATGTATCAGTTTGTAATTCCAGTGCAACTAGCTCTTTTATCTTTATTTTTATTTTTCTTCTACATCTGTTAATTTTTGTTTAAAAAAACTTGTTTCTAACTTCAATGATCAGGAACTTGTTTCTGACAAAATCAAAACTAGTTGTCATATCAAAATTGTGATAACTTACTGAAGGGAACAGATATTCGCTACTATTCGAGAATTGAATTCTTGCATTTGACAACAATCAAGCAATTTGTGTTCGGATTTATTCGATCATTTCCTTTAGCATTGTCCATGTGACCTTAAACTAATGGAACATAAACATAATTTATGAAGATAGTATTCAAATAGGTCAGTTTAGTAAGTGTAACTATCATCATCATGAAGTCTCTTTCCAACAAGAAATATTTAATTTAAATAATATACGTATGACTGATTTTGCCGGACCCTCCAAACTTGCCGCTCCATGCAAATGCACACGTTGCATATATGGTAGAGCCGGCTCTGCATATCATATATATCTAGTCGACAAATTATTTATATATGATATTTAGAAAAATACTATTAAGCACATTAGTATTAGTTTTTCCCTTTAGACGAGTTATTTGACTTTTATACTGTTCGCGACATTATTTTCATACTTATTAAAGGCCTGTTTTCACGAGAAAACAAAATTTCATTTCTACTTTTCTTTCTTAGTTGATATTGATGAAAACTGTTGAAACCCGAATTGTTAATAGGTATGGTATTCATGTAAATTGTAAAATATTTGTAGCGTATCAGTATCTAGCGTTTAAATTATGTTGCATTTTACGGTGATTACATTTACATAAAAATATTTCATACTTAAAGAGACATAACATGCATTACAAATGACAATTTGAAAAAAAAAACGAAATTTAGAAAAAATGAGAGGCAATGTTTTTTTTTTAAAAAACGTATATTTCTGAAAAAATACGAACGGTTTTTTCTATTTAAACACTAACCTTGAGACCCCACTGTTTCGAAATTAAAAAAAACGCTTCGTCTTGATCTGGGCCCTGGGCCAAGGTACCCCTGACCAAAATTTGGCAACTCTCGGTCCACTCGTCTGGTTCCCAGGACGCACACAGACAGACAGACAGACAAACACACAAACAAACTCTTTATTTTATTTATATTAGAAGATAGTTTACAAGACAGTATTCAGTATATACTTTTTATTATAATTGAGGTCATAACGAAAGGAAAATTGTTATATTTGAATAAACAGGGGAAGGACGTAAATATTCCAAAATTTTTTCAATACCTTTTTTTTATTATTTTGCTCGAAATTTCCTCATAGTTTGTTATTAAAATACTTGCCAACATAAAACGTGACGTATATTAATATTTATTTGCATATATTGTTAAAGTAGACTTCGATTTTACAAAATTTGAGAAATAAATTTCACTTTTTATTTTGTAGTCAATTTGAAGGCATTTAGTTATACTACTATTATGAAACCCATATACATCTTATTACGAAGCAATCATTATGGAACAATTGCATATGTTAGGCGCAGCAGTGGTACCAATCTTTGAAAGTTTCAATTACAACTTTTTTCTTTTTCTTTTTTAATTGATTTTGTGAGTAATGGTGCATTCAGTATAAAGATACAACAAGATTTTCTCCTTCTCTCTCTCTATCTCTGTGTTTGTCTCTCTCTCTCTGTGTGTGTGTGTTTCTAGTTTCCGGCGTAAAGGTGTGGATACTACCAGGTATACTTCCGTGCTTACATATGGTAGTGTGTGTGCGTGGCGGGGGTATATTAAGTATTAATTGGGATCGCGTAGTGGAACTTATCGATATTAGTACGTACGTGCGGCCGTTACTTCACACGATAACTTTGGACGAATGCGAATTTTTTAATTCTGCTTTTGTAATAAATACGTAGAGTGATTCCTCTCGAGGGAGTTCCTCAATGGAGGTGATTCGCCAACTGGTAGTGGTAGAAACGGGTTATTTCCGATTTTAACGTTGATCACTATAGAGCGGAAATGGTAATAAATAGTAAGAAGCAGTTTTCTGCAGTCGATAAAGGGTATCAAGTATAACTTTCAGCTTCATCCTTAACATCCTGGTAAAACCGGAAGAGATAGAAATTAACCTAACTATGATTTCTGGCTTCAAATTAATCCACATAGTGGGATAGGAATAAGCTGCTTTAGGAATTAATATAGCGTTGTGGGAATAAATATCGTCTTCTCTCTTAAACTTCTAATCAAGTCGGAAGTAGCAAAACTCAACTATCTCCCATTTTAGTGTTGACTACAACAGATTGAAACGATACTAAATAGCGAGAAGATGTTTTCTGAAATCAATTAAGTGCCCCAAGAAGATGTTTTATCTCGACTCTAATCTTTCTACTAAAACTTGAAGTGGTAGAAATAAATCGCTTCCGGTTATAACATGATCCTCTTCATTATTAGGATCACGTAGTGGAACTTGTATATCGTAATTTTAGTACGTACGTCTTTTTGTTGTTGTTGTTGTTGCAATAAGTAGATTTTCTCGAGAGAGTTCATTAATAGAGGTGCTAACAAAATGGTAGAAATGAGTTATTTCAGGTTTTAATGTTGATCAATATAAAACGAAAACGGTAATGGATAGCGAAAAGCGGTTCTCGGCAATCGATTATACGTTTCAAGGGAATCTCTCATCTTATTCTTAACATTCTAGTAGAACTGGAAATGGTAGAAATGAACCATTTCCGGTTTTAGCATTCATTACTATAGAGGAAAAACGATAATAGATAACGAGAAGATGTTTTCGGCAATTAATTAAACTTTTCAAGGATAACCTTCTTCACATTTAGCAAGCTAGTAAATTCTGGAAGTAACAGAATTGACCCATTTCCGGTTTCAACGTTGATCACTATAGAGCAAAAACGATAATAGATAGTAAGAAGCAGTTTTCTGCAGTCGATAAAGCGTTCCAGGAGTAACTTTCATCTTCGTGCTTAACACCCTAGTAAAAAGGAGGTGTAGAAATCGCCTACGACTTCCGGTTTAAATTTAATTTACATAGACCATAAACTGTAAGATATAGGGGGAAGCAGTTTTATGGAATCAATTTAACGTTGTGGGAACAGGTAAGTTATTATCTCTCTGAAACTCCAAACCGTAAGTAGCAAAACCAAACTACTTCCGGTTTTAGTGTTGATCGCAATATATTAGAAAAGATAACAGATAAGAAGAAGCGGTTTCTATAATCATTTAGTGTCCCAAAAATATGTTCTATTTCCACTCTAACCTTTATACTAAAAACAGATGTGGCAGATATCAATAATATACGACTTCCGGTTATAAATTGAGTGTTATAGATTGGAGAGCTAGAAGGGATTTTATATAATTCATTAAGTACCCCAAGAGTGTATTCCATCTCGACAGTAATATCTCTATTAATACCAGAAGTGAAAGAAAAAATGATACCAATTCAGGTATCCGTATTAATTGAGAACATATTACGTCATCCTCTTTACGGTTTTTACTAGAGTTTATTTTTAAATTAAATACTAGCCGCATGTTTACTAAATTTTGTGAGCTACTAGCCCATTCCCTAAGGAACAAGTACTGGTATATTCTGTGGTTAAACTCGACCAAGAATACGGTGGACACGGGTTGCATGTCATACCTTATTTCTCGATAACTACTTAATTAGCCAGCAGCATTTTCGTTATAACTATTGGTCGAATCGGATCAAAATTCGGTGGTGGGTAGCCCTCAACCTAATTAAGATCTCTACATTTGCTTGCCGAGCTCCGCCAAGTTTTGGGCTTGATTTGCGTGTGGTAATTTATTTCACGGTATACCCTAATCTCTTGCCGGATCCAATCTAAAGGATTTGCCATTACAGAAAGCCGCTCGTTCCTATTTATCGATTTTGCTTTATAGTGTTCAACGTAAAACCGGTAGTGGTTTATTTCTACCACTATCGGTTGGTAACGAAAGGAGATGAAAGGTATCTTTGGAATGCTTAATCGATTGCCGAAAACCGTTTTTGTTTTATACTGGTCAACGTTAAAACTTGGAAATGGTTGATTTCTACAACTTTTGGTTTATGAATCACTTCAATCAACTATCTCCTCCGCAATAATTACTCTACCCATAGTTTGCTGAAAAAAAAATAAAAATTTGCTTTCTTTTAAGAGCTATTGTTCGCAGTAACTTAGTCGCAGCTACTACTACTACTATTATTATTATTATTATTATTATTATTATTATTATTATTATTATTATTATTATTATTATTATTATTATTATTATTATTATTATTATTATTGCGTCCATGTTCTATTATTCTTTTAACTGTTAGAGGAAATGTTTATTTTTTCTACAGTCTCACTTTATCTATAATGGTATTTCGGTATTATACGTAATGTGTAGTTAACTAAAGAAGAAGCGGATCGAGTTGTGTAAAGCCTCTATTTCATGTTAGCCTTCGGTGATCATTTAGTACTGTTCAGCGAGATAATTTAGCAGAAGTACAATGTTCTTATAGATTATTCGTTGTAGTGTTATAAAGTAGGATATGGTACAAGACGCTGTGTTTTCTAAATTAACGTTTTGGGATCCTCTAGGGCAATTGTTCCAACATTTTTAACAAGCACCTACATTCTTAAACCCTACATACTTCACGCCCACATCATTCGCGCATGTCTTTAACCATTTCTGCAGTTTTAGTTGCTGCATTGTATTCTCAAATCATCAGTAATAGCAACAAAAATAATAACAATAATATTAATAATCTATACAGTATAGGGGGTCTATAAGGCAATATAAGTGAGTCACTCATTATCGACCAAGCCATAATACTATAATTAGCAAGATTACTCTTTTTGACGAAAGCAAGAGATAAAGAAGGATTTTTGGAAATATGTATCCTTAGGGGCGTAAATATGATAGTGTATCTTGCTAATCCCTGAAGTAAGGAAGATGAAACTAAGCATATAAACTAACCATTAAAAATAACTGAACATGTTTCTCACAGTTTCTGAATATTTGTATAACCTAACAAAAAAGGAGTAATTCGTATAACATTAATATTTCAACGGTATTTTATTTCATTTATTTTTAGAAAATGATAAATATAAGAATTCTTTATACTGGGGACGTTAAATTTCAAAATTAAAAACAAACCAATACATGTTTAGCTTTTCCGAAAATTCTGTCCTAAGAGGAGGACGGAGGATAGTGTCTACCTATTAAAACTTCTGCATTTGCTTACGTTTGAGGTGTGAAATTTGGCTTTGATTTCTTAACTAAACATAATTGAACGTATGTTTCCGGAACTTCCTCTCTTAAAGATGGAGAAAAGAGACGATTTCTATAATATCAAAATTTACCACTATTTATTCAGAAAATGTCATGAAATGTGAAATTCGCTTAAAATTGAAATATGAAATTTGGTATACCAACTCTGAACTAAAAAGAATGGAATATGTATTTCAGAGTTTTCGAAATTCTCCTTTTAAGCAGAAGGAGGGAAGAATTAATTTACTTATTTCTCGACATTCAAATCGGCGTTTACTGTGTCATCATCATAGAATGTTCGATGAGAATTACTAAACGTATTTAGAACTACTCTAGAGCATGGTTTCATCATATCAATTTCACTGAAATGCGTATTCTAAGGGAAGGACTCAACGTCTAAAATATTTGCTAAAAATACAGTATCTTACAAATCTCTCATGTATGAAGATGAAATTTAATATAAAAACCAAGTAGACGCGCAACCCAGCGTTCTAGGAAATTCCACTTCCGTCTCATCTCACGAAAAATGATTGAGAATTTTAGAACATAGTTAGCACTTGGCTGAAGCCATTTTTTAACTATGTCAGTTTCATTAAAATTCGTATCCTGTGAGGGTGGAGGAGTTAATAAATACGGCGAAAATTAAATCTTCCAAACCAAGGAGATGAAACTAGGTAGGCCTATATAAACTTTTTATTTAACGGGGTCACAATGTGGACATGCCCCAGCGTTTTCGAAAATTCTGCTTCCGAAAGAGGTTACAGGATGCCAAAGTGTTTGAAATGTCTGAAATGAATTTTTACACATATTTAGTACGTAGGACATTTCTATTTTATCAACTCACTTTGAAAAAAAGAATTGTAAAAGCAGAAGAGAATTTATATTTCTTACAAAGAATAAATACTGCATCGTATGAAACACATTTTTGAACATGATCGAGCTAGGGGTTTTATTTAACTTTTGTTCAAATAAGTGACGTAACAGGGAAAGGATGATCAAATATAACTTTCAAATATTTCCCATAAACCTATTCTACCCGTACGAAGAACGGGCTTGCATATAATAATAGTAAATAATAATAGCTATATCCTTACAAATTTATATTTATTTCCAGCATGACTCCTGCATAGCATTGTAGTGCAGTGGAATATTATATTTTACCAGTTTTGTCCTTAATGAAGCCACAGTTCTTACACAATAGTTATTTCGTGTTTAAATGATATCTAATTTAATGTTTGTTACAACATTCGTAATATTTGTAATTTTAAATATAGTTCTGTCAGAGACTCTTACCCATAGATTAGGAGCCACTGCTCTAGGGACTACCTAGAAACTTTGAATTTACACCTACATAGGATTTCTGACGTGGGGTTCCACTAAGAAAAAATTTTGAAAATTCACGAAAAGAGGAGGAATTGGGATGAGAGTTATTTTAATATGATACCCTTATCTCCGAAACGTATAGGACTGGGAACTTAAAATTTGGTATTTGGATTTCCAATTTAAAGTAATTTAACACGTGTTTCAGCATTTCTTTTATATATTAGAAATAAAGGGGAAGGAAAAGGTGAAAATAGGAATTATTACTCATATAATAGCATATCGATATCTCAGAATCTCTGAAAGTTACAAACATGAAATTTTGCTTTAGGACTTCTCATTTTAAACAAAATCTCTTAAAGACAGTAAACAGGACCACCCAAAATTTTTCAATTAAAATTGAAACCAGAAGTTATAGTAGATATCTACCACTTAGTGTTATAGACTAGTAATTAGAGTGGAGATTGAATATATTCTAGGGACTCTTAATCGAATACAAAAACCGTGCCTATCTATTGCCGTTTGTCATATACAGTCTTGTTCAAGAAAACTTTGAGACTCACCTCTCTTTGAAAAGGCCTGTAGTCTTATCTACAGTTAGAATTAAATCAAATAAATGTGAATTTTCTTTGGTCGGTTAAGAAGTTTATTTAGAGCCACAGCATTATAATTTTCTTTCGCGGTTGCAAGAATATCATCTTTCATAACAGGGTGAGTGGTCAAGATTTCTTAAAAATACTGTACAACAGTGAACGTTAAAACCGGAAGTGGTTGATTTCTAATAATTAGGTTTGATTACATGGTAAAAGTAACGATGGTACCTAATTTAAGAACGCTAACTTCCTTTTTTTAAAAAAAAAAAAAAACTCTTCTCGCTGTCTCTTATAGGTGATATTCTATGTATATTACATTGAAACTAGAAGTGGGTGTCTATTGGTCACGAAAGGGATTTTAAAAAGTCACGAAATCAGAAAACGGTCATGAAAGTCAAGAAATTTTGCTTTTGGGTCACGATTCGTTTTATCTGTACAGATATAAGTACATACTGGAAAATGTTGTTCTATAAAATGTCAAAATTCACCATCAAAATCGTGTATGGTTTTAGACGCTACCAAATCACAAGTAAAGCACGCTTCTATCACGTACATGAAAAATGGCCCAAGTCGCACTCAAATTAGCTTTTGAGAATGTTACTAAGTTTAATGGTTTGTTAATGAAAATTTCATGAAATTTCATTTTGGAATTTTAGTAGACACCCTGTGATTTCTGATTTTATTAGAGTGTTATGGATAGACAAAATGTATTCTTGAGATGCTCAGCCGATTGTCGAAAACAGCTTCTCGCTATCTATTACAGCTTTTGCTCTACTGTTATCGAAAGTAAACCGAAAATTGTCGATTTCTACCACTTCTAGTTTTATCAAAGTGTTAAGGATAGAAATGAAAGGTATCCTTGGGATCTTTTAGTCGAATTCCCAAAACTGTTTCTCGCTATATATTACCGTTTTTTTCCCGTTCAGTGTTAAAGCGGGAACTAGTTTATTTCTGCCACTTTCTATTTCAATACAGTATTAAGGATGGAGTTGAAAGGTATTCTTGGGATGCTAAATCGACTGCCGGAAACCGTTTCTTGCTATCTATTACCCTTTTTGGTGTACAGGATCAACGTTAAAAAAAATGATTTATTTCTATCACTCCTGGTTTCTGATCCACAACCCCCTGTATTATGATCCTCTACTAACGAACTATTTCAAGATAATTACTCTAGCTATCAACTGCAAAAAACAGAAGTGAAATTCAGTTTCGTTCAAGAGTTTCATGCGGAGTAACGGACAGGATGAACCAAAGTACTAACTGTACAATATTATTATAAATCTTACTCTGTAATCCCAATAATTTCAGCGTTTTTGATTGTGATCTAGAAGGGAAGAAAAGGGTTTGGGAGAGAATAGAGGTGGGTAAAACAATTATTATTATACTAAGATGTCTATATCTCGGGATCCCGTAAAGTTAAGAACATGAAACGTGCTATTTGAACTGAAATTGGTGTGCTTCCAGATATATAAAGTTCAAGGTCATAGGCCGAACAAACACAGTGGCCTGGGAGAAAAGCCCCAGGTATTTCAACTGAAATTGAGTATACTTGTGGGTATGTGACGTGCGAGTCCGTAAGCCAAGCAAACACTGATGATTGCTGGTTTGAGATGCAAAGCGTTAGACCGAACAAATTTGTGGGTCTGAGGGCAAAGCCTTCAGCGAGACGAAGAATTGTATTGAATAAACTCTGATGAAGACACTAAAAAGGCTCACACAATATTTTCTAAATTAATAATGAAATAGGAAGTGATAGTAGATTTATACCACTTCCGGTGTTAGTAGAGAGATTGGATTAGTGACGCAATTATATTCTTGGGATGCTTAATTGATTGCCGAAAACTGCGTCTTTCATTCTACTTCCGTATAGAGGTTGATATCTACCAGTTCTACTTTTGAGCTCCTTCGTGGCTAAGCAGTAAGCGTACGCGCCTTTGGCATGGGAGACCCGGGTTCAATTCCCAGCGGGTGCTCATGTGGTTCGTATTCCACTTTATTCAGTAGTTCCACGTCTCATATAGCCTCGCTGCTGAACGGGACGTTAAACTCAAAATAAACTCAAAGATTTTCAGTTCCAGTTTTAGTAGATTGTAAAGGATAAAGAAGATGTGTATTCTTAGTTGATTGTAGAAAACCGGGTTACGGTTTCTAATCTGCAGTGATCAACGTTAAAACCAAAAATGGTTGATGTGTACCACTTCCGGTTTTAGTATAGGATTAAGGATGAAGATGAGAACGGATGGTTAATCGATTATGGAAAGAAGCGTTTTGTTATCTATTACAGTTTTTCTTCCATAGCAATCAACGTTAAAAACAGGAAATAGTTAATCGGTACTACTTCCTGTTTTAGTTGTAGGTTAAGAACAGAGATAACATGCATTCTTAGGACGTTTGATCTAATTTCAGAAACAGCTTCTTGCTTTCTACTAACGTCTTTTGCTCTACAGTGATCAATCTTAAACCGGAAGTCGTTTATTTCTGCCACTTCCAGTCAGTGTTGCCCACCCTCCCTTATATCTTTGACGCACCCCCCCAATTGTCTATCCGTAGGTGTTCTTCCATGAAAAAATCTTCTTTTCGATTAATTTTACCCCCCTAATCAAACATATTTATATAGATTTTAACCCCCCAAATATTTCAATGACGCAGTTTGCGTCATAGCCCCCCTTGTGGGCACCCCTGCTTCCAGTTCAAGAGTCGCCCCCATTAATTTTAAAACATTTTTTCCTACATAATTACGTAACACTTGGTTTAATTCCAACTAAACTTGATACATATATGTCTTACAATCTGGAAAGAAATACTCGGAAGGATGAGGAAATCCTAGCATCCCAAGGAGTGGGGATGGGAGAGCTGACAATTTAAAAATAATTGTAATGATCGATATTCGTGTTGAACCCATTGTTTCCGCGTCAGTCGCTGATATGGATAATGACTGTTTCCATGCCGTTCAAGTTCATCCCTGAAGAATCGGGAAGAATGACATTTTAAAAGTAATCGAAAATGACGGATAATAAAGGCGAATCCATAGTTCTCATTAGGGCTAAGACGAATAGTGGTACTTTTGACACAATTTAAAAAGAAGTTAGAATTCAACTTTTGATTTAAATTAGTGTAAACTTATTCATTAGAAAAACTAGACCATTTTCCATCCAAAGTTGTAGGTGCGACTGTAGAGTCTTTCATTATATTTATTTTTAAAGTATACCTTATAAATAGCACCACCACATGGGAGGGAGAGATTTGTGGCGTTTTCAACATATTCTTAAACGTTTATAAAAATTTTATAAAGATTTTCTTATAATTTTAATTATGTTTGTTTCTTATATTGTAAGTACACACAACTTGTAAGATGTAAATACAACTTAATTTTGAAGAGACTCGAAAATGGTGACACCTTTTCCGTTGTTCTAGTAGCTAGCACGCGCGCCTTTCGTGTACGTAGTCACACGTTCGACTCCCTTACAAAATCTGGACGATTACTGTGTTTGAATTTCCTCATAATCTTATGCAGAAAGGGAACCCTAAACTTAAATAATTAACTAACTCGAAACCGATGAGAGTACAAAACTCAAGGTTTCGGCAGAAAATTAGCACAAATATTTGGAATAGAAGAAGTATCAAGTATCCAGTTGGAGGGGGGGGGGAAGGATGGGAACAGGGACATAAGACCATAAAACACATTATTGAAATGGCAGTCAGTGATGATTATAGAGGTGGCTCTTGGGCCTAGAGCTTCGAAATTCCCTCTAGGGCATTTCCCGAGCGTGCTCAATCTGAGTTACCAGAATTTTCAGGGTACTATATTTAACCATCGTTTATTCAATTTCCCCGCAATGGAAAATCTGAAATGAACATTGTCTTCTATCGTGCTCAATATGAGTTACATGTGTTTTTGCAGTACTGCTTTTCACCTCTAGTGTAATGAAATTCTTCCACGAGAAAATCTGTAATCAACACTCAGGCACATAGCCAAGGGGAGTCCGGACCCCCTCTTCGAGACCAGAAATGAAAAAATTAGGGAAGGATAAAACAAAATGAAATGAAAAAAAGAAGAATCAGCGTTAAAAATTAAGAAGAAAACTACTGAAGCTTTTGCTTACTCTTTCTTATGAGGAGATTTGTATTACTTGCTATATGGTGGCGAGGTAGGCGAGGTTTTCTGGAAGAGTCAGTGAATTTGAAAGTTCAAGAAAAGTTATGGAATTCTTTTAGTAGTTGACCGAATAATAGAAACAAAAAATATGTTGAAAGAAAGTTCTGTTACAATTTGATTGAATGGAGAAAGGAACGCATATATTGTAAAACTAGTTGAATATACACATGCTTCGCACAGGGGCTGTATTTGGAAGTCAACGTCTGTGAGAGTATCACCATTGATCTCAGTGACCGCGAAAACTATGGATTTGACACTAATACCGTTCATTTTGGGCTATTTTTTACATGTCTCGGTATCCACCCCCGGCTCGAATACTTGCAAGTCATCGCTAATAGAAGTGTCACCATTGATGTCAGGGACCGCGAAAACTATGGATTTGACAGTAATATCGGTCATTTTTTATTACTTTTATATGTCTTGGTATCTCACCCGCCTCCGGTAACCCCCGGTCCGGAGTCGAATAGCGTGAATTTGGAAGTTAATGCGACTGGAGTTTCACCATTGATTTAAGTGACCGCGGAAATATGAATTCGACACTAATAGCTGAAGTGGTAGAGCGCTAGCTTCGCATTCAGGAGGTTGTGGCTTCGAATCCCGCTGCCTACCATTCTGACTGAGGTTTTGCAGGGTTTCCCTCAGTCCTACAAGGCAAATGCAGGATGGCACCTACTAAACAGGTCTGGCCGATACCTTCCCAAATCCTTTCCATTGTTAATGTTGTTGGATATTCAATGTAAAATGGCCTTTGAGCTGTATCTGGTGATTATTAAATAAATAAATAAATACCGGTAATTTTCTACTATTTTTACATGTCCCGGTAAACGCCCCCTGAGAACCCCTGGTTCGAATATGGACAAAATCGTTTAAGTCTGGTCTGGAGCCATGACCAAGGTATTCGTGACAAAAATTTGGTAACACTCGATCAATTTGTCTGGTTCCCAAGCCGGTTCCGGTAAACGCCCCTCTGAGACCCCACTGTTTCGAAAGTAAAAAAAAACGCTTCGTCTTGATCTGGGGCCTGGGCCAAGGCAACCCTGACCAAAATTTGGTAACTCTCGGTCCACTCGTCTGGTTCCCAGGCCGCACACAGACAGACAGACAGACAAACACACAAACAAACTGTTTATTTTATTTATATTAGAGGATAGTTCTGCGCAAAGAAGGCATAAGCAGATATGTTGACTTTTTGCGAAATCCGGATTTTTGTACTTTTAAGGTTGTTGGGGTGAGATCTATGCGTGATCAAAGTAATATAAGCTAAAAGTGCTTAGTATATCCAAAGATGATGATAAACAAAATCTGTTTCCTAGATTTTAGTCCTTTTTTTCAGAACACTTTAAGCTTTAATTCCTTCTCCTGTAAAAATACAAAATTAAACATATCTGCTTATGCCTTTTTTGCGCAGAGTTTACAAGACAGTATTCAGTATGTACTTTTTATATAATTGAGATCATAACGAAAGGAAAATTGTTATATTTGAATAAACAGGAGAAGGACGTAAATATTCCAAAATTTTTTCAATACTTTTTTAGTATTATTTTGCTCGACATTTCTTCATAGTTTGTTATTAAAATACTTGCCAACATATCCTCATTTTTTTGTCCTAACAAACAAATATATGTTGATAGTAAAGTAGTTTAGATTGATCGAGCGCATGGGCCTTCAGAATTTAATGTCACTCCCCCCGTTAAGAAATCCTGGCTAAACGAACCAATATATGTTCCAGTAAAATAGTTTAGAGTGATCGAGCCCCTTTTGTGACGACCACAGTATTTCATGTCACAGACCCCCCTTCACGAAACCTGGTTACATGCCTGCATCACTGCCAGTAGCTACGCCCTCGGCTAATATACATTTACAAGTACAGCTTTATTTTCCTATTTTTTTCAACAGTTAACCAATGTAAAACCGTTTTATAATTCAAAGTACTTATCATATTTCTATCGTAAACAAGAATATGTAGTTAACTTCTTAAATACTTTAATCCGCAGGAATTCGTTCAGCGCGTGCAACAAGCAAAAACAACATGTTGGCGTCTCACGAATGACAAAGCACAAAAAAGAAAAGCAAAAGCAGCACAGCAGTGCCTTATCGCAGTCAGAGCTGACAACATAGTTTCGGTCGTCACTTACGCCAATAGACCTACAAGCGGTGTACAAGAGTTATACAGTTACAACATACGTTGTGCCACAGTAGCGCTACAGGCGGAATGTGCACAAACTACAAATGAATATATTTCTTACAAGTATCAGTCACTGTTGCACCCTCTTTACATTCTACACATCCTTTTTTCTCCTACTCTTTGACCTTGACAAGCAGAAGTACCAGGCTTTCCGAGTTCACAACCATAAACTGTTTGTGTACAGAGTACGTTTTCAGTTCTTCGAATGACTGTGCGCGCGAAGAATAAGGTGATGATCGGACAACCGTATACGGAAGCCAGAAACATCCGGTTGCAACTTTAAATGTAAAATACAAAAATAGAGCCTTGACAATACCGTGAGGATGTATTATATATATATATATATATATATATATATATATATATATATATATATATATATATATATAAATGATCGAAAATAACAAATATGAGCCTTGAATTGATAGTTGATATGAACAGTGTTGCTTCCGATTCCTTTTCACAATACTTTGGAGAAAGGGGACTTACAAAATATCATAAAACACCGAAATTTCTGTCATCTACAAAATTAGGGCAACCTCAAAATATTTCCAATGTATTCTTACTTAAAGAAACCTAACAATTTAAATACATTGGGAACTTGATATATTGTACATCCGTAAGTCTTTTGTTAAATAACATTTTGATATTGTTCCTAATTACTACCTTTTAGCACATTACATGAGAGTAACACAAAAACCGTCTTCGACGTGGCCAAAATACATTTTATTAGATAACAATTATTAATTGGGGTTTCTTCTACAGTAACAAATATAATAAAAATTAATGTTTTGTTGTGGCGGGCTTTTGCCATATAACTTGTATAATGACTGTGCCGAGACATTTCTGGTACATTTCGGTAAGCGAAAGTCCTATTTTAATTACATATATTCAACGCATAACCATTATAATAGAATCACTATGAAATAAAACAACTTAGATGTTACTCATTTATCTCTATTGCCTAAAACACGTGTTCAAGGGAAAAATTGAAGCATTATACGCCACATAGAACTAAGTCTCATTTCTGATTGAATAAAGATCGAATATGTTAGTCAAGGATAACTCGCACGCGATACTTGAGCTTGTGTGTTCGAGGCGTAGGCACCTGTATACGACTCAAGAAACACATTAGTTTCTTTTATCTAATTTGATCAATATTTAAACAATTTGTATGCCCAGAAACGAGTGCGATTAACACCGAAGGGATTTTAGCAGATATCTGCAAACTTTGACCAAGAATAATTTCAGGGTTGACAGTACACCAAAATAAATTTTACATAAAAATGAATACAATCATGGGCGGTGCTTACATGGCTTTCTTCATAGGAGAACATATCTACCACATACATGAGTACAAAAGTACGCTCCAAAGTGAATCAGGTAGAAAAGGTCATAGTATCCTACACCTTATTTACATACACATACTAACACTTCATCGTGAATCTAATTCTACATCTCCTTAGACCCCCCTCAGAAATCAAAACAACACGACTTATTTCAAAGACAAAAGACATGTCTACTACATATATTAGTATCAAAGTGCGCTCGAAAGTTAATCAGGTATAAAAAGCTATAGAATCCTAGTGATAACTTAGATACAATTATTAACACCTCTTCGTGAATCTAATTCTACATCTCCGGTGACCCCCTTAGAAACCAGAAAACCCGACTTATTTCAAAGACTAAAAAAATATCTACTACATATATGAGTATCGAAGTGCGCTCGAAAATTAATCAGGTAGAAAAGATCATAGAATCCTAGTCATAATTTACATATATTTAGCAACATTTCTTCTTGAATCTTACTCTATATCTCCGGTGACCCCGCGTCTATTTAAGAACTGCATGACATATTTGAAAGACAAGGCACCTATCTACCACATATATGAATATCAAGGTGCGCTCGATAGTGCATCAGGTAGAAAAAGTAATGGAATTCTAGTCATAATTTACAAATATTTAGTAACATTTCTTCGTGAATCTCATTTTATATCTCCGGTGACCCCTCCCAATTAAGAACTACACGACTTAATTTAAAGACATAGCGCATATCTACTACATATATAAGTATTACAGTGCGCTCGATAGTGCATCAAATAGAAAAATTCATAGAGTCTTAGTCATAATTTACATATATTTAGTAACAATTCTTCGAGAATCTCAGGTAGAAAAAGTCATAGAATCCTAGTCATAATTTACATATATTTAGTAACATTTGTTCGTTAATCTCATTCTATATCTCCGCTGTCCCCTCTCCCAATTAAGAACTAGATTACTTATTTGAAAGAAAAGGCACATATCTAACATTTATGTGAGTATCAAAGTGCGCTCGATAGTGCATCAGGTAGAAAAAGTCATAGAATTGTACTCATAATTTACATACATTTACTAACATTTCTTCATGAATCTCACTCTTAGATATTATTAGGAAAAGGAAGAGAAACTGATTCGGACATTGCCTAAGAAGAGACTGTATCATGAGGGACGCCCTAGAGGGTATGGTGTCGGGAAAGAGAGGGGGGCGAAGGAGACTACAATTAATGGATGATATAAAAACAGAAAGATCATACGCGAAGACGAAGAAGTTAGAGGAGGACCGTGGAGCATGGAAGCTTCTCAGCTGCGGCAAGTGACCTGCCAATAAAGGCAGAATACCTATGTTGATGATATGATGATTAGTGATTACACAAATTACAATTATGAGCATACTTTATGGAGATGCTCTCACATAGGATACCCGAGCACCCTTATACCCTATGAACAACTGATTTTTCAAGTCTTTTGTGAGAAAATATTGTGAACTGAGAAACCATAACCTTTTCCATATTGTACAGGGGTATTTTCCTGGGAATAGAAGTTTCTTGTGGAATGCGTTCAGAAATTAACACTTGCAAGAATATTCTCTTAGTACAAGTATATTTTAGGCACACACTAATCTTCCCCCCCACCTCGAACTGTTCCAATTTCCTCACTGACAAACACTTTACCATTTTATATCGTAAAGATCAGATCCACCGTTATTGTAACAGAGTGGGGCTTGAGCGATTGACTAGAAATTCAAACTCCGATTAGTGACAATTTCACAGTCCTGTTTTATTACAAGTATAAACTCTTTAGTCAGTTCAGAAGAGGCCGTGGATCGTGTTCAGAGTTGATGACGATGGATTTTGGTGAGTCAGAGTAGGTCAGTGGATGAGAGTGGTTCATGGTGGGTGGTGGGTCACCGTGGGTGGTGGGTCATGGTGGGTCACAGTGGTTCATGGTGGGTGGTGGGTCAGTGGGTCGTGGGTCAAGTTTCATTGGCCCACGCCAACTCTGCTGTACGGTAGTCGGGAAAAGGAGGGGGAGAAGAAAAATTAAATAAATAGCAATAATAATAAGAATGAGTACTTTTAAATAATATTTGTATTTATTTTGTCATAAACAGAAAGTTATGAAAATTACATTATCTGTTTATTACAAAATAATACAAATACTATTTAAAAAGTCTTTAATAAGGAACCAAGACAACATGATTAGTCATCAACTACCGTTGAGTTCATTTTTCTAATACCTGCTTTAACTTAGATTTTGGGTAATTCATATTCTAGTCACATAGTAATTCCTATGGATGGCAACGCAAAAAATTCTTTTGTTGTCGTTGTTGTTGATTTGCGGCTTAACGTCCCGTTCAGCAGCGAGCCTATATGAGACGTGAACCCTACTGATTAACGTGGAATCCGAGCCACATGATAAAATTCTTTTGATTCGTATTTTCGGGTGTACCTAGGTAAAGCGTTTTTCACAGTCCTTTGCACCTTTCAAAAACAAACCGCGTAACTTGATGTTGTATCACTGCGCACACGACTATTTGCTGATTGGTGAAGAGGAAATTGTTTCGTCTGTTTCCCGCAATATTTCTGCTGCAGCACGTGCATGTATTTCTGCTACTGCGATGTGCATTACTCGTCTCAATCTCACACCATTGCCGTGATATAGGGCAAAATACCCAATACTATATAATCCCCCCTCCTTTAAGAGCAACTGAACATTATTTTTCTCCAAACTGTAATTATAGATGAAATTACAAAGAGTTATGTCAAATTATCAACTGAACGATAAAGAGATGGCGCTGGTATGTAAAGCAAGCATATTTATCATTATGGGAGATTATTCCTTTTTCATCTATTACCTAAATCATTAAGCATTCCATGAAAAACAGATGGTACTTTTCCCCCTTTAGATCAATTTATTGATGTGCTTTCTTAGCATGCGAATGTGCAAATACTAACTTTAGTACTACAAAGTAAGTAAATAAATATTCTATGAGAACATGAAAATTAGCTATTATAGGTCTTAATTTTCTTCAAGTTAATTGAACAACGTTCATATCGTTTGATAAAGTATTTGCTTTTCTTCTGCACTTACGGGTTTGCCTTGTTTATGTTTAACAGAATAACTCGGAGCAGCAGGTAACCTGCTGGCTTCCTTGGGCGACATCTTTAAATTGTGGCGCGCACTTCTTGTGTTTTGTCATTTGTTGTAACAGTTTTCCCTTACAAATTCGATTTTGGTTCAAGATTTCGATCCCATATAGATACATACAGTACTCTGAGTCGAAACCTAAATGTTCTCACTGTGCCTTAACAATACATGAATTACCATAATACATTGCATTTGTTGTGTATTATTTGCTCATGGAAGAATAACCTGTTATTAGTTTCATTTTCAATATTGCTAACTCATAGTTATTTTTCAGTTTTTCACAAAGAATGGTTGTCAAACAGTTGTCATTTCATAAAAATGGGCTAAGAAAATGAAAAAGAGAAATCAAGTGAACTCGCTCTTCTTATTGAAGATAATAAGTTTCTTATAGTATTTCAGATCTTTGTTTGACCTTTCATTAGAGATGAGTCAATTAAAAAAAAAAGAGAGAGAGAGCGTGAGGGGGATAGAGAGATGTTAAAGAGGATAAAACCTGTTTTAGTGATTTACTACGAAGTAATATGAGGCTAATTTTTTCAGTTATAATTTGTATATCGCCTTTTTAAAATGCGATCAGAATAAATGACCATTTAAAAGATGCAAAAACCGAATATTCGGTGCCAGAAATGAAATAATGTACAAAGGAATCTTCAACATTTAAGAATTTTTATAACATTGGATAGGAATGTTCATAACTTTTGAGTCTTATTTTTTTTTCTGGCTGCAGTGAAATTAAGAGGGGGTACTATGTGCATGTTAAATAATGTGTCTTTATTCCTACGTAGAATCTAAAAAAGTTTTTTGGAATTTGTTGAATAAGATGTCGATAGAGTCTTCATACTCTCATGACTGATATTAGTTTATGGCGTAACTTTTCTATTAGATATCAAATGAAAGGATAAGTCACGAGAATTCAAAATATATTTTATAGGTATTTTATAACATATAACAAAGGAAATAATATAATAAATTCTCTATTCAATAAATAAGTAAACTCAGTAGTTTTCAAGTTCTTGCAAAATGAACAATTGCTTGATCCAAACACTCGCTCACCTATAATGGAAACGTACAAGGAGCTCAATTTTGAAATGAAATGAAATGACATTTTTCGAGTTTTACGTCCCACGATTATGCAGGCTAGGCTAAAGGAGACGGTGATCATGAAAACATGAATGAAATATTGGAATGAAGAAAGTGGGAGGAAACTCAAGGACCCAGAGGAAACCCACGCACACGGTGTTTGTCTACCACAAGGTTCACTTGGCGCGAACTGGAATCGAACCAGGAACCCCATGTGCCAGAGGTGAACGCTCTACCACTGAGCCACTGCGGCCCCACAAAAGCTCAATTTTGAATAGAAGTCGTGAGTACAACTGCACATGTTTCTAGATCTGATAATTAACTCCTTTGTGGCTATATGATCCGCGTACTCGTCGTCGGGCGGGAGACCCGCGTTCGATTTCCGGAGGAAGTTCATGTAGTTCGGATCACTCGTTCGGCTGTAGGTCCAAATCTTATAGATCCTTGTTGTTGAAGGGGACTATAAAGTTTAATCCATCCATCCAACCATAGATCTGCTAGTAGGAACACTAAGTCATCGTGTAATAGTGGCTCTGAATCCTAAAATTTTAGGTAGATTCTCAGCTAGAGGAAACGTTAGGAGTGGGGATAGTAAGTTTTAGTTGTAATTTACACTGGTAGAAGAAATTCAACGTTCTGCCCTTCTTCCTCCTGATCCGTGTATACGTTTATATAGTAGTTCAAAGATTCAGGAGAGCAGCGCGTACGCCACTGCAAACGAGAGAAAATGGTTCCTGATTCTCTTATCACAAGCCCATGCCATTTAATTTTTAATCTCATTGTTTTCCCCCTTTCAGTTTGTTTATTCATTTCTTAGCACAAAATTGCATATAACATTTTTTGTTTAACTAGTTGGCAACATTTATGCACTGCAGTCTGCATTGTTTACAAGGAGTGCAAAGCTTCGTGAAAATCAGATTAGAATATCATTATCTATTATCATAGTAAGTTACATTTCATTATTTGTTTTTACTTATGAAAAACTGGCAAAAGAAACATAGCGTGTGTATCATTTTTAGTAGTCTGCCTTCTTAAATTAAAAATCTCACTAAATTTCTGTTCTGAAACAATTGATTGATTGAAGAAACTCTAAGAAGGAAACTTTTTTACAAGTATTTTTTCCTCATAACTATTTTCTATAAAAAACACACTGTAGGTAATTTTTGAGATAATTACAAAAAACTAGTATCCCCATCTCCCTCTCAAAACCAGAAAACCCAAGGCTCAAATTAGGGATACTTTACAAGATATGCTGAAGAAATCAAAGAAATCCAGCTTAGTCGGATTTCTTTCGACATCAAAGTTTAATTTCACTTGGCTAACAGTTGTAGTCACATTATCGACATAAGGTTGGATTCTAATCAATAGACCAACAAAACATACTTTTGAAACAAATTACGGAAAGTGAATAATTATGGAAGATTATAACAATTTTAATACGAGAATAAGTCAACTGTACCAATCTGCTTGTTTTGCATTTCTGAAAAAAAAATAGAACTTCAACATCTCTGTTCCAATTTAAAACTAAGCAACTCTGAGATTAATAAATAGTTATTTGAAATAGGAATTGGGATTAAGTTTTGTTTTCATGAAGCTCCCAACTTGATACCTTATTAAGCGCATATTGATACTCATATACATAAGAGTATTTGCAATAAGTCAGTTAGTTGGGTTTCCTGACAGTGGTCACCGCAGATACAAGAAACAGTTAGTCAAGAAATGTTCTTAAATTATTGTAAAATGTAAGGTTTCTACAACTTATTTCATAACATACGTTGTTGACCAAGGCTGATTTTCATGTACGTCATACACTGGCATGTTGTACATAGAATAAGACACTTAATTTTGTTGCTTGAACGACTGTCAATTATACGTAGGTACAACATTACCATCATTACACAACACTAGCTCATAGTGAAATAGATTCGCAAGAGAATCTCAAATATCTGTAAGTTCGGACTAGAATTCGATGAAATGTATCACTTGAAGCCTATTAATAATTAACACACACTTATCAACACTTCATCGTGAATCTATTTCCACATCTCCGGTGACCCCCCTCAAAATTCATAACGACATGACTTTATTAAAAGACAAACGACAGATCTAAAACATATAGTGCGCTCGGAAGTGAATCAGGTACAAAAGGTCCAAGAATCATAGTCACAAAATATATACACTTATTACCGCTTCTTCGTGAATCTAATTCTACATCTTCGGTGACCCTCTCCTCAGAAATCAGAACACCCCGACTTATTTCAAAGACAAATAAAATGAGACTCACGAAGAAATATTACTAAATATATGTAAATTATAACTAGAATTTTATGGCTTTTTCTACCTGAAGCACTATCGAGCGCACTTTGATACTCATATATGTGGTATATTTGTGCCTTGTCTTTCAAATACGTCATGTAGTTTTTAACTGGGAGGGGGTCACCGGAGATATAGAATGAGGTTCACGAAGAAATGTTATTAAATATATGTAATTTATGACTAGGATTCTATTACTTTTTCCACCTGATGCGCTATCTAGCGCACTTTGATACTTATATATGAGTTATATATGTGTCTTTTCTTTCAAATAAGTCATGTAGTATTTAATTGGGTGGGGGGGTCACCGGAGATATAGAATGAGATTCACGACGAAATGGTACTAAATATATTTAAATCATGACTAAAATTCTACGACACTTTCGACCTGATGCACTATCGAGTGCACTTTGATACTCATATATGTGGTAGATGCATGCCCTGTCTTTCAAATAAGTCATGTAGTTCTTAGCTAAGAAAGGGATCGCCGGAGATATATTTTAGAATGAGATTCACGAAGAAATGTTACTAAATATATGCAAATTATGACAAGGATTCTATGACTTTTTCTACCTGATGCAGTATTGAGCGCATTTTGATAGTCATATATGTGATAGATATGCCCTATGTCCTTGAAATAAGTCAATTAGTTCTTAATTAGGAATGGGGTCACCGGAGATATAAAATAAGACTCACGAAGAAATGTTACTAAATATATATAAATTATGACTAGAATCCTATGACTTTTTCTACCTGATGTACTATCGAGCGCACTTTGATACTCATATATGTGATATATATGTCTTGTCCTTCAAATACGACATGTAGTTCTTATTATGGAGGGGGTCACCGGAGATAGAGAATGAGATTCACGAAGAAATTTTATATATGTAAATTATGGCTAGGTTTCTATTACCTTTTCTACCTGGTGCACTATTCAGTAGGGTGGATCGAAAAAAACTTTTTTTTTTAGTTTCCGAGTTGCTATACCGCGGAAAAGTTGTGGTTAGTGATGACTTGAAAAATAAAAAAAAGAGTGTCGAAATCGGTTAATATCTTCCGATCGCGCAAAGCGACTGAAAAATTTTAAAAAGCACGAAAAGTTTAATGGTTTCGTACTTTTTATGAAAACAAAGCACTCTCGTATTTTTAATGCTATAGTGATAGAACGTTACAACTAGTAATATTTAATAGTAGAAACAAATGTTATATGTTTTTAGGGAGTATCTTCCGATCGCGCACGTGTGAGAAACCTAACAAGATTCCTGTCATTGAGCGAAAATTCTTATATCTTCAGAGGGAGCATGGGTTAGGAAAAATTAGTGCTTGGATCGGAAGGAGACATCAAAGTTGAAACGTAGACTTGAAAGAAGAAGCTATACTTTAAATAGAGATAACCCTGATTGTTTACTTGTGTAAGAGCCAAGTTGTTCAGTCGAAGTGTGTTCTGAAATTGAACCTAAATACAAACCAAATGACTCTGAGAAAAAGGAATCTCCATCTCCGTGGCAGATGAGAATTAAACTAGGAGCTACAGCATTAACCTACGATCGATATGGAGTCAGTGACCGTGCAGATTCTGCTATAGCACCTAGTGTGCTAGAAGACTTTGGTATAATAACCAGAGCAGATACGTCTATGGTTATTGAAGATGTAAAATTAGAAGGGAAAGAAGGAAAATTAGAAGTGCAAAACAACAGTGAAAATGATTTAGATAAACTGCGTGGTCTTTATTTTGATGGAAGAAAGGATGACACCTTTGTTTTAGATAAGATTGAATCCAAATAATTTCGTCGTACTATTAAGAATTACCATTACTCGCTCATCAAAGAACCTGGTTTCGCATACATTGGCCATGTGTCGCCGAGTTCTGGATCTGCTAAAGACATTGTGTCTTGCCTTAATGAACAAGCAATTTCAGTGGAAGACTTGGATTTCATCGGTTGTGATGGTACTAATACAAATACTGGCAGGAAAAATGGTGTTATTCGTCATCTTGAGATCCATGTTGGGTGACCTCTGCAATGGCCTATTTGCTTACTAGATTTCAATGAATTATCTTTCGGTCATCTTTTTCAACATTTGGATAGAGGAACAGTTGGCCTCACAACATTTTCTGGACCAATTGGAAATAATCTAAGCGGGTGTGAGAAACTGCCAGTGATAGATTTTCAACCAATAGATTGTGTAATTCCAGAAGTTGACAAAAATTCTTTGAGTAAAGACCAGAGATATCTTTTAGATATATGTCAGGCGGTCAAAAGTGGCATATGTCCAAGTGAGTTATCAATTCGTGATCCCGGACCACTTT
This sequence comes from Thermobia domestica, assembly GCF_964235325.1. Taxonomy (NCBI): domain Eukaryota; kingdom Metazoa; phylum Arthropoda; class Insecta; order Zygentoma; family Lepismatidae; genus Thermobia; species Thermobia domestica. Next base: position 248,886,955 of record NC_137456.1, on the reverse strand, counting down.
CACATTCCAGATGGCTCACTTGTGAAAATAGAGTTCTCAGACTATACATAAGTGAAGCAAATCCTTCAAATAAGTTAAAAACCATAGTGACTTTCATTTTGAAATCTTAGATACCAGTGTGGTTTGAAATTAAAAACAGCAATACCTTCATAAGTGGACCTATTTATGTATATAGAACAATTGAAACCTCTCGATACTTGCCTGACAATTTGAAGCAAGTTGTTTTCCCCGTCATTGAAAGGAACTCATTCTTTGGCCCACCCCGAAAATCTTTTATAGCCATGATTTTTCATGAGAGGAAGCACACTAGAGAACTAGGGCTTAGAAGAGTGTTGAAAGCCAGGCAGTCTGATTCTAAAGGAAAAACCATCAGAACATTTCTTACTCCAACTGTACATTTTAAAACCTCAGAATACATTGACATGATTGACCGGAGTGAAGCCAAGTATTTTCTCCAACTCAAAAGTTTCAAACGACGACATCAACTCTTTCATTCAACGAGGTGAAATACCAGATGGGGATAGCGAGAAGTTCCCCTGCCATCGCAAGCCGTGGAGCGATGCGTGAAGCTAGTTACAGAAGCTTCGCTCAAAGTATGCGGATCCAAATCAGGAGATGGATACATCAGAGCAAGCAACATTGAAATCCAGATCTTTGATGCCTAAGTTCAGAACAAAATCTGACTATAAAATCGCTTCAATTTTGTAAGTCTTTCAAGAAAGAAAAACAAATTTAAATATGTAAATATTGTAAATAGTACACACCTTTTATGGCTGGGTGGATGGGAAGAGTGTGGGTGGAACTCGAAGTGCAGCCTCCTCCTCTGGGTTGTTTTTATATATAAAAACAAGCGAAGAGCTGCACATTTGTGTTAGCTTTGGAAATTATATGTCATAACCTTGGAACTCTCTCATTAAAACATTAAACATTATAAAACATATTAGAAAGCATGTTATTACATCAGCACTATAAGGCATTAAAAATATCGCAGTTTATATTTTTTGATTTTTTTTAAAAATACGAACAACAGACATTTTTCTTAAACTTCATGGGCTTTGCGCGATCGGAAGATATTCTCTAAAAACAAAAAACAACTGTTTTTATTATTAAATAAGGCATGTTATAACGTTTTATCACTATAGCGTAAAATATACGAGAGTATTTTATTTTAATAAAGAGTACGAGAAAATTAAGTTTTTCATGTTTTTAAAAATATTTCAGACGCTTTGCGCGATCGGAAGATATTAACAGATTTCGACACTTCTTTTTTTATTTTTCAAGTCATCACTAACCACAACTTTTCCGCGGTATAGCAACACGGAAACTAAAAAAAAAAAAAAGTTTTTTTCGATCCACCCTACTATTCAGCACACTTTGATACTCATATATGAGTTATATATGTGTCTTGCCTTTCAAATAAGTCATGTAGCTCTTATTTGAGATGGGGTCACCGGAGATATAGAATGAGATTCACGAGGAAATGTTACTAAATATATGGAAATTATGACTAGGATTCTATGATTTTTTCTACCTGATGCACTATCGAGCGCATTTTGATACTCATATGTGGTAGATGTATGTCTTGTCCTTCAAATAAGGCAGGTAGTTCTTAATGTGGAAGATGGTCACCGGAGGTATAGAATGAGATTCACGAAGAGATGTTAATATATGTAAATTATGACTGGCATTCTATTACTTTTTCTACCTGATGCACTATGGAGCGCATTTTGATACTCATATATGTGGTAGATGCATGCTCTGTATTTCAAATAAGTCATCCAGTTCTTAATTAGGTGGGCGATCACCGGAGATATTGAATGAGATTCACGAAGAAATGTTAATATATGTAAATTATGGCTAGGATTCTATTACTTTTTTTTACCTGATGCACTATCGAGCGCACTTTGATACTTATATATGTGGTAGATATAGGTCTTGTCCTTCTAATAAGACATGTAGTTCTTAATATTGAGGGGTGTCACCGGAGATATATAATGTGATTAACGAAGAAATGTTACTAAATATATTAAAATTATGACCAGGATAATATGAGTTTTCTACTTGATGAACTATTGAGCGCACTTTGATAATCATATATGTGGTAGGTATTTGCTTAGTCTTTCAAATAAGTAATTTAGTTCTTAATTGGGCAGGGGGTCACCGGAGATATAGGATGAATTTTACTACGAAATATATATAAATATATATAAATAATGACTAGGATTCTATGAGTTTTTCTACATGATGCACTAACGAGCGCACTTTGACACTCATATATGTGGTAGATATATGTCTTGTCCCTCAAATAAAGCTCATAGTTCCTAATATCGAGGGGGGTCACCAGAGATATAGAATGAGGTTCACGAAGAAATGTTACTAAATATATGTAAATTATGGGTATGATACTATTACTTTTTCTACCTGATGCACTATTGAGCGCACTTTGACGCTCATATGTGTGGTAGATATGTGTCTTGTCCTTGAAATAAGACATATAGTTCTTAATATGGAGGGGGCTCACCGAAGATATAGAATGAGATTCACGAGGAGTTGTTACTAAATATATCTAACTTATGACCAGGATTCTATGACTTTTTCTACTTGATGCACTATCGAGCGCACTTTGGTACTCATATATGTGGTATATATGTGTCGTATCCTTCAAATAAGGCATGTTGTTCTTAATAAGGAGGGGTGTCTCCGTAGATATAGGATGAGATTCACGAAGAAATGTTAAAATATGTAAATTATGACTAGGATTCTATTACTTTTTCTACCTGATGCGCTATCGAGCGCACCTTGATACTCATATATGTGGTAGATGTATGTCTTGTCCTTTAAATAAGGCATGTAATTCTTAATATGAAAGGGGGTCACCGGAGATATAGAATGAGATTCACGAAGAGTTGTTACTAAATATATATAAATCATGAATAGGTTTCTATGAATTTTTCTACCTGATGCGCTATTGAGCGCACTTTGATACTCATATATCTGGTAGATGCGTGCCCTGTCTTTCAAATAAGTCGTCCAATTTTTAATTGGGAGGGGGGTCACCGGAGATATAGAATGAGATTCACGAAGAAACGTTAATATACGTAAATTATGGCTAGGATTCTTTTACTTTTTCTACCTGATGCACTATCGAGCGTATTTTGATACTCATATATGTGGTAGATATATTTCTAGTCCTTCAAATAAGGCATGTATTTCTTAATATGGAGGGGGATCGCCGGAGATATTGAATGAGATTCACTAAGAATTGTTAATATATATAAATTATGACTAGGGATCTATTACTTTTTCTACCTGATGCACTATTGAGCCCACTTTGATACTCATATATGTGGTAGATATATGTCTTGTCCTTTAAATAAGGCATGTAGTTCTTAATATGAAGGGGGGTCACCGGAGATATAGAATGAGATTCACGAAGAGTTGTTACTAAATATATATAAATCATGAATAGGTTTCTATGAATTTTTCTACCTGATGCGCTATTGAGCGCACTTTGATACTCATATATCTGGTAGATGCATGCTCGGTTTTTGAAATAAGCCATCCATTTCTTAATTGGGAGGGGGTCGTCGGAGATATTGAATGAGATTCACGAAGAAATGTTACTAAATACATGTAAATTATGGGTAAGATTCTATTACTTTTCCTGCCTCATGCACTATCGAGCGCATTTTGATACTCATATATGTGGTAGATATATTTCTTGTCCTTCAAATAAGGCATGTATTTCTTAATATGGAGGGAGGTCACCGGAGATATAGAATGATATTCACGAAGAAATGTTAATATATGTAAATTGTGGCTTAGGATTCTATTACTTTTTCTACCTGATGCACAATCGAGCGCACTTTGATACTCATATATGTCGTAGATATGTGTCTTGTCCTTCAAATAAAGCATGTAGTTCTTAGTATGGTGGGGTCACCGGATATATATAATGAGATTCAGGAATAAATGTTACTAAATATATTAAAATTATGACTAGGATTCTTTGACTTTTTCTACTTGATGCACTATTGAGCGCACTTTGATAATCATATATGTGGTAGGTGTTTGCTTTGTCTTTCAAATGAGTCATGTAGTTCTTAATTGGGCAGGGGGTCGCCGGAGATATAGGATGAGTTTTACTACGAAATGTTACTAAATATATTAAAATTATGACCAGGATTCTATGAGTTTTGCTACCTGATGCATTATCGAGCGCACTTTGATACTCATATATGTGGTAGATGCGTGCCCCTTTGTTTCAAATAAGTCTTCCAGTTCTTAATAGGGAGGGAGGTCACCGGATATATAGAATGAAATTCACGAAGAGTTGTTACTAAATATATGTAATTTATGAGTAGGATTCTATGACTTTTACTACCAGATGTGCTATTGAGTGCACTTTGATACTCATATATGTGGTAGATGCATGCCTTGTCTTTCAAATAGGTCGTCCAATTTTTCATTGGGAGGGGTGTCACCGGAGATATAGAATGAGATTCACGAAGAAATGTTAATATACGTAAATTATGGCTAGGATTCTTTTACTTTTTCTACCTCATGCACTATTGAGCGCACTTTGATACTCATATATGTGGTAGATATATGTCTTGTCCATCAAATAAAGCATGTAGTTTTTAATATGGAGGGAGCTCACCGGAGATATAGAGTGAGATTCACGAAGAATTGTTACTAAATATATGTAATTTATGACTAGGATTCTATGACTTTTACTACCAGATGCACTATCGAGCGCACTTTGATACTCATATATGTGGTAGATATTTGCCTTGTCTTTCACATAATTCATGTAGTTCTTAATATGGAGGGGAGTCACCGGAGATATAGAATGAGATTCACGAAGAAATGTTACTAAATATATTAAAATTTTGAACAGGATTCTATGACATTTTCTATTTGATGCTCTATCGAGCGCACTTTGATACTCATATATGTGGTAGATGCATGCCCTGTCTTTCAAAGAAGTCATCCAGTTCTTAATAGGGAACGGAGTCACCGGAGATATAGAATGAGATTCAATAGGAAATATTACTAAATATATGTAAATTATTGCTAGGATTCTATGAGTTTTTCTACGTAATGCACTATCGAGCGCACTTTGATACTCATATATGCAGTAGATATATGCTTTTTCTTTGAAATAAGTCGTTTAGTTTTTAATTGGGAGGGGTGTCATCTGAGATATAGAAATAGATTGACAAAGAGCTATTAGTACATATTTTTTTCTGTGGTCTATTCTATGTGTACTTTTTAACGGACATTGATACGTACTAAGATTTGTGAAAGAGTTTTTTTCTGTCTACATGTACGGTTATTCAGCTATGTATTCTGAGGGAGTTAACAGTGATAGTAGAGGGTAAATGGGGATTCTAGCGCACTTTTTCTAACTCACCCCTCAATGACCCTACCCTCAATAACAATAGCGCACCCCTAATAACTTCTAGCACACCCCTGCCCCCAAATATCTTCTAATCAACTCCTAATAATTTCTAGCGCACTCCCTATCCCCCAAATAATTTCTAGCACATATCAAATAACTTCTAACTCACTCTTAATAACTTCTAACACATTCTCTTACTAAATTTAGTTACAAAAATCACTAAATCTGGTTATAACCGGTTTTGATTTAAAAAAACACTACATCTAGTTACAAAAATCACTACATCTAGTTACAAAAATGAAAAAATCACTAAATCTGGTTACAAAAAATCGCTAAATCTAGTTACAAAAATGACAAAAATCACTAAATTTAGTTACAAAAAAATCACTTAATCTGGTTATAACCGGTTTTGACTTCAAAAAATCACTAAATCGGGTTACAAATTTAAAAAAATCACTAAATCTGGATAAAACCGGTTTTGACTTCAAAAAATCACTAAATCTGGTTACAAATTAAAAAATCACTAAATCTAGTTACAAAAATGAAAAATCACTAAATCTAGTTACAAAAATGAAAACATCACTAAATCTGGTTACAAAAAATCAAATATCCCCACTATTTAAGAATGTATTAAAGAAATGTAAAAGGGGTATAAATACTGACTCCAAAACAATTATTTTTATGTTACTGGTTACACATGTATAAGGATAAAATTACAAAAACAGTTTTATGACTTAGAAATATCATACAGTTAATTAAATTTTACTTAAAACTAAACCACACATAATTACTCACTAACACCTATCAACTACACTACACATAAAATTTAATTAAATTTTACTTAAAACTAAACCACACATAATTACTCACTAACATCTATCAACTACACTACACATAAAAGTTAATTAAATTTTACTTAAAACTAAACCACATATAATTACTCACTAACACCTATCAGCTACACTACACATAAAAGTTAATTAAATTTTACTTAAAACTAAACCACACATAATTACTCACTAACACCTATCAACTACACTACACATAAAAGTTAATTAAATTTTACTTAAAACTAAACCACACATAATTACTCACTAACACCTATCAACTACACTACACATAATTACATTTTAACTATATCTTATAATGCCCCCAAGCTAATGTACTTACACCACCCTCTAGTATATATCTTTTGTCATCACTCGAATCTAATGCTAACTTATTTACAGCTATGGTTTACACATCATGCTTACAACTTTGAATTAGATTTATATTTTTGTATGTTTTCGTTTCATTGAATAGGGTTCGCTTATAATCATTAAATTGTAACTCTTTTGCTACTACACATTTCATTATTCCTTTTGCTTTTTTCTTCTCTTTATTTTCAACTTTAAAGGCATACATCTTTGATCTTAACCCAATAAACTCTGTCATTATTTTAATATTGTTTTCATCCTTCATCTTTCCTAATACTTTTTTGTTTACTAGTGGTATTCCATATTGATTATCCTTTCCATATTCACTTGTATCAAATAGATCAACCATTTCCTTTAAGTCTTTGTAGAAGTCATCTGTATCAATTTCATATATAAAACTATCAGTATCCATGTAACATAAGTCTATATCGATATCGTATTTAGGTTTCATAATGTTGTAATGGAAGTCATACATTAATAGTTTTGACAAATCTAGCACACTCGTACCAACATATATTGGTTTGTTGAAGGTCAATTTTTCTTTTTTCATCTATCGCGCACAAATTTTCAGTAAATATTGTTCTATAATCAAAGTTCGGTTTCGCTATTAACTTTTCCACCCTCATTGGATCACATTCTAAGGTAATAGATGGTCTCTTTCTAATGTTTTCTATTGTTTTACCAAATACGCTATTGTTCATTAACTTGTAAAAATCTTTCTCGAAATCATTCTTAGCTCTTGTTCTCATATTTGTATTTAGATCAATATATTCCTTTAACCAGTTTGATTGCTTGAACTCTAATACACTATGAATTTTCTTTAGCATCATCCCAAGTGACATATATAGTTTTAAGTTTCTGTAGTGAATAACATATCTTTCTTTCTTGTAAAGCGTTGTTAATAATTTTGAATGTTTCGATCTTGGTGGACACATATTTTCTGGAGCTAATGGTAGATCTGAGTGTTTATTATGTAAGTATTCTGAATATTCTAAATGAACTAGTAATATGTAGCCAGTTTCTGAATCATCTGGAATATTCATTATGTTTATGTAAGGTTGAACCCATTTAAAGTCTTTGTAAGGCATGTATTGACTCATAGCCCATCCATATAAATTATTTGCATCTAGATAAGCTAAATACTTTGAAGGTTCGTCTTTGTTATAACTTTTTATATACTTATTATTTGCTTTTACATATCTCTTACTACATTGTGAAATTCCTCCTCTTATACCTTTTTCTATCATTAATATTTTGTCATAGTCAGTTAACATTTCTAGTTTGATCTTAGTCATCTTTAACAAGCAGGATCTAAACCATATGCTTTTAAACACACATCTCTAAAACTTTCAAATACATCAGCTAATATTAATACATCTGTCTTGTTATAAAGTTCTGTATATTCTCCTAAATTTTTAATATTGAATGACTTCCAAACATTTTCCGTATGCTCATAATCTTCATCACTGATGTGGGTTTTAGTAAGTTTATTAAAGAACATTTCTTTTGAAGGTAGTTTTGTTTCTTCTAATCTTTCAATTGAGTCAATATAATCATATGGGTACACACCTTATTTAATTACTGAATCTAACAAATCATTAGGGAAGTACTTTGACGTTTCTCTATATTGTTCTTTTGTAAAGTTATTTACTAGTTCTGCTAAACTTCTTGACATAAACCTAAATGAATCTAGAAATCGGAAATGGATCCCACTCTTTTTATCAACCTTCACATATTTTGAGTATGTAATATATATTTTTCCTCATTATTTGCAATTAGTTTTATTTCATTCTTATCATAAGCAAGTTCTACGTGTATAACAAACAGGTATCATAACCACTTAAGCTGTGAATAAATACTGTAATAAAATTAGGATTTCGATAGCTTAATTTACAATAACTGTGAGCTGCACCTCTAAACTTTCCAGTTAAATGATCATGATCTCTTATTTTTGCTTTATTATTATTTATCTCCTTCAAACATTTTCCTAATTCATGTTTCCATTCTTCTAACTTTACAATCATGCTATCATTATCTTTAGCGAATTGTATTTTCTTCTTTAACATATTTATTTGTTTTTCAACTGCTGGTGGTAAATCATTCAAGTTTCTCTCACATATATGACAACTATTGGAATTACTATATATATTGTTCTCATCTTTAGTTATGTCATTCATTTCAACTTTTTTGTTATATATTTTCTTTATTTTTATTGCTTCTTGTTTTAACTTCTCCACAAACACCTTTGCAGCATCTAAACCAATATAACTAACAGGACTTTTATACACACCATTTGAATATTTAATATAATAAAATTAACTCATTGGTAAATGCTTTTGATACTTCACAGTTTTAGAACAATTATGCTCTACTTCCATTTTACATAACAAACATTCAAAATCGGCATATATCGCAAATGGTACTCTCAATGATCTATCATAATTTTGGAACTGTATTTGATTGTCATATGGTTTTGGAAGTTCTATTCTAACAGATTCATGCTCCTTACAATACAGCTCATGTTCTTGTAATTGTACACCTATCACGGAAGTACAATTTCTCCTTATACTTTGTTACTTGACTTCTTATTAATCTCGATAGATCCTTTATCCAGCAAAAATGATCGTTATTTTCATCTTTTACATATAATAAATTGACGTGTTTGTCCTGCTTATTTTTTTGTGATTTGAAGTGGGCATATATTTTATTCATCATCATAACTATACACGTTATTGGATATGTTACTTCTCTTTTCAAACTTTACTATATCTTTTAATTGTACAGGAAATTCAATAAAGCTACAATATTTCTCTTGTAACTCATTCACAATTTGATTATATTGTGGAGCTCTTTGAGGATCTTTTTGTGCCGGTTTTAAATAACTTGCAATAGAATACAACAAACATTTATTATCTTTATTTTGAACATTAATCACTGCTTTCTTATCTTTAATTGGTTTGGGAAGTTCAATATAGGAAGAAGCTCTCAATGGTACATATTTATTTAGTCTGGTTTCCAAGTGTTTACTTTGATGTAATGACCATCCTGATCCTCTACCTTGAAATTCCTCCATCTCTCTACGCAGTTTTTGTTTACCATGGGTTATATATTCATCTAAGTCACTTGATTGTAATATTCACTCATTTGATGTTTTAAAATTGCGTTCTTGTACTTTTTTATCTTTAATATAATCACCAATGAATACAAGGTTGACTTTAAGTGGGTGATGCTTTAAATCTTCCTTGATTTACTTAATAACAACTTTCCCACTTATATTTAAAAACTTCACCGGATCTTTATATCCTCCTACGTTTTCAATTCTGATAGTTTGTAATCGTTTTTGTATTGCTGTTTCCTTTGTTTCTACTTTAATTGGTATTCGTTGTGGTTTCCATTCTTCAAAAACATCTTGTTTAAATGGAAATATGTTGCTAATTTGTGACCTGTTTTGTTCATCTTCATGTTGTTTAATAAGATCAATAAGTTCAGCCCTTCTTAATCTGGAATAACCTTTTATCCTCTTCCTTTTACAATGGTTTTTTAGTTCATCAACTTTCATTGTGTATATAACTTTCAATTCATCTGGTTCATTTTGATATTGTTCGATTTTTTCGATTAATTCACTCTTATTTAAAGAACTATAGTCACGGATTTTTTGACTTTACATATTAGTTTTAGTTTTGTAATCGACATCTCCCTCATCTCCTCACCAGAAAATTAACACTACATATACTCATCTTATTGTATGAAAAAACACCTATCGTTTTTTATCTTCACCAAATTTTTTAATCATTTTCATAATATTTTTTCATGTTATATATCCCAATATTAGCATACTCATTTTCCTAAAACAACTGCTAATATTTGTACACCCCTGTCATTGTCTTCATATATTAGTGTGTTGTCTTAGTATACGACTTTATGGGATCACCCCATCAAAGTCACTATTAATATGATAAAAACTAAATCATTTTCAGAATCTCATTCATCATCATAATCATCACTATTATATTCATATTCATCACTCACCTTCTTATCCTAATTATCTTTTATGGAATAACCATAAAATATAACATTTATAATATTACATTACTTTTATCTATCCAACTATTATGTGAATCATCAAACCCTAACCATTTAACAAACACTTAATTACCTTTCTTTCTCAATATTTTTTCCACCAAATACTCATCCTCATATTTAGTTTTTAATAATTCTTCTTCATAAAATCTTCCTCTAATTTCTTCATTGTTTAAATCTTTAATTTTATATGTTGGTGGATTAGATGGTATAACCTCATTAATAACAAATACTTCTGTTGACCAATTAGGTTTATATCCTTTCTCAAACAAACCTTTAATTTTACTTATACGAACATAATCACCAATCTTATACTTTAACTTAACAGAATTATATTCTTTCTTATACACTTTTTTCAATATCACATGCTCATTTTTCTTATTCACTTCTACAGGTTTCACACCAATTGTTCTATGTACTTTGTTATTATATTCATCAACCAAACCTTGCAATATTTTTAACCACTTATAATTACCTTGAACAGTAAATTTCTTCCACATATTTTGTTTAAGTGTTTTGTTAAATCTTTCTACAACAGAAGCTTTTTTACCACTATATGTTGAGTAATGATTGATATTGTTTTTTCTCATCAAATCTTCAAAATCTTTATTGTAAAACTCTTTCCCTTGATATGTTTGTAAATTGTTGGGTTTTCTTACTTTTAACACTGATTCAAATGCATCAGTAACATTCCTCCCACTCTTATCTTTAAAAGGAACAGCAAATGCATATTTCGAGAACACGTCTATTATTGTTAGTAGATACTTATACTCTTTATTGATTTTGGAAATACCTTTAAGTACTCCACTATCCATTTCTACAAGATCAGCTTGCCAAAGATCATCAATACCTTTAATCACAACACTTAGCCTAGGATAGTTTTCCCTTGCCGGTTTGTGAATTTCTTCTATAATGTCTTCTCTAACACCTTTACCATCATATAATCAATCATTCTTTTTAACGAATTGAGACTTAGTAACACCACATACAGAACAAATACCTTTCTTAATATATCTTCCATTTTTTGTTTGTTCTATCCTAATGGTATCTTTCTTTGTATCTGTTGATTTCTTACATTTAACAGAATACATTATCATTATTTATTGTATATAAAAACAAGAAAATAATTAAAATTTATCACTGCCTAATACTATACTTTTAACATTACCAAAAATATCCATATTTATTATATAACAAACGTCTTTAGGAAACCTCTCTTTCTATGTACATTATAACAAACAATAATTGACCTTCTTCCATAGCTGAATTTTTATTTGATTTAATTGTAATTATATCATTCTTATTAAAGCTAAAAGGTAAATTTTCAATCAAAGTATCACCTAAATATACCTCAATAAAGTATTTATCCAAACTTAATTCCATGTGCATTATTTTTCCATTATAGAGAAATTTGTAACCATTAGAGGGATTAAATATTCTAAAGATTGGGTCTTTAACGTTTTTAGCTCTTAATCGACATAAAAAGGGTATAGTTTCTTTTTGCATAATCAATTTAGTAGTATCCATCCTAATCTTTTGAAAATCTTCTTTCAATGTATGTATCTTGTAACGTTTCTAATGCATCTTCAAATCGTTTTCTATCGTCCTCTAATTGAGCTTCTATTGACCTTAGTTGACTTACACTAACAACATCATTTAAATTCTCCAACAATTTTAATTTTTCTTCACTAATATTAACGTTTAAAACATCCTTTCTATCTTTAACATTACCAAATATATCCATACTCATTTATTATAAAGAAAATGCCCATCCTAATTTTTCAAAACATTTCTTTAACATCTCTATTTGTTTTGGTGAGAGTTTAAAATCAATATCAACATGAACATCATGCTTTTTCAACAGATAGTACAATACACATTTTAAGTTAATAAACAATGCTCTTTTCGGATACAGTTCTTTAAATGTTTCCTATAAGTTTTCGAAGTCGTTTATAAGTGTTTCTTCCATATGTCGTAAGTTTAATGGTTTTTGATCGGTAATGTGATAGTGTATTAAATAGACATCATCATAATATTTTGTGTATTTATTTTTCTTTAGTACTTCTAGAACAACTTTTTTTGATATTAAATCTTTTGGCTTATCTCTAAATTTATCATTTAACACATTGAACACATCTTCAGGAATAATTCTATACTGTAAAGCTTGCAAACGAGATAACCGTAACTTAAATCTTTTTGTAGTATCATACCATGGTTTACTTGCGCAAGCAGCTCTCATTCCTTCATTAGTACTGTAAACCCAACCATTCGCTACAGAACCATCATCACAAATGTAGCTACTCATACCTTTTGTTAATGACTTACTACCACAATTACTGCATTTTAATGGTCTAGAACTATAATTTGACAACAACTCCTTTAAGGTAATTATTGGATATAACTTTTCCAACTCTTCGTCCGTGTACAAAAATTTAGGTATGAACATTTTCCATAAATCAATAACTGTATATACTTTGTTTTTATCTATTAAGTCTATCTTACTAACATATTTAAAATACCGATAACATTTATAATTAACTAGTGCATCTAGTTCATCCTGATGCTTCTCAAAATAATATAAAAATCTATTTTGTATAGCTTCCATATTTATCTTAAAACAAAACTTTTATGAATATAAATCATAAAAGCACTTAAACTTAATCATTTTTAATCATTTACATAACATCACTAAAAGAATACCCTTGATTTAGAAGATATAATACCTTAACACAAAGATGACCACATATAACTGAATTAAAGTCTTGTATTCGTTCGTCATTGTAAAATAAGTTTTTGGTACCAAGATATTGTACTAGTTGTTTAGGAGGAACACCACCATAAGAATCGAACACGTACTTTATGTTGTTATCTTTCCAATAGCATATCCAATGAGTGCCAATGTTTTCTGATTTATCGAAGTTAACTACACCACACTCATTTACACAGGGTTTTTGTGGAAGTTCATCACTCATAAATACACCTCTAAATCGTTTTATCTTTAATTCTTTAACCAATTTCTCTATATCGAAGTTGGTCAATGGTTTTAGTTTTTTGACTTCTTTGGTTTACCTGCTCCCTGCTTTTCTTCCATAGCCGTGTTGTGTCTTTTTTGTTCTTCAAGTTCTTGTTTATTCTTCTTGGCATCAAGTACAGTTTTAGTAATCGCTGCTGCACCACCTGCTAATGAGCCAACTGCTCCTAAACTGCTAAAATGGCCGGAATTATAAAGATAAAACCACCGATATGCTCTTTCTTAATCTTTTTCATTTGTTTAGTAGTTAAAGTTAAATCCATTCTCTTACCTTCTTTAATTTTCTTAGATTTATCGCTAAGTTGTTTCTTTGTTAATACATTATCGATATTTAAATCCTTTAGTTCGTTATAAGGAACACTAAACATACAACCTTTAATAGAACACATCTTCCTATTTATTTAAGAGAAAATCTTGGTTTGTAAAAGTACAGTTGTTGTAGCTCCACCAAATTCAATTAAGGAATCATTCTCATCTGTTATTCTTATCTCAAAATTATCAACCTTGCCTTTGGATATAGGGAAAAATAATGGATAAGTAGGCTCGTAAATAATGCTATGTTTAAGCGCAGCATCTGGTTTAAATGATGCTATAATTCCTGTTTCTCTATGTGTGTATTCTGTATCTTTAACAAACATACCATATGCTATATTATAGTGAACATTAATTGTATCGAACGGATGAAACTTTGGTCTCTTATCTCCCACATGTTCTGAACCTTTAGCTAAGTTTTTCTCATTAAAACCTAATACAGTATTAATGGTATCTAAGGTCATATTAGATCGTTCGTTAAATATTTTAACTCATTTTTTCCCTCTATCCTCAGTAAATTTAATATCTAAACTAGCATTAAAAGGATCAGAGTATGGAAGATTTGATTTAATGTATTCTTCTAATTCTTTTAAATTATATTGACCAGGTTGAACTATAAGTTGTTTTGTAAGATTAGCATAGCCAGGAAAGTTCTATTATTTCTTTCTGTAATGTTTGGTGTTAGATATGTACTGTAAAACCCAACTAGTCCTATACTTAAAAAGTTATTACTGTTGTCTAATTCGTAATAGAGTTTATTCTTTAAAACAGAAGTATCACTCGTTAACTTAAATACCTTAGCCATTTATTATATAATAAATGAACGAGTTTGATTTACCTAAAGATATTCCAAGAGAGAAAGTAATCAAGTTAATAGAAGATATCATTCAAAAGTTAGAATACAGTTTAAAGAAGAAAAAGAAAAAACTACGAATTGTTAAATATGCATACTACATTTGATTACGTCATCGGTTATACTTTCTGCAACAACTGGGTTTATTAATATGTTTATACCTGTTACAATTTACTCAATATTAACAACGTCTCTTGCAACTGGAAGTGCTATTATAACAGGTTTGTCTTCTAAGTTAAACTTAAGCTGAAGAAAAGATGAATATAAAACCATTGTCACCTGTATTAATTCATTTAAAGAACAGCTAGAGATGATAATAACATTAAATGGTGAAATGGATAACGAATATATAAAAGATACGTTGCATAAGATCAGAGAACAACTTAATAATATAAGATTATAAATGATGTTAGCAAATAGGGACTTGACGATTTTCTCTATAATAAATGAGGAAGAAAACTATTAATTGGGATGTAAAAGAGATGATAAAATAAACAACACTTAAGAAAAGAAATGGAGAGCTTATACCTGATGATGTTCGATGTCTTATAGTTTGTCCATCTGGTTGTGGTAAAATATTTCTATAATTAACTTCTTATTACGGCCAGGTTGGTTAAACAATAATTACTTCTACATATATTCTAAAAGCATGAATCAGCCAATGTATGAGCAGTTAAAAGATCGATTTGAAAAAGCAGAACTAAAAATTAAATAAACAAATAGCAACGTTCTTAAGCAGTAATGATTGTATTATACCTATTGATGAATGTGAAAAATACTCTGTAGTTGTGTTTGATGATTACATTTTAGAGAATCAAGATACTGTTAGAAATTACTTTACAAGAGGTAGACAAAGACATTTAGACTGTTTCTATCTTGCACAAACATACTCAAAAGTACCTAAACAGCTTATAAGAGATAACGTTAACTTCCTATGCAAATTTAGACAAGATGATACTAATCTTAAACATGTGTATAACGAGTTTGTTGGAGGAGATTTGCCTTATGATAAATTTAAAGAGATATGTTCAAAATGTTGGCAAGAAGTTAAGGTTTTATAGTAATTGATATGACAAGGAGGGTAAACAATGGTAAGTATAGTAACAAAATAAAACACTTCTTAAACGTTTGATGTTTTTAACGTTTTACGTTTTAACGTTTTATGTTTTTAAGTTTATTGACGTTTTTTCACGTTTTTTGATTTTTTTTTTACGTTTTTTGACGTTTGTGGGTTTTCTATATAATAAATGGAAGAGAAAGAAATTAATTAGAATATCAAGTTAAAGAAGTTCTTGATAAAGGGCTTCAAATCTTGGAAGAAAGAAAGAGCAGGTATATATGATAAATTTAAAACGCAAGAACAACCTGTAATTGATGCTATTCAAAATTTAGGAAGTGAAATCAAAGAAGTAGCAGAACAAAATAAAAAATCTAATAACCTAACTTGTTCCAGCTGTACATAAAACGGCTTCAATAGATCCTAATCTACTAGAAACACCTAAAAAGATAACTTATGATAGTCCCCCAAGTAGTAGTGATACACCTATAACAGGAGATATAAAACAGATGTGAAAAAAATTAAAGACAAAGTGGAAGGAGTAGAACCTTTAACAACAGCACAATCATTTGGTAAGATTCCAACGAAATATTATAGTAAAAGAAATGATAGTGTATTTGGAATAAGAACTGTAGAAGAAGATAGGAAATTCTGAAGTTAGAGTGGTGGTGATTTGATAATTAATGGTAAAACTGATAAAGGAACAGAAGGTCTATGGCAATTTTTAACGATGAATACTAATAAAACCATTGAAGATTATGATGATGACGATTTTGAACAGTACAAGGAAATAATAATAGAATCAGATGCTGCCTTCCAAAAATAGAATCGAGATAAAAAAGGAGCATCTAATAGAGGTTTTATGTACATTAATATTATCAAGCCTAGTGGGGAAAATTATATTAAACCATCTTTACTTCCAACTCCTAAAAGGACTGGTGAAGGAATTAAACAATATACAGAGAAAGCTAAAAACATATACGGATGGATGATGTGAGAAAGTTAATTGATCGGTTAATAGTTATAGATGGAGAAGAAAAGGCTGGTAATAATAACTTTTATAATGAGAAAGTAGGTATAGTGAGTATGATTAATAATAAGCTTTCACAATTTATTCCTAATGATTCAAAAGGTATAGGTTATTTGATTAAGATCTTAAATACATTACCAGCACGATTCTGGAATGATGAGAAGCTCGGAAAAGGATTAGTAAATGATTTGATTAATAAACTCCCATTTGAATTACATATTCCAGGATTTTGGTATTGTGGTCCGGAAACTAAGCTACAAGAAAGATTAGAAAGTGGTGATAAACGTATTAACCCATTAGATGAGGCTTGTAAAGAACACGATATATACTACAGAGACAATAAAGATACAGAGTCAAGACATATTGCAGATAAGGAACTAGAAACTAAAGCATGGAATAGACATTTAGTAGTGATGCGTCAATTGGTGAAAGATTAGCTGCTTTTGGGGTTTGTACTGTTATGAATGCTAAGGTTAAGTTAGGATGGGGATTATAAGTTTTTAAATGTTGTTATGTATGATTCTTTTATGGGTATATCCCATAAAAGCGTTGTCTCAAGATTTTCTTTATAATAAATGGATAGTGTTGAGAGTTACGAGTTACAGAGTTTTAAAGCTAACACAAGAACATTTTATAATTTGAATGAAGCTAACAAAGATATTGAGTTTGATTTCGATGTGGTGGATGGGTTCATACATCCACAAAAAGCAGATTGTCATATGACTTTTGAAGTTGTTGGTGCAGCAGTTGGAGGAAAATTTGGTGCAAATGATACTATAAAACTTGTAGATAACTTCTTACCATTGTTCTTTTCTCAAATTGAGGTTAGAAAGCATGGCGTTGTTATAGATAAGATTGCGCTACCTGGAATAACATCTACAGCTATTGGAACATTAAAAATTTCCAAACCAGAAGTTGAATATCTAAAACAAACTGGATTTGACACAGATGATAAACTTGGTCTACGAAAGGACTTTAGTGTTTTGTATCCATTAACATTAATTCCATTCTTTTTAAGTGATTATAAAGAGGTTATGTGGAAAGGTGGATTGAGAATAACATTTACAGAAGCTAACAACAATAACGACGTCTTGTACAAATGGGCTGGGACAGAAGCAGGTGCAACAGCTTCTCATGATGGAAAAAAACAATAAAAAGTATGGAGATAAGAATGCCTATTGTTGAATACGAATCTAATTATGAAAGCCAGATAAGGTTGAATATTCTTAAAGAACCTTAAACTATGTTTTCATTCCATACTTATCAATGTGTTCAGAAGATCTTCGTAGGTTCTTTGTTGGAGTTTGATGTTACTACTCAATTTAATTCTAGACAATTTGATATGCCTGACTTCGTAGTTGTAATGTTCCAAACTGATAGAAGTGGTAAACAAACAGCAGATGGAAGTAAGTTCGATCATTGTAAGGTAAAGAATATCTATCTTAAGAATGGGAGGAATGAGGTATTTTAAAAAAAATCAAGAAACTTAGATATTGCTAACAGGGATTATTTTAAGATGTATGAAGATTATACTGCATTTAAGAGAATAACATGTGGCAATACCGAAATGTACTATGATCCTAAAGAGTTTATAGATAACAGACCAATGTATGTGATTAACTGTAGTAAGAGGAAGAATGTATCAGTAAATGAGAGAACAAACATAAAGATTGTAGTAGACTTTGCAGAAGCTGTAGCTGCTAATACTATATGTTATGCGATTTTAATTCGACAAAAGAACTTTACATATGATCCTAATAATGAGAAAGTAGAAGAAGAGTTTTAGATAGTTAAATGTATTTTTTGTAATGTTTATGGAGGTTCTCCATAAACAATACAAAAATCAATAAAAAGTTTTTTGTTAAAGGTAAAACTTAAAGAGTGATTATTGATTTTCTATATAATAAATACGATGGTGAGTCATATTGAGGCTTTAAATAAACTTGGAAGTCTTGAGCAAAAACAAGTTATTGGATTAAGAGAATTAGAATTAGATACAGAATATAAGATTGTGAAAATGGAAAATATTAAAACTAAGTTTGGAAAGAGCATTTTAGTTGAGTGTAAGGAGTTTAAGGTCTTTCTTCCACTTAAATTTACAAAACACTTAACAGATAAAATGATTGATAAGATCGTTAGATGGAATAAAAATCAAATACACTGATCTAAAAGATAATTATCCAACTGTTGAGTTCTGTATGTAAATTTCAAATGAGGATCGGTATTGTGAATCCAAAAATAATAAAAATGACTTGAATATGTCTTCAGAAGTAAAAAATTGGAGTGGATAGAAAGGATCCTCAAAAGAAGTTCATTCTTACTAGTAATTACAATGTAATTGTGAAAAATGTGGAAACCGAAGTCCAAATTGTTTTTGATATTAACGGCTGTCTATTCAGCTTGAATTATGATCAGTGGACAGAGTTTAAGAGATCATTGTTTCCTATAGAGAACGAGGTTAGCAGAAGATTCCATTATCAGTATCCGAACGTATAATTTTAAGTATGTTCTAAGTGTATAAGTGTTTTTATTGTTTCATTATCAATATCCGAACTTGTAATTTTAGGTATGTTTTAAGTGTATAAGTGTTTTTATAGTATCAAGACTATAAAAACTAAAACCTTTGGGTATACAGAACACAATGCCGTTTGAATTTTAAAGATACATGGATAAATAGGGAATTTATTTGAGTTTTTTGTAAGAATATCCTTAGAGTTATACAACCGGCAAGACATTCGATAGATAGTAAATTTATTTCTCTATTGATTGCCGTTTGAGTTTTGAAAATCGGTTAATATTTGAGTAAGTTACAACAAATTCAAAATTTCGGGAATTTTTTACGGAGTTCTTTTTGAGTTTTCGGGAAAATGTTATTCGTAAGAAAGTCTTAGAATTAAATGTAGATTATGGTAGTATTTTTTATTTTTTCGATTTGATGAAATTTTGTAGAGATATTGAAAAAGGGAAAATATCCTGAGGGTTATGCAACCACTTATGCATTTTATAAAATTGGTTATGTTATTAGTATTCATTTGCCGTTTGAATTTTTGAAATCGGTTAATTAGGGACCGAGCTATTGAATTTTAACTTTATTTGGGGGTGAGGTTGCAGTGTGCCAACTCAATTTTACAATTATCATATTTATTAGTAATGGGGTGAATTCATCCCTATATGTTTTAAAGCGATATCTTGAAAATTTAAAACCCTGGAACGTTCCGAAAAAAATATTTAGTTGGAAACTCTGATTGTAAAAAGAGATCTAGTGAGAACAGCATGTAAAATTTGTTCTCGTAACTCGTAGTTCTGCGCATTCTCTCACGCCGTATCCTTTGTCTTATCCTTCCACGCTGCATTCTCTTGCGATCTTGCCACAAATGTTACACAGACTCAGTGCGATTGTAGCAGAAAGCAAGATGTTCTTTATCGAAGGAATCAGCGTGTAAAGACAGCGAGAAATCTGATGTCACAGTACCTGTAGCTTCCTCTTCTGCTGGGCCTCCTGTTATTCTCCTGTTGTTCGTCCGGTGTTCCGTTTGTCCAAAAACCGAATTATAGACTGTTCGCTTCGTTTTCTAAGTTACTCTCGATGTGCCCGATTGAAGCCACCATTTTCGAGTCTCTTCAAAATTAAGTTGTATTTACATCTTACAACTTGTGTGTACTTGCAATATAAGAAACAAACATAAATTAAAATTTTATGAAAATCTTAACCAACTTTCTATAAACGTTTAAGAATATGTTGAAAAGGCCAAAAATCTCTCTTTTTCTCTCCCTCCCACGTCATGGTACTATTTAAACACTATACCTTAAAACAATAATAATAATAAACTCTACAGTCGCACCTACGGCTTTGGATGGCAAATAATCTAGTTTTTCTTAATGCATAAATTTACATTAATTAAATTCAAAAGTTGCATTCTAACTTCTTTTTAAATTTTATCAAAAGTACCACTATTCGTGTTAGCTCTAATGAGAACTATGGATTCGCCTTTAATATCCGTCATTTTCGATTACTTTTAAAATGTCACCCTTCTTGATTCCTCAGGAATGAACTTCAACGGCATGGAAACAGTCATTATCCATATCAGCGACTGACCCGAAAACTATGGATTCAACACGAATATCGATCATTACAATTATTTTAAAATGTCAGGTCTCCCCCCCCAACTCCTTGGGATGCTAGGGGTTCCTTACCCTCCCCGAGTATTTCTTTCCAGATTGCAAGACATATATGTATCAAGTTTAGTTGGAATTAAGCCAAGTGTAACATAATTATTTAGGAAAAAATGTTTTAAAATTAATGGAGGTGACTCTTGAACTGAAAGTGGCAGAAATCAACGACTTCCGGTTTAAGATTGATCACTGTAGAGCAAAAGACGTTAGTAGAAATTAGAAGCGGTTTTGAAGTATATCTATCTATCTATCTATATATATATATATATATATATATATATATATATATATATATATATATATATATATATATATATATATATATATACATTAGTTAATGGTTGAGACACCAAACACAATTCGAAGCTTCCTTGCACCCACTGGAAAACGTGAAGTATATTAATATTTATTTGCATATATTGCTATTGTAGACTGTTCCCATAATGCCCACCGATTTCGATTTTACAAAATTTGAGAAATAAATTTCACTTTTTATTTTGTGGTCAATTTGAAGGCATTTTGTTATACTAACATTAAGAAACCCATATACATCATATTACGAATCAATCATTATGGAACAATTTCATGTGTTAGACGCAGGAGTGGTACCAATCTTTGGAAGTTTTATTAACAACTTTTTTCATTTTTCTTTTTTAATTGACTTTGTGAGTAATGGTGCATTCAGTATAAAGGTACAATAAGATTTTCTCTCTCTCTCTCTCTCTCTCTGTCTGTGTGTGTGTGTGTGTGTGTGTTTCTACTTTCCGGCGTAAAGGTGTGGATACTACCAGGTATACTTCCGTATGTACATATGCTAGTGTGTGTGTGTGGTGGGGGTATATGAAGTATGAATTGGGGTCGCGTAGTGGAACTTATCAATATTAGTACGTATATATATTCGAGACGTTCTATTGGTCCCCAATCGGCTTCTTTTGTACCCAAGCAGAAAATTTACCCTACCTGCCCTCATAAATAACCGGCACGTGTTTGGTGCCGAAGTGATACGTTGTTGCCATCGCTAAACTTATATTATCGATGGATACATTATATATAAATAATAATAATAATAATAATAATAATAATAATAATAATAATAATAATACAATCATTAAAAGAATTCAATATAATAGTACGGACACTGGCGGTCAAGAACGGAGTTCTGGGGGTGGCAAAAAAAAATATTGTTTTTTTTCTCATCGAGATTCCTCTCGAGGGAGTTTGTTAATAGAGGTGATTCGCCAACTGGAAGTTGTAGAAATGAGTCATTTCCGATTTTAACGTTGATTACTATAGACCGGAAATGGTAATAAATAGTAAGAAGCAGTTTTCGGCAATCGATAAAGGGTATCAAGGATAACTTTCAGCTTCATCCTTAACATCCTGGTAAAACCGGAAGAGATAGAAATTATCTATGATTTCTGGCTTGAAATTAATCTACATAGTGAGATAAGAAGAAGCTGTTTTAAGAATGAATTTAGCATTGTGGGAATAAATATAGTCTTTTCTTTTAAACTTCTAATCAAATCGGAAGTAGCAAAATTCAAGTACTTCCCATTTTAGTGTTGATCACAACAGATTTAAACGATACTAAATAGCGAAAAGAGGTTTTCTGAAATCAATTAAGTGTCCCAACAATATGTTCTATCTCCACTCTAATCTTTCTACTAAAACTTGTAGTGGCAGAAATCAATCGCTTCCGGCTATAACTTAACCGTTATAGAATGGATAGCGAGAAGGCTTTTTAGGTAATTCATTAAGTGCTCCAAGAGTATATTCCATCTCGGCAGTAATCCCTCTACTCAAATCGGAAGTGAAATAAATATACTAGAACTTCTGGTTAACAAACCACTTCTGAAAATATAACATGATTCTCTTTAAGATTTTTTATTATTAGGATCACGTAGTGGAACTTGTAATATCGTAATGTTAGTAGGTACGTACACCCATTTCAAAAATTATTGTCGCATGTCTATAAGTATGTTGTTGTAAGAATATAATTTGATAACGAATTTGCCCGGTATTTCTTATAATGTTAGTATGTGTATAATTGGCAAGGGCATATATGTGGCAAATTTCATGTCAATAGAGCAGTAAATAAGAAAATTAAAAAGAAAATAAACTTTGTTGTCCATTTAGAAACATTTTGTTTTAGTCATTCTATTTTTCGTATTTATAATTATTTTCCCTTGAAATTTACCACAAATATGTATTTCCCGATTATACACATAGTATCAGTATTAAAAGTACCCTGCATAATTATCAAATTATATTCTTACAAGAGGACAGTTATACATATGCAACAATCATTTTGGACATGAGTGTACATATATTCGTCCGTTACCTCGAACGATAACATTTGAAAGGATGCGAATTTAGTAATTGTTTTTTGCAATAGGTATATAGTGTGATTTTCTCGAGAGAGTATGGTTTTATGGAGAGAGTATGCTGATTATGGTTTTAGTGTTGATTGCAATAGATTAGAAAAGATAATAGATAAGGAGAAGCGGTTTTCTATAATCATTTATTGTCCCAAGAATATGTTATATCTCAACTCTAAACTTTATACTAAAAGCAGAAGTGGCAGATATCAATCACTTCTGGTTATGAATTGAGTGTTATAGATTGGAGAGCTAGAAGAGATTTTACGTAATTTATTAAGCACCCCAAGAGTATATTCCATCTCGACAGTAATCTCACTATTAATACCAGAAGTGAAAGATATATGATACAAGTTCCGGTATCCTTGTTAATTTAGAACATATTACGTCATCCTATTTACGGTTTTTACTAGAGTTTATATTTAAACTAAATACTAGCCGAATCTTTTCTAAATTTTGTGAGCTACTAGCCCATTTCCTAAGCAATAAGTACCGGTATATTCTGTGGTCAAACTCGGCCAAGAACAGGGTGGGTACGGGTTGCATGTCATACCTTATTTCTCGATAACTACTTAATTAGGCAGAAGCATTTTCTTTATAACTATTGGCCGAATCAGAACAAAATTCGGTGATGAGCAGCCCTCAACCTAATTATGATAGCTACATTTGCTGGCCGAGCTTGGCCAAGTTTTGGGCTTGATTTGCGTGTGGTAATTCTTTCTCGGTAATTTCTTGCCAGATCCATTGGAATGGATTTACTATTACAGAAAATCGCTCGTCGCTATTATCGATTTTGCTCTATAATGTTCAACGTAACACCGGAAATGGTTTATTTCTACGACTTTCGGTTGGTAACAAAAGGAGATGAAAGGTATTCTTGGAATGCTTAATCAATTGCCGAAAACCGTTTTTGTTTTATAGTGGTCAACGTTAGAACTTGGAAATGGTTGATTTCTACCATTTCCGGTTTATGGATCACTTCAATAAACTAGCTCCTCGTAAATAATTACTCTACCCATAGTTAGCAATAAATAAATAAATAAATAATAATTTGCTTTCCATCAAGAGCTATCATGCGCAGTAACTTAGTCGCAGCAGCTATCGTGGTCTATTATTATTATTATTATTATTATTATTATTATTATTATTATTATTATTATTATTATTTTTGTTGTGTCCAGGTTCTGTTATTCTTTTAACTGTTAGAGGAAAGGTTCAATTTTTCTAGAGTCTCATTTTTCTAGAATGGTACTTCGGTATTATGCTTAATGTTTAGTTAACTAAAGAAGAAGCGAATCTAGTTGTGTGGAGGCGCCATTTCATGTTAGCCCTCGGTGACCATTTAGTACTGTTCAGCAGAAGTACAATGTTCTTATAGATTATTCGTTGTATTGTTATAAAGTAGGAAATGATACAAGACGCTGTATTTTGTAAACTAAAATTTTGGGATCCTCCAGGGCAATAGTTTCAACCTTTTCAACAAGCGCCCACGTTTGTAAACCCCACGAAGTTCACGCCCACATCATTCGCGGTTGTCTTTGACCGTTTTGCAATTTTAGTTGCAGCATTGTATTCTCAAATCATCAGTAATAGTAACAAAAATTGAAATATCGCTCTGCAATATGAAAAAAATGTTCCGATGATTTTGGTTTGAGTGGCGCCATAGTGGACCAGGGTGGACTACCTCTCTTTTTAGTGAATATCTCTATGGAGTATCCCATTTTTATTATGGAATTTTTCGCCACAGCTATCGCAGTGCTTCTGTATGCAGAATATAAACCTTTCATATATTCTGACAACCTTGCAGTTGTTTATTGTTTTAAGAGGAAAATTTGTAGAGTGCCATACTTACATGTAATTGCTAACATTGCTTTTAATCAATTCACTTACTCTGTCAAACATGTAATTTCCGAGTTAAATAAAGCTGACAGTTTGTCGCGGGCTGGCACCCGATTCTCCTCATTTTAGGCCGCTGATTACGAATATAAGATCAATTTCCCCCCATCACGTCACGTTTCCCTGGAAATGGGGAGGTATGTTTATATCAACACGTACAAAATACATTATAATACAGAATACATAATATATATTTTTCATGTACATACATTGGTTTCAGAATGACAACAGTAACTAAACATACACAGATCCAAACAAGTTCCAAAATTTACTCAAATATGTACACTTAATCATACAAAAGCCTACTACTTCGAAACAATTTCCTTCGTTTGGTCAATTTTCGGGAGTTACAACGCCTGTGTACTCCCTTTTCAGCAGCAAACGATAGTTAACCATCATATTAATGGTCAAACCACCTTCGTACATTTTTCAATATCCTGTAAGTCCTAGTAAAAGTGTTCTCCGTGTTCTTCACTATAAACATATTGTGTGGGAAATTTTCGAAATGTGCATATAAAATTGTAAATAGACACTCATATTACACCTAAGATATCTAAGATCTTGCAGCAACTTTTCTACAATAAGTTCGTAATCACAGAGTCTTGTATTACCCACGAAGTTCTTCACAATTGCTGAAGCTTTGTCATGTTTTACTCTCCATTTGGGTCATGGGATTCTGAAAACATGGATCTTTGAAAAGTTCTCTTATCTGTGGACCAATAAATATACAGCTGTGAGTGTTTCAAAGCTCATAGTACTAAATGCCTTGCATATGTCCTGCGAACACTTAATACCTTATTTAGAGCACGAACTGTGTGATGATGCCTAACTTTATATGTAGGGGGGAAGTAAAATTTTTGAACGTTGAATTCTTTACTCCAGGTGACAGAGCATTTCGGGATGACCATTCTTTCCTAACCTAATATTCACCCTTTGCACGACTGTCGCTTTCGCAGAGATAACAAGGATGTTTAGTGTATCCTGATTGACGTCCCAGCAGGAGGCCTATAACTTTAAAATTGCCGCACGGAAACCATTGGTGTTGTTTGTAATTCACTGAATGTAGCAAACACGTAACATTTTCATATGAGTAGAATATGCTATAGGGATACACCCAACGATATTGCCGTTGTTAAATAGGAAACCTTTCAACTTGATTTCGGTGAATCGATAAAATATCTCCGATCAGAAGCATTGTAGTTACACCAACCCATTTTATAAGTCCTGGTATGTCACAGCAGTAAACTATTGATCCATATTGAACAAAAAAGGAATATCATGTTTTCTTTGCTTATACCAAGAGAAAATTGTCCGGGATGAAAGTCAAGACATCGTAGAACTTACAAATAGCAAAATTAATGTCAATCTTCTAGCAATTACTAGAATATATTCATGTTTTCTACTAGTTTTTCCCATGGACATAAGTAGTTTTTCCACTAAACCTTGATTTCTGAGTATGTTGAATTCTCAAAAACCTGGCGTGATAGAAATAAAGTGATTACATGTTTGAAATCAGTGTAAAAGTCCATTTCAGAAAATGTCATTCGTTTGAAAACATCAGAATGCATGCAGAGCAGTGAAATAATAACAATAATATTTATAATCTATACAGTATATAAGACAGTATAAGTTAGTTACACATTATCGACCAAGCCATAATACTATAATTAGAAAGAATACTCTTTGACGAAAGCAACGAATAAGGAAGGATTTTTGGAAATATGTATCATTAGGATCGTAAATAGCTTTTTAAAAGGATAGTGTATCTTGCTAATCGCTGAAGTAAAGAAGATGAAACTAGGCATATAAACTAACCATCAAAAATAACTGAACATGTTTCTCACAGTTTCAGAAAATTCCGCACCTAAACAAGAAAGGAGCAATTCGTATAACATTAATGTTTCAAATGTATTTTATTTAATTTATTTCTAGAAAATGATAAATGTAAGACTTCTTTATATTGGACACGTGCAATTTCAAAATTAAACTCACTTAGAAACAAACCATTACATGTACAGCTTTTCCGAAAATTCTGTCCTAAGAGGAGGATGGAGGATAGTGTCTAACTATTAAAATTTCTGCATTTGCTTACGTTTGAGGTGTGAAATATGGCTTTGACTTCTTAACTAAAAATAATTGAACGTATGTTTCCGGAAATTCCACTCTTAAAGATGGAGAAGAGAGAGGATTTATATAATATTAAAATGTACCACTATTTATTCAGGAAAAGTCATGAAATGTGAAATCCGCTTAAATTCGAAATGTGAAACTTGGTATATAAAATTTGAACTGAAAAGAATGGAATATGTATTTCAGAGTTTTCGAAATTCTCCTTTTAAGCAGAAGGAAGGAGGAATTAATTTAATTATTTCTCAACATTTAAATCGACGTTCGCTGTCTCATCATCATAGAATGTTCGAGGAGAATTACTGAACATATTTAGAACTATTCTAGAGCATGGTATCAACATATCAATTTCACTGAAATGCGTATCCTAAGGGGAGGGGTCAACGTTTAAAATATTTGCTAAAAGTACAGTATCTTACAAATCTCTCATGTATGAACATGAAATTTAATATAAAAACCAAATAGACACGCAACGCAGCGTTCTAGGAAATTCCACTTCCGTCTCATCTCATGAAAAATGATTGAGAATTTTAGAACATAGTTAGCACTTGGCTGAAGCCATTTTTTAACTATGTCAGCTTCATTAAAATTCGTATCCTGTGAGGGTGGAGGAGTTAATATATACGGCGAAAATTAAATATCTTCCAAGCCAAGGAGATGAAACTAGGTAGGCCTATATAAACTTTTTACTTAACGAAGTCTCCATGTGGACATGCCCCAGCATTTTCGAAAATTCTGCTTCCAAAAGAGGTTACAGGGTGTCAAAGTGTTTGAAACGTCTGAAATGAATTTTTAAACATATTTAGCACGTGGGATATCTCCATTTTATCAACTCACTTTGAAAAAAAAGGAATAGTAAAAGCAGAGGAGAATTTAGATTTCTTGTAAAGAATAAATACTGCATCGTATGAAACACATTTTTGAACAAAGTCGAGCTAGGGGTTTTATTTCACTTTTGTTCAAATAAGTGACGTAACGGGGAAAGGGTGATCAAATATAACTTTCAAATATTTCCCATAAACCTATTCTACCCGTACGAAGAACGGGCTTGCATATAATAATAGTAAATAATAATAGCCATATTCTCACAAATTTATATTTATTTCCAGCAAGACTCCTGCATAGCATTGTAGTGCAGTGGAATATTATATTTTACCAGTTTTGTCCTTAATGAAACCACAGTTCTTACACAATAGTTATTTCGTATTTAAATGATATTTAATTTAATGTTTGTTGCAACATTCGTAATATTTGTAATTTTAAATTTAGTTCTGTCAGGGACTCGAACCCTTAGATTAGGAGCCACTGCTCTAGGGACTATCTAGAAACTTTGAATTTACACGTACATAGGATTTGTGACGTGGTGTACCACTAAGAAAAAAATTGAAAATTCACGAAAAGAGGAGGAATTGGGGTGAGAGTTTTTTTTAATATGATACCCTTATCTCCGAAACGTATAGGACTGGGAACTTAAAATTTCGTATTTGTATTTCCAATTTAAAATAATTTAACACGTTTTTCAGCATTTCTTTTATCTCTTAGTAATAAAGGGGAAGGGAAAGTTGAGAATAGGAATTATTACTCATATAATAGCATATCGGTATCTCAGAATCTCTGAAAGTTGCAAACATGAAATTTGGCTTTAGGACTTCTTATTTAAAACAAAATCTCTTAAAGACAGTAAACAGGACCACCCAATATTTTTCAATTAAAATTGTAACCGGAAGTTGTAGTAGATATCTACCACTTAGTTTTATAGACTAGTGATTAGAGTGGAGATAGAATATATTCTAGGGACGCTTAATCGAATACAAAAACCGTGCCTATTTATTGCCGTTTGTCATACACAGTCTTGTTCAACAAAACTTTGCCACTCATCTCTCTTTGAAAAGGCCTGTAGTCTTACTTACAGTTAAAATTAAATCAAATAAATGTAAATTTTGTTTGGTCGATTAAGAAGTTTATTTAGAGCCACAGCATTATAATTTCCTTTTGCGGTTGCAAGAATATCATCTTTCATAGCAGGTTGAGTGGCCAATATTTCTCCAAGACTGTACAACGATGAACGCTAAAACCGGAAGTGGTTGATTTCTAACAGTTACGTTTGATTACAGGGTAAAAGATGAGATGGTAACTATTTTAAGAACGCTAACTCCTTAAGAAAAACTCTTCTCGCTGTCTCTAATAGGTCATGTTGTATGTATATTACAGAGGCGGTCACTCAATGGAATGAAGGGAATGAGTCATCCCCTTG
The DNA here is from genome assembly GCF_964235325.1 of Thermobia domestica. NCBI lineage: Eukaryota > Metazoa > Arthropoda > Insecta > Zygentoma > Lepismatidae > Thermobia > Thermobia domestica. The sequence continues at coordinate 248,857,164 of NC_137456.1, read as the reverse complement.
TGATATAGGAATAAAATAATATTATAAAGTACTGAAATAGTTTACTTAAACTTCAAATTATTTATGTTAAAACCTTTTTATTTTACTTATTTCTAAGTTTAAATAACGCGAGAAGCTAACGTAGATAGTCATTCCAACGCGCAGCTCTTTTGATGCATTTTCCGCAGCGTGACCTAGTCGGAACGAGCCGGCTCAATTGCCTTGCCGTGCCGTGGTGTTGCGAGTGGGAATGCATTTTTGTAAGTGCATCTCTTTCCTAATACCTGTGGCGGCTATGCTAGGAAGGGAATGACTGTCCAGTTTGCATTCCATCAGCTTTAACCTATGGTAGCGTCGACGCAAGCCAGTGAGGAGAGTGGGATTGGGGAAATACAAGATTGTGCATGCGTGTTAGAAACTTTAAAAGGGCGGTCATTTAATTCCTTTAGTTTTCAAGATAAAAAAGAAATAATTTCACAAGGACGATATACACCCGATCTGTCACATATACAAACAAAAACAAAACGCTGTATTCGTCATTTTAATAAGCAACAGCATGAAAAGACAGACTGGTTATTTGGTTGTAGGAAAACTTCAAAATTGCACTGCTGGCCTTGCCTGTTATTTTCAAACGAAAAAGGCACTTGGAATCAGTCAGGGTTTGATGACATGAACACTTTATTGAAAGCAATGCAACGTCATCAGCAATCACAAAATCATTTTCGATCGCAAATCTGTCTCACAACTTTTGGCTCAGTACGAATAGACTTTCAGCTAGACCAGCAACTTAAGCAAGAGACTATTAAGTATAACGAGCAAGTGAAAAATAATAGGAAAGTTGTACGACGAATGATTGATGTAGTTATATTCTTGGCTTGTCAAGAACTTAGTTTCAGAGGCCACGTGGAAGATAAAGACTCGGTTAACAGGGGAAACTATATTGAATTACTTCAGTTATTAAGAAAATATGATGAAGTTTTAGACAACCATTTCCAAACAGCTACAGTATTTTCGGGACTGTCAAAACATATACAAAATGACCTGATTCAAAGCGTTGCCACTGTCATAATAAATGAAATTAAAAAGGAAATAGCTGATTCATCTTTCATTTCTGTGATACTAGACGAAACGAGTGATATATCGTCACATTCTCAACTCTCAACAGTTGTAAGGTACATTCTTTCCGATGGAGAAGTTGTTGGAAGATTTCTGGGCTTTACAGATGTCAGCTCAAATCGCACTGCAAGCGCTTTAGCACAACACGTTTTCCAAACCCTCGAGAAGTATGATAGTGGTTCCAAACTAGTCGCTCAGTGTTATGACGGTGCTGCAGTCATGTCTGGCGAAATTAATGGCCTTCAGAAGAAAGTTAGGGATAAATATCCTGATGCATTGTTTATTCATTGTTTAGCACACCGGCTTAATTTAGTACTCTCTCAGCAGTGTCGGCTATCAAAGAATGTAAAAATTTTTTCATGACACTTAGTAGTTTTGCCTCTTTCTTTTCAAATTCCACAAAAACGGATGGCAGCTTTAGATTCAGAAGTTAAGAAGAGATTTCCTAAAGTATGTCCCACTAGATGGAATTACAATTCAAGGCTTATTGAAACAATAGTAGAGTACAGAAATGAATTGACGAATCTGTTCTATACTATTTTAGATAATCCACAAGAATGGGATAAAGACACATATCATGAAGCCCGAGGATTTGATTCTGTGCTTTCTGACTTTGAGTTTAACTTCTTGCTACTAACGTTCAGCGAAATATTTTGTTTAACGGGCTCCCTCTACGACGTACTCCAGACCAAGTCACTTGATATAAATTACTGCATTAAAAAAATGAAGGAAACAGAGGAAATTCTGAAAGTCAAAAGAAATAATTTTGATTCAGTATGGAACAATTGTGGCCCTCCCAGGCCCTCCCAGGAAAAGACGTTGCACAAATGACGGTAGTGATATGAAAACACATTATCGTCGTTTATATTGTGAAATATATGACGACATATGCAGCCAGATTAAGCTTAGATTCAGTAATTTAAGAAAATTGACATTTCTTCAGTTACTTGATGAAAAGAACATACATAAACCATTCCCAGATGCAGAATTTTCTTCACTGAAAGAAAGTTATGGTCAATACTTCGATTTTGCCCGGCTCAGAAGCGAACTCTGCGTTGCATATACTACAAATGAATATTTACCAATGGGTGTTCCAAAACTACTTATCTATTTGAAAAGTACTGGATTGTCATCGTCTGCTTTCAAAGAACTCTATAAACTTTGTAGTCTGATTGCCACAATACCAGTTACAAATTCTACTGCTGAACGCTCTTTTTCTGCACTTAGACGAATTCACACATTCTGCAGAAACACTCAAGATCAAGAGAGACTGTCTGATCTATCCTTGATATCTATTGAAAAAAAGTTGGTGAAATTGCAACAAGCTGAAAGTGATGATGAGTTTTATAATCGAGTGATTGAAGAGTTTGACAAAAAGGGAGGAGAATATATTTAAAATTTAAGTGAGGTAGTAGATTTTATAATAGATTGATTCAAGAGTTTTTCAAGAAAGAAATAATATACCTAAAATTTAAGTTACATAGTGAATTTTATGATCGGGTAATTAAACAATTTGACAAGAAAGGAAGAAAAATAAACTTAACATTTAAGTGAAGTGTTAAACAGTGGTGAATTTTTTTAGCGGATGATTGGAGAATTTGACAGGAAAGGAAGACGAATAGACTTAAAATTTAGGTGGCATGGTGAATTTTATAATCGAGTAATTAACGAAGAATTTGTCGGGAAACGATGGAAAAATTTAAGTGACAAGTGAGTAATATTATAAAATATTTCAGTTGTTTGTAGTATTACGTACCATAATAATTGCTTTCCTCATTCCATAAGTCACCGACCGCCACTGGTATATTACATTTAACCTGGAAGTCATACTGGATTACCAGGGTGTCTATCGGTCACGAAAGGGATTTTAAAAAGTCACAAAATCAGAAAACGGTCATGAAAGTCAAGAAAAAGTCAGGAAATTTTGCTTTTGTACCACGATTCATTTTATCTGTACAAATATAAGTACATACTGGAAAATGTTGTTCTATAAAATGTCAAAATTCACCATCAAAAACGTCTATGGTTTTAGACGCTACCAAAATCATAAGTAAAGCACGCTTCTATCTCTTGCATGAAAATTGGCCCAAGTCGCACTCAAATTCGCTTTTGAGAATGTTACTAAATTTATTGGTTTGTTAAAGAAAAGGTCATGAAATTTCATTTTGGAATTTTAGTAGACACCCTGTCATTTCTGATTTTATTAGAGTGTTATAGATAGACAAAATGTATTCTTAAGATGCTCAGTCGATTGTCGAAAACAGCTTCTCGCTATCTATTAGAGCTTTTGCTCCACAGTAATTGAAAGTAAACCGAGAATTGTTGATTTCTACCGCTTCTAGTTTTATCAAAGTGTTAAGGATAGAAATGAAAAGTGTTCTTGAAATCTTTTAGTAGATTTCCCAAAACTGTTTCTCGCTATATATTACCCGTTTTCCCCGTTCAATGTTAAAGCGGGAACTAGTTTATTTCTGTCACTTTCTATTTCAATACGGTATGAAGGATGGAGTTGAAAGGTATTCTTGGGATGCTAAATCGACTGCCGGAAACCGTTTCTTGCTATCTATTACTCTTTTTGGTTTACAGGATCAACGTTGTTAGATATTTGAACAAGGCACAAAGTGCTTGTAAATGAGGCACATACTCATATGTTTATTTGAGAAAGTAGTTTATAGCATGTGAATATAAACAAGATAGAGATTAAGACGAGATTATGAAGATTTAGGTTATGAAGATATTAATTTAAGATATGGTTTGTGGAAATAGAAAGCATTGATATAGTTGTAGATAAATATTGTATAGAGTACAGAGTGCTGAAAAGTACAAGTAAAGAATAAAGGTTCAAGGAAATATTTAAGTGTATATTTTGTGTATACTTAGCTTTGGATTTTAATAATGGAGCAGTCGATTTCAAGCAAATCTACGCTCTCATCGTGGTGGAACAATTGCAGCACTTGGTGAATGCAGATATTAAAAGATTGATTTTATTGGAATTAGAACAGCGCGATAAGCAAATTGTATTGTTGAAAGAAGAAATTTCTCTCCTAAAACACAGGAATCAGTTTAGTCAACGAATTATGACACTAGGACGAAATACTAACTTCAAAACTTCAAACGAATCGAGTATTGGTGAACTTCCCCGATCATGTGAAAGACGTCGTAGAGCACATATAGATATGGTTTGCCCTGCAAAAACTAGAAGGTGTTTCCGATATCTGTTTATTGGACATTACGCAAGAGCTTGTTTTTCAAAGAAGTTAAATCCCTTGTTTCAATTGAAACAAACAAATAATAAGACTGATGTGTTTGTGACTGGAATATCCCAAGAAGAAGGTAATACTCCTATGCTGTTGGATGGAAAACTAGTTAGGAAAAAAACTTCACCTAACGTAACTAACAAGCCATCAGGTGTTGCGAAAGAATGTCAATTCTTCAACAAGAACATGCCTTATGAAGTCAAGAGCCAATCTCTTCCACATAATACGAAAAAGCAAAGTTTATCTGCAACGGTTTTGAAGAAGATGAAGAAGGCGGAGAACAAAGTGCAACAAGAGGAGAAGGAAGTGATGAGAAACGTGGAAGAAAAGAAGCACAATTCTGATGATTTTGAAGCGTTTCAGCGAACGATCAGAAAATCGCATTCAGTTGAAGGCACGAAAAATTTCACGGACAGCGGCAAAAAGTTTTACGCAAATAGAGACAGTGATTTGGAAATGGCAAGGAGCACCAAGGTTCAGAAGCGGTTAACTTCAGATAGCAATTACTTGCGGCCAAGAAATAGAATTGGGACACTGCTCACATGGTTGAAGATACACGATGATATTCAGCGTACGGTTGACATGAGTAGAAGGGAAAATAAGAAAAAAGAGGTTATCAAAACTGCAGATTCTGATTTTGTAAAGGGGGAGAATTGTTATTGTCTGTTCACTCTAGGATGGAAGATTGTTTACAAACAACAATTGTAGTGCGAGCGTCAAGACCTTGCTTCTCACCCCTACATGGTTAATTCATGGTTGCCAGGCACATGAATCTCCGAACCGAATGTACCTACTTCTGCACAGTCATGGACCAAGTGCTATTACTACATAAATTGCTGCTTTTGAGATGACTGAGATATTAACGTTATGAAAAATTGAGTTAGTTATTATGTAATACAATCTTACATATAATGCACACTCAATTTTGTACAAGTGTTCTTGTTCGAAAGTGTGCGAAAACCTTGTACGCCTGGCAATATTGGAAGATGGCAGTTTGTGTTGTAAACAATAAACAGAGGTAGCGAAGACCGTTAGGTTCGCTGGACAGCATTGTTTTCATGATAAGGCGACAGAAACATATTGTACTGATTGTAAACAAGGACTGGGAATTTCGATGCGAGTATAGGTGGAAATATTCTCCCCACATATTGCCTGTTGGTGAAGGTTTGCAATGTTGCAAACTGCTAAGTGTAGAATTTCATACTAATTGAACGAGCTTTGAGAAGGATTAGTATGATGCAATAATTATAAATACTAACAACCGTATTAGGAAATAAACCATGCTGCTGTAAGAAAAATATAATACACATTGAATTAAGTGTTCAAAGTACAGTATAAAGCGAATTTTAACATTTAAACATTTTAAAGCTGTACACATTTGCCCTGTTTGGGTGCCCTTACCAGACACTGTGCAACACGAAAAAAGGAATTAAAATAGGTAGATCGAGCTTGGGCATGAACGCAGCTCTGGCTGGTATTCCTTATTAAGGTTTTCCTCAGTCCCACGAGGTGAATGACTAGATAGTAGCTTCTGTAAGGCAGGGGCGGATCCAGGACGGACTTCTTGAGGGCGGTTGGTTTTAATACTGCTACTTAGAGCTATTTTTAAGAGCTCCAAACTCTGGGATTGGGTTTTATTTAAATATATAAAATGAGAAAGGTTCTTTTCCTGGGGGCAATCGCCATGATCGCCCCCCTGGATCCGCCACTGCTGCAAGGCCAGAATTGGGCCAAACACCGAGGCCCCAGAATTGGCGGGAAATATATTCCTTCAGAATATTATGTTGTCAACACTTCCACAAATATTATGGTGGTGGGTTCCGACATCCCTTTTTCCTTTATGTGTGTTTAAATTCATTATGAAGTAAATGTAGAAGTGTTTCTTTCATTCTCTTTCTTTCTTTCTTCTCATCTTTCTCATCCTTGCTCTCCTTTCCCTACCTTCTTAAAATATGAATACTATCCTCCTGTAATATTGTTTCTCTCCACGGCCCAAGGTTTAAAGAGACCAACCTGATATAGTTAACTATTAGCAGAAGTGTACCAATAAATTCACATTAGAGACAGCGCCGTAACTTATATTTTTTTTTCTGGGGGACAAGCATTAATATGTGTATTTGGGCCTCCTAGAAAAAGTTGTTTTTCTCATTTTGCCCCCCCCTCTTTCTAACTTTTTCTTACTATTTATGCCCCCCGGAGCCTGTCGGCCCTCCCTCACGGCAAGGTCTGCGGGGCCGTTACTTACGCCCTTGGGCCCATTCCATACATGACAAATTAATTAAGGGGACAACATTGACAAATCTCAAAGCCATACGAATAAATGTTATTTCTAGGGCCCCTCATAATAGACGTTTCTTACTGAAGTGGGCACAAGGCTCACTTTTGTTTTATTTACCTTTTGTGCGCTGCTTTATGTAATGTAGTGAAACTGTTTAATGCTTCATTTATAATTTCATGTTCGTATTGTATATGGACTAAGAAAATTTCGTCTCCAAATGAGCCCCTTCGAACGGCGGGGAACCTTCCAGGGAGGAAGTTGCCCCTCCCCTGTCCCACACAAGTTACGGTCCTGATTAGAGAAGAAGTAAACTCTTTCGAAATTTACGCAATTTGCAAATACCAAACCCTACTAGTGCTAAAATTGATGAGTTAGTTCCACTGTTACAACTGCTATAAGGGGAAAGTAGGGGAAGGACTGCTAAGATTCGCTGGCCAGGTTTTGTGTCAAAACACAGCGCCAAGCTACAGTGAACGGACAATAGATATTTAAACAAGGCACAAAGTGCTTGTAAATGAGGCACATACTGATATGTTTATTTGAGAGAGTAGTTTATAGCATGTGAATATAAATAAGATAGAGATTAAGACGAGATTATGAAGATTTAGGTTATGAAGATATTAATTTAAGATATGGTTTGAGGAAATAGAAAGCATTGATATAGTTGTAGATAAATATTGTATAGAGTACAGAATACTGAAAGGTACAGGTAAAGAATAAAGGTTCAAAGAAGAATTTGAGTGTATATTTTCTGTATACTTAACTTTGGATTTTAATAAACGTTAAAAGCAGAAATGGTTGATTTCTACCACTCCTGGTTTCTGATCCACAACCTCCTGCTTTATGATCCTCTACTAACGAACTCTTTCGAGATAATTACTCTATCTATCAATTACAAAAAAAAAAAAAAAAAAAAAAAAAAAAAACAGAAGTCAAATTCAGTTCCGTTCAAGAGTTTCGTGCGGAGTAACGGACGGGATGGACCAAAATACTAACTGTACAATATTATTATAAATCTTACTCTGTAATCCCAATAATTAGATACATCACAATTAGCGCTTTTGATTGTGATCTAGAATGGAAGAAAAGGGTTTGGAAGAGAATAGAGATGGATACTACAATTATTATTATACTAAGATGTTTATATCTCGGGATCCCGTAAAGTTGAAGATATGAAACGTGGTATTTCAACTGAAATTGGTATGCTTCCAGATATATAAAGTGCGAGGTCATAGGCCGAACAAACACGGTGGCCTGGGAACAAAGCCCCCAGGTTTTTCAACTGAAATTCAGTATACTTGCAGGTATTTGAGGTGCGAGCCCGTAAGGCGAGCACATACTGATGATTGCAGGTTTGAGATTCAAAGCGTCAGATCGAACGAATCTTCGGGTCTGAGGGTAAAGCCTTCAGCGAAACGAAGGCTTGTATTGAATAAATTGATGAAGACACTAAGGAGTCTCACACAATATTTTCTTAATTAATAATGAAATAGGAAGTGATAGTAGATTTATAGCACTTCCGGTGTTAATAGAAGAATTGGATTGGTGACACAATTATATTCTTGCGATGATTAATTGATTGCAGAAAACTGCGTCTTGCTATCTACCTCCGTACAGAAGTGGATATCCACCAGTTCCAGTTTTAGTAGAGGGTAAAGGACGAAGATGAAGTGTATTCTTAGTCGATTGTAGAAATCCGGGTTACGGTTTCTGCTCTGCAGTGATCAACGTTAAAACCGGGAAGGTTTGATGTCTACCACTTCCAGTTTCAGTATAGGGTTAAGGATGGAGATGAGAACTGACGGTTAATCGGTATTGGAAAACAGCGTTTTGTTATCAATTACAGTTTTTCTTCCATAGCAATCAACGTTAAAAACAGGAAATAGTTAGTCCCTACCACTTCCTGTTTTAGTTGTAGGTTAAGAACAGAGATAATATGCATTCTTAGGACGTTTTTTTCGATTTTCAGAAACAGCTTCTAGCTTTCTACTAACGTATTTTGCTCTACAGTGATCAATCTTAAACCGGAAGTCGTTGATTTCTGTCACTTTCAGTTCAAGTGTCACCTCCATTAATTTTAAAACATTTTTTCCTACATAATTATGTAACACTTGGTTTAATTCCAACTAAACTTGATATATATATATGTCTTACAATCTGGAAAGAAATATTTGGGAGGGTAAGGAACCCCTAGTACCCCAAGGTGTGGGGACGGGAGAGTGTAATGATCGATATTCGTGTTGAATCCATAGTTTTCGGGTCAGTCGCTGATATGGATAATGACTGTTTCCATGCCGTTCAAGTTCATCCCTAAAAAATTGGGAAGAGTGACATTTTAAAAGTAATCGAAAATGACGGATATTAAAGGCGAATTCATAGTTCTCATTAGTGCTAAGACGAATAGTGGTACTTTTCATAAAATTTAAAAATAAGTTAGAATGCAACTTTTGAATTTAATTAATGTAAACTTATGCATTAAGAAAAACTAGGCTATTTGCCATCCAAAGTTGTAGGTTCAACAGTAGTTTTTTTTATTATTATTTTTAAAGTATACTTTTTAAATAGCACCACGATATGGGAGGGAGAGAGAGTGAGAGATTTGTGGCCTTTTCAACATATTCTTAAACGTTTATAAAGATTTTGTTAAGATGTTCTTATAATTTTAATTTATGCTTGTTTCTCATATTGCAAGTACACACAAGTTGTAAGATGTAAATACAACTTAATTTTGAAGAGACTCGAAAAGGGTGACGGCATTTCCGTTTTTCTAGTAGCCAGCACTGGCGCCTTTCGTGCACGTAGTCACACTTTCGATTCCCAGTGGGAGTCTCTTATAAAATTTGGACGACTACTGTGTTTGAATTTCATCATAATCTTTGAGTCTACGTCTCATATCACCTCGAAACAGAAAGGGAATCCTAAACTTAAATAATTAACTAACTCGAAACCGATGAGAGTACAAAACTCAAAGTTTCAGCAGAAAACTACATCAAAAATTTGGAATAGAAAAAGTATCAAGTATTCAGTTGCAGGGAGATGGAAAGGATGGGAACACGGACATAAGACCATAAAACAAAAGATTGAAATGGCAGTCACTGATGATTATAGAGGTGGCTCTTGGGCCTAGAGCTTCGAAATTCCCTCTAGGGCATTTCCCGAGCGTACTCAATCTGAGTTAACAGAATTTTCACACTACTATATTCACCCATCTTTATTCAATCCCCCCCGCACTGGAAAATCTGAAATGAACATTGTCTCCTATCGTGCTCAATATGAATTACATGTATTTTTGCAGTACTATTTTTCACCTCTAGTGTAATGAAATTCTTCCACGACAAAATATGTAATCAACACTCAGGCACGTAGCCAAGATGGGGTCTGGGGGGTGCGCCCCCCCCTTCGAGACCAGAAATGAAAAATTAAGGAAGGATAAAACAAAATGAAACGAAAAAAACAAGGATCAGCGTTAAAAATTAAGAAGAAAACTACAGGAAGCTTTTGCTTATTCTTTCTTATGAGGAGGTTTGTATTACTTGCAATATGGTAGCGAGGTATTCTCGAAGAGTCAGGGAATTTAAAATTTCAAGAAAAGTTATGGGATTCTCAGAATTCCTGCTACTAGTCAGGGAGATTTCAAGCTTTCGAAAGCATAAGTGCCGTTGTGTAACAGTGTGGCCATTTTTAATCATAACTTTCGTCATCGCATCCTTGCAGTATCAAACATGCTATTTCAAGGACAATTTTCTGTTGCTTTTTTAACCTGTCATTTAGAACCGACAGTAGTTGACGGAATAATAAAAACAAAAAATTATGTTGAAAGAAAGTTCTGTTAGCATTTGATTCAACAGAGAAAGGAACGCATATATTGTAAAACTAGTTGAATATACACATGCTTTGCACAGGGGCTGTATTTGGAAGTCAACGCCTGTGGGAGTATCACCATTATCTCAGCGACCGTGAGAAGTTTGGATTTGATACTAATATCGGTCATTTTGGACTATTTTTTTTTTACATGTCTCGGTATCCACCTCCCGCTGACTCCCGGTCCGCATACTTCAAAGTCATCGCTAATGGAAGTGTCACAATTGATTTCAGCGACCGCGAAATCTATGGATTTGACACTAATATCGGTCATTTTGGATTACTTTTAAATATCTTGGTATCTCACCCCCCTCTGGTGACCCCCGACTTGGAGCCGAATAGCGTGAATTTGGAAGTTAATGCGACTGGATTTTCACCACTGATTTCAGCGACCGCGAAAATATGAATTCGACACTAATAGCTGAAGTGGTAGAGCGTTGGCTTCGCATTCTGGCGGTTGTGGCTTCGAATCCCGCTGCCTACCATTCTGACTGAGATTTCCCAGGGTTTCCGTCAATCCTACCAGGCAAATGCCGGGATGGCACCTACTAAACAGGCCCTGGCCGATACCTTCCCAAATCCTTTGCATTGTTAATGTTGTTGGATGTTCAATGTAAAATGGCCTCTGAGCTGTATCTGGTGAATGTTAAATAAATAAATAAATAAATATCGATCGTATTCTACTATTTTTACATGTCCCGGTAAACGCCCCCTGAGAACCCCTGGTTCGAATTTCGACAAAAACGTTTAACTCTGGTCTGGAGCCTGGACCAAGGTATTCGTGACTAAAATTTGTTAACTCTCGGTCAATTTGTCTGGTTCCCAAGCCGGTTCCGGTAAAGGCACCCTGAGACCCCACTGTTTCGAAATTTAAAAAAAAACTATTCGTCTTGATCTGTGGCCTGGGCCAAGGTACCCCTGACCAAAATGTGGATATATATAAATGTGTGTGTGTGTGTGTGTGTGTGTGTGTTGCATGGGTTGAAAAATCAAGAGTGCGAGGTCACCATGCTAGGTAATAATACGAACTTAGCGCTTAACTAATTTAAGACCAAACCTATGGACACACCTATGTATACACCTATGTACCAAATTGTTCGCCAGGTTGGAATTTTCGATCGTCAGGTCGCCATTGGTGACTCAATATTTCAGTTTAGCGATAAACGCAATATTATCGCAACAAAATCTATAATCTTGTTGCTGGTTTCAGACTTCAGGTTTCATGGCGTGTCTACAATATATAACAAAGCAATATTTAGAAGTCATTCCATATACCTGCCTGAAAACGTCAGAAATATGCCGTTTGAAGCTTATAACTGACCATGTATAGGGTCAAATCAACATATTCTCGCACCGAAGGCTATACTTATGCCCATCCACCTTCCGTCAAAGAAATATATATTCGTAGTTCTTGAGTTGTAAATTGCAATGATCATATTGTCGGCACAATGAATTCTGCATTTAGTCGCGACTACAGAAAGTTTCACCTTGAATGCACGTTTATAGGCCGGATCACTCTATAACAGTGTATTATAACATGTACACACACAGAGGAAATTTCTAGTAAAATGGATCAATTTCTTTTGTAATATATAATACGTGAGAGAAAAAATCAATTATGTGGCCCTAGGTTGGAGCCTAGGCGCTCAATTAAGACTGGCCACTATCACCGGTAATTATGTGCACCATACGGCTGGCTAGAGTAATATTATTTTCAGTTTTCTTTAGTTCCGCGGTACTGAGAAACTGATGATATTTGCTTACAGGTAGACGGGAGTTGTGAACTTCCCTTCGCTACAGACCGTAAAAATCTCTGGCCGGCCAGATGTGCTCCATCCACTCGGTAATACGTAGTTAGAGAATTACCGCCCAGACGCCATTATTTTTGGCTTCCCGGACTGGAGTTTAACAGTTCTTGATTTAGGTAGCATCTCAATTGCCTCATGATACTGAATTAACACTGGATAATTTTAGTGCTACCACTAGAAGTAATGGACCCTTCACATCAAAGTAGCGCACACAAACAATTCTGCTAAGCTGGAGCTCAGTAATGTAAAAACAGTATAATTTAATTTTAACATAATTTTTTGTTTAATGCTCTCTATTTGCAATCGAAGTTAGTAAATTTTGGTAAATATGTCACAGAAAAAGGGATCAAAAAGATTGAAGGATACTGTATATAATAATTTGTTGATATCTTATGAAGGGTTAAATGTAGAGCTTCCACGATTTTTAAACATGACTAACCCTTATTTTTCTTTGTGATAAAGGTAACAGTCAGAGAACCGAACTCGGAAGCTCCCATAGCTGTAGAACACAACCTCTGTATCTGAGCTGAGCCTGTATATGGGCAGGCTAGGCTACCAAATAAAGTGATGTATACTTGTCCAGCAAATTTCCTTCAGATCCAGCTAGTAGTTACTAAAAATACAGTACCATACACAATCAAAGCCGAGCCGAGCCTGCCCTTGACTGAGGCCAGCTAGTATAGTTATCTTTATTCTTTGGATGATGGACTACCTGTCCAAATTTTGATGATATTCGGCCAGTAGTTACAGAGAAATAAAATACAACATGCAGGACAAGTTGAGCCGATCCTGTCGCCGGTCGGCCCAGACATAATGTATAATGATCTTTATGCTTTAGGCGATGGGGTACTTGGCCATTAAATTTAAATCTGGCCAGTACTTATCGAGAAACAAAGTACCATACACAATCAAAGCCGAGGCCAGCCTGTCCTTGGACGAGGATTCCAAGTATAGCGATTTTTATTCTTTAGACAATGGACTATCTAGTAGTTTAAATTGAGCTCGTTGTTACTGAAGAATAAAGTACCACACACACACACACACACACACACACATATATATATATATATATATATATATATATATATATATATATATATATATATATATACATAATTGCGGTTCATCTAGAGTAGAATTACAAGCTCCAGTAGATATCCCCCACTATAGAAGGTCGAGTCATCAAAAAATTATCTTGTTTTCCTAAAAATCGATATCATTTCCTGGAATTGGGAGGCAAGTTTCGACAAGCCTTTAGTTGTTATGTTCATAGTCTTTTTCGGCTACCACAGAAGCCCGTGGGAAAAGTTTTGGTGATGGGAACCGGGTGTTGCTATGCTCATAGTCTTTTACGCCTACCAGATGTAGAAACAAGATGAAACATGCCTTTTTCGTGTTCTCGTCGTGTATTGGCTAATAATTTGAATCCCCAAACCCCCACCCCTCCTGCAAAGAGCGTAAGCGGAACGTATGTACTTGTGTAGATCATTCTGTTAGCAGCTGTTGCAAAGGAAGAAACGTCAAAATTTAAAGATGTCATCGTCAATGAGTTTATTAGATAAGCTTAATAAGCCATCAATGGTACCCTTTACAAAAATGCGAGATTTGGAGATTGGAGTACCATTTCGTATTGTAAACTGTGAGATAATTACAACGGTATATGGTAGGAAGGCATGTGTGACGTTTGAAGGAGGCGAAAAAGTGATTTTACCAGGACGTTTTACTGAAAAATTGGAAGCAGATAATGGTGCATTATTAACGTATTTACAAAGTGAGAATGTCTGTTTAATATATAAAGGAATGAAGATTAATGTATCTGGATGTAACATGCACGATCTTGAATTTACTGAACTGGTATACTCATCGTAAGTGTATGGTAGCATGTACAAACAAGATGAAACATGAATTTTCCTCTTCGCCCCTCTACCTCTTGATGCATGCGCAGTCATCTGTATGCATAGTGTCGTTATTCTGTGCTGGCCAGCGACTGAAGTAACATGTCTTTGAGTGCTTGTGCATCAAATATGGATACCAAGAAAGAGTACTTGTTAAATGTTGAATATGGACTTAATTCAATAAAAGCGAAGTTAATTTGGATTGGACTGGATAGTGATACATTTGAACCAGTGATTCGCGTTGGCAAAGGACTTGTGTTTGGAGTGGAGTTAAATTTGGCAGAGTGGGAGAAACTTGTACATTTGACTCCATTTGTTACGGACTGTTTAAATTCTCAAGTGGAAATTACATTTATAAAATCTCTTGGTCGAAAAAACGAACTGGTGGTGTGAAAACTAATGGGTGAAAAATTAGTGATGTTAGAGAAGAAAGGAACACTTCATGCTCCTCGAAACACTGTGTACTTAACTTCAAGTGATTTGCTTTATTTCTTGGAAATGTTACCGTGTATTGAACATGCTGTAAAAAACAGTAAAGTTTGTAGAGTTGTGCTACGTGAATATTTTGACTTGTGTACAGATACTACTCGTAATCATGTACAATTGCAGTGTCTTACATGCAGAGGACTTCCGGAATCCATACCTGTGTAGATGAACAGAGTATTATTAATGGTATGAACATCAGTTTTCCAGTGTCTCTCTTGATAAGAACAGTGATGTGACCATTGATGGTGAACGATTAAAATTGGAAATGAAAGTATTTTGCAAACAAAAACTCATAGATTCAATTATGGCTGATTTATTTGATAGTGTATCGCCACAGCCATGGTGGGGGCAAACCGATACCCAACCTTCGGAGGGTATCAATGAAGTGAATGTCTCTTCATAAAGAAGAAGAAAATTGATTTGTTTTTTATGTATACTAAACAACGAAATATCAAATGTAATAAAATATATAGTGAAAGAGAAATGTTTTATTTGTGTGTTTTGTGTTCGTTTCATACACCTCAATATGATAGGATTTTTAATTTTTTTATAAGAAAAAAATCCTAACATTTTTTCCTCGTATACTATAAGTGATACGTATAATAATAATAATAATAATAATCATAATGAATTCAAATTCTTGAAATGAATGTTAAAATAAAATTAGTATTTGAAATTATTATTATTATTATTATTATTATACAAGTTTGTCTTAAGTATAATAGGACTTTTTTATTTTTTAAAAAAGGAACTAAAATAATTAAAATTAAAATTTTAAAAACAAAAGTCCTATCATAATAATATTGAATTCACATATTTGATTTAATTTACGAAAGAATAACTGATTAAGTATTTGAATCATTATCATTATTATGTAGTTATGTGATTACATCATTGAATTAAAAAAAATCAGTTTTAGAATCTTTTTTAAAAACGACTATGAAATTCTTTAATTCAATGACTTGAAAATATGTTTTATATGTGTATTTAATTACATAATTGATCATAAAACATATTTATTAGGAAACGGAGAAAATAAGAAATAAAACATTTGTTTTCAAAGAGAAAAAAGAATACAAAGTGTTTATTGCTGATGAAACTATTTACACTATTAAAACGACGGTAAGTATAGTACATTTTGAAAAGAACGTTAGATTTTTTCATTGTTCAGGTGATGATAACTTCACAGCTGCCATATACTGTTCACTGATACTGTCTATACACAGTTCAATTAATGATATTAACTTCGCAGATGATACTACTGCTGTTGATGATGGTGATGAAACGTAGGTAGAAGTCATAGTGTACAATGATGATGTCCATATACACGATGACGATCTTTTACTCTCTGAAATGAAAAAAATTGAAAAACATAACTTAAAATTTATTTTATCTATAATCATGAACAAATAAAACAAAAAATGATAATATATACAAACACATTATAATAAATAATAATAAGAAATGACTACCTGCAATAATATGAAAAGAAAGTAATCAAAACAAACGAAGAAAAATGAAGACATGATTACCTGTAAAAGTAAATACAGCAAGCGACGATCATTTTTTCTGGAGTTGATGAGAAAGTGTAATGAAATTCATTTAAGGACTTTCCTTTAGCTTTGAAGCATAGGAAAAGATATGAATAATGCCCACATAGGGACGATTTCACACTTTGAATTTGTTTATTATTAAATGTATAAGAAATGGAATTTCTACGTAGAAATTGAATATGTTGCATTACATATGGAGGAAATCCAAATGTATCGAAGTAGTGGGCACGTCCATCAGTATGAATATATACGGAAATCCAGTAAGTGCCAAGTTTGTTCGAGGGATCTGTATTTATGATGATAGCTGCAGGTAGTGGAACATGTGTTGGTAATTGATTGGCTGCATATACGCCAACGAAATGATTGTGAAATAAAGAATTTTTTTGTAAAGCATTCAATAAATCTAGTGTAGAGGACATCATGTATAAAAATGCAGACATGTACATATATGATATGATATTTAAATAACGTACCTTTAAAAATCCATGACGATGTTCCTCTGATGATCCACTTCTAAGAGAGATTGGAATTCTCCATACACAATGCATGAGATAGATGCTGGTAGAGGCTTCGTAAAATGAACTTCCAGACGAACACAGCCGTGACGTATAAGGTTCCAATGCTGCACAGCGCTGGCTTCTCCATCTTGAGTAATGTCGAAAACAAAGATAGTGTATCCTTGAGGAAAGTCAAGGCGAGGAATATTGTTGCCATGATTGGAAAAGTGAATACCTGATCCACAGAATAAGGTATGATATGAGGAAACATAGAGGTTGTTTTCGAAATTTGGTTGTAATGGTTTTGAAGGTACAGGTTTTCCATCAATGTATAAAGAGAAGAAATTGATGTCAAAATGTTTGAAATGAAATGGATTTGAAGTTATTGTTCCTGTATAGGCATCATTTTGTGTAAACGCCAGAATCACTCGAGTTGGTAATACTCCCATAAATAAATTATCAATTGTTTTTGATTGAAGATCCTTTGGAATGACGAATGACTTCATTTGCACTCTTGTGAGAGGATATTTGGCTGTTGTTGATTGTAGAAGCTTGTTATGTGCTAGTTTTATTGTAGGACTAACATTAATCTTCTTAATATGTAAAGCAGCGTCTAAAATATTCACTTTAGCCTCAACAGACGAATCACTAGCGATGAGACAAAAGTTTGGCTTTGCAGGAATTAACTTGAGACGTAATTCTACTCCTTGGATTAAAAATTTATCTTGATTAAAAATATCACAATGAAGATGTCCAAGTATGTCGAATTTTGCACTTTTTTTTGTTAATTCATAACGTTGTTGAAATCCTCTATTATCACTAGATGTTGCATCCATATGTCCAGCAGTATCTTGAAACCAGAATGCACATTGAAGATGAGTATTTTTAGCAGAATCATCATAATTTAACAGTGTTTCAATGTATGATCGATATGGATGATTATGAGATGGAAATGAAATCAGTTTGTTATTTAAATACACTTCCACTTCACTAAACATAGAATTTAAAAAGTCATTAATAGGAGCCACAGCTTTATCACTTTCAACAAATGCTGTTCCATCAGGCTTAACGATTTGAGCTTCGATGTAAAGAAGAGTATGTGGTAGATCTATGTATTAATCACTTGTTCCTGGGATGACAAATTCTACAGGAGCATTATCAGCTAGTGAACTGATTGGTTTGTATGTAACAACATGATTATCCAATATACTGGTTTGCGTTGGTTTTGTAGAAAAAATATCTAGTTCACTTTTTACACACTCGCAAGATTGATGATGTAAGAAAGCCATGATGCTGATGATTTAATCAAAGATATCGTGTGATAACTTCCTCTTCTTATAAGACTGATTTTTCTTTGTTTTCTGTGTACGTTTCCCCTTTCCCTTCTTCTTGCGCTTGATGGTGTGTAATGATGAAGGGTTAAAGATGGAATGATGTGTAATTCTTCTTTTCCTTCGTTGATATCCAGATCCTAGCATAGATTTCAGTTTATTTTTTGCTTTGTCTTGCAAGACGGATCTCGCGTCACCCATTCGTTGATGAAAGGATTCGTTAATAGGTTGATTATCGATGATGACATCAGTAATAACGTTTGCTCCAGATTTTAATAATTCCTTTCCTGCTGTTTTAGCTCGTTGTTTTACTAGTGGCATGACAGAACGAAATGATCCTCCAAGGAAACTTCCAATACCATGTCCAACTTGATATGGGGATCCAACATAAACGTTACCAGTTCCAGAAAGAGCTTGTTTTTGATAATATTGTAAATATGGATTATTCATATTTGTCGATCTTGACGCACTGGTCGAAAATGTAGTTTAACGCATACAGTTCCGAAAGTAAATGCCAGTGGAGAGCCTGTACTATCTCTTATATCTATTTTGATGTGTGTTCAAAATGCATCTTCTCTATAGGCACATAATGTGGAGGATTAAAAATTTCTATAACACTACTTCCAAATGTATGATTCACAGGATTCATATTTATGATACGTAATAATGGTGCTACTGTATCTCCAACAAATACAGATTGAATTTATCACAATACACATACATTGTAGATGGAAGTCCTAAACGTAAATTTGGAATGCTTTGACCTTGTTGCATATCCTTTAAATCAACGTTTGGATCAAAACCCAACATCGCACTAACACTTGGTGATAATGCAACGTTTACATCTGTGTCTTTATGAAGACGTCGTATAAAACAGGTATTACTCTCACGAGTGTAAGAAATATGTAAATTTGTGAATCTGTTGTACGTATTTATTATCTTTATCAATTCTGATGTGTCAGTGTAATAACGTACAGGAATAGTTATAAATTTCCTTTCATCACTTTTTGCAGGTTTGTAAAAAATTTTATTATTTTCTTCATAAATTTTTAATATTGAATGAGGATAATGAATTTCAACAATAGCCACTTCCCACTTTTCATGGAATTCCATTCTTTGATGAAGTTTCGTAGTGTATGATGTTAAGGTGTTGTCAGGAAAATATTCCATAGAACTATTACTGGGAAGCGTAACGTAAAAATCTCCATCACGTTCCATTGTACTTCTCAATCTTCTTTACGGATGATGCAGGTATCCAGGAATCGAAATAAGAAGGATATCCTTTCCAATGAACAAGATATTCTTTTCTGCTGCCTTTTCTTCTTGTACGTATGATTTTATCTATGTAAAATGTCTTTGATAACGTCACAGGTTGTAATTCCTCTCTGTAAAATATTCCATCCAGTGGTTCCTTGTTTAAATCTTCAATTTCATAAACAGGTGGATCTCTTGGTATTATCTTCTTCACTTTAAATATTTCCCAAGTCCAATTTAGCATATATTCTTTATCAAATGTACATTTAGTTTTACTAATTCGTACTGTATCACCAATCTTAAGATGTTTTGAGAAATTTGGATTCTTCTTCTTCTTCTTCTTTATTTTATTATCATATTGATTATGCCATACTTGTAATAGGTTATTTTGAGAAACATTTGCAGGTGACATCTTTATGCTTGAATGATAACCTTCATTGTATGATTTTACAAGAAGAGGTAATACATTTAAATAATTACACGTTTGATACTTTGTAAAATACTTCTACATTTTTTCTTTTAGAGTTCTGTTAAAACGTTCTACAATACTAGCTTTTATATAAGGATTTTTGATTGTAATATGCTTTATTTTGTTGTCCTCTAAGTACTTCTGTATTGTTTTATTAGTAAACTCACTTCCTTTATCTGTTCGGAATGTAATTGGTTTTCTGTCTTTGAACACAATTTGCAATGCTTTCAAGACATCATTTGTACTTTTAGATTTTAATGGCACAGCCCGTGCATATCGACTGAACACGTCTATCACTGTAAGAATATAAAGATATCCATCATTAAATTTATGAAGAGATTGAAGATCATTAATATCACTTTCCCACTCATCATCAATGTTATTCACTACATAGAAATCTCTTTTAAAACGACGACGTACAGGTTTGTGTAACGTATATGTTGTTTGTTGCAGTAACCATCTTCTTATACAATGTATAGGAATTTTCTTCTTTGTAGCTATCCAGAATTTTTTAACAGTTGAGAACGAGGCAGGATTGAAGGGTTGTAGTAAATCTTGCTTAACTGCTTGTTTGCGGTTTCCACCTTGACCATACTGGACGTTTACAGGCACGTTTCCTTTTCCTTATAGGAAATACTACTTTTTCCTTTTCTTCTTCTTCTGCTTCTTCTTCTTCGTCTTCTGGAAACGATTTCAGAGGTATTTTTTCCCTTGACGATGATGCTGTTGGTGATGCTTTAGTTCGTCGTAAAATATATGACAAACGTTTTGGATTTCCAATAAGTTCTTGAGGTGTGTTATTAGAAGATAAATAATTACAAAATTTTTCCTATCCCGGTGGATTTGTGTGTTTCCAGGGTTGCGACACATCAGAAATTAAATCTACAATGTGAGATCCTTCTAGTTTATCACCTCTGATGTAAACAGTTCCTTTATTATCCCATGTGATATTATCATCATGTTTCATTCTATGTAGTAGTAATTCAGCTCTTTTACGAAATATTTTGGGTATAGATAAGAATATTTCTTCTTCTACTTCAGGCTTCTCTGATTTAGTTGACGTAATCGAAAGCGTCACAGGTTCTTCTTGTTTTCGTATTAAATGTAAATATTTTTGAAGAATATTATTATATTGATTCCACTTTTCTTCGTCACTAAGCGATGATAACTGTAAAATCTCTTGCATTTCTTGATCCAAATTAGATTCACGTTTCTCCAGGGCTGATGATGATGATGATGATGATGGTGTTTGTATACGATTAAGAACTTCAGGTGGAACTAAAATCATCTTCTTTGCGTGTTCCATTGCACTAACGGAATAGTAAACTTGATAATGCATTAGTTAAAATTGGAGCTAATAATGCCGGTAGGAATCCACCCTGCTGCTGCACTAATAAACGCTTCTTTTTCTTTTGGATGGAGTTTCCTTTCTTCACAAGACATCGAAGCGTCCTCTTGTATCGCTTTAATCTTGCTTTCTGTGTCTTTGTAAGTAATATGTTCCCTTTTAATACATTCTAACAACATTCGCAAATACTTCGAATCACTGAAGAGTCTGGATTGGCCACTATAGCTTTACGTAATTTAGGATTTGCTTTGCTCAGCGTACGAAGAATATCTCCGTGCTTTACTCTTGGAGACATATTGTCAGAATGAAGAAACACAGTTTAAAACTAACATTATAAACACATCTTCTATTTCGTTGGAACATAAACGTAATGGTAAATATCATCAGGAAAGATATTTGTTTGAAAACGAAGTTCATCTGGCGTATCCTGTTTTAAATCAATAAACAAATATCCATATGGTAACTTTGTTGCGTCGTTGAAACTTTCTTGAAGAAATTTTGGATTCTCAGGAGTTAGTTGATAACTCAAATGTTTAATTTGTGATTTATCTATTGGATTTTTAAATAATACGAGATAAGAACAATTCAAGCTCATATCTCTGCTCCCTTTTCCTTGATGAAATATGTTTTATGTAATAAATAGTACACTAAGATTTCTATGATGAGAACCCTTTGTAAAGAAATCAACCATATTGCGGTTCACTTCACACATTCGATCATCAATAATAATAAGATGTGGTCCAGTTTTATTTAAAAAGTCTTTTGTTCGAGGTAATCCTTCAATAAATTGTACTTTTGTCGAAATTTCTCTGTATGCATTTCGCCATTCTGCATAGTACCAATAAATATGACGAAACAATGTATTAACCATACGTGATAAATTGGACAGGAATCGTATTACAAAGGAAGTTTTTCCACATCCACTTTGTCCGGCAACAATACATGAAAAGGGATGTTTCCACGTCGTGTCCATGATAAAGAGTATGATCATTCTTTCTTCATACGTATATTTATAAAGGACCTTATTACATTTCTCTTCTTCTTTTGTTGGAAGTAGTGTAGCCATATGGAAGAGTATCATGTGAATTTGGTATTCTACGTCGTTTAATATAATTTATCTTTTAACTTTTTGTTTCGGGCATGCTGACAATAGTATGGTCTTTCCTGCGGTAATTTTTTTCTCATTGGTAATTTTGACTTCGATGGGACGAGATTCTTCTTCTTCTTCCGTATCCTCTTCATTATCTACTATCATTTTCTTCATTACATCAAAATTTAGGTGTTTTGAAGATTCATAGTTTAATGAAAAGCCGCGTATCTTGCATACTTGAAACTCCTTCTTCGTACTGGGATCAAAAATACGTAATCCATAGTTCTTGGGTCCAGCCGAGACGTATTCTGAAATATAGGCCTCTTTACCATACTCGAGTACTTCATTTGTTAAATCGCCTAAAAAGTCACCAGTTGGGATTGTAGTTTCACCAGGTTTTTGCGTATAAATGACTGAATCTGTATCAAAATACAATACTCTTTCTTGCAGCTGTTCTAAATACTTGTACAATTCTAATCTTGCTTGTGCTGTTGTGTATGCGGCTATGCCAACGTTTACTGTTGGTAGTGAAACAGGAACTTCATCTGTGTATTGCCAATATACATATATCACATCATCATTTACTGGAAATATTTGATGAACGTCCATATCATGAGATGTTAATTTCTCATATAATTCCTTTGGATCATTAATAATGCTTACATGCCCCATGTTCTCACGTTGTCCAAATTTTCTCCAAAATGAATTTAACATTAATTTAGCTAAACTTCTAAGTGCTGGATTATGTTGAATTTTATTTTCATCGAGACGTATTCCTTCCTTTTCATAAAATTGCTGAATGTATTTCTGCTTTAGTTCATCTGTTTCACACCATGCTGGTCATCCACTAGCTTCCGTTTTTGCTTTCAGGAAGGTGTTTATGTACACTGGAAATAAGCCGCCAATTTTTGTTTCTTCATCATATTGAACAACATCATATGCCCAAATTTCATGAATATATATTATTTTGTATCCTTTTTCTAATGCTTTTCTTACTTCATCTGCTACCCATGTACCATGTAGAACTCGGTCTTCATCGCTGTGATTACAAGATGACTGGTTTATTTCATCACAACATGTATGACAAAGTGGAAACATCAATCTATCATTTGATTTGTAAGGAAGAGCTGCGTGTAAGAGATTTTTTGGAGGTAGAATACTTAGTTTAACTAATCCTTCTACTTCTTCAATGGTGAGAATATTTGAATCTCCAGGCAGATAGATAGTAGCATGCCGAATTGGAAACTTCTTAGTCTTACAAATATGCGGATAAAGGGAAATAACATCTTTTTTTCAATTTTTCTCCTTCAGATTCTTGTGCTTTATGGTATCCTCGTCGCCATAAGTGTCTTTACATCGCAGTAACGGGTATATGACCGCGCAGTACTCCAAGGAGGGGATGGTTGTATAAGAATTTTTGATTAATTTTGAAGAGTTTTTATTTTGACTAGGACATTAACATAGGTATAGGGAGTAAAGACACAGATTTGAAGCATCAGTGCACGAAAAGATTCGTATTCTCAGTTTTTCTATTTATTGAATTATATGTTAAGTTAAACACCACAATATGTACCACTGATATCGCAGATCGTATTATTTTGTAAAATCGTGTCTGTAACCTATTGTCAAAACATTCATGTCAAGACATGATGTAGAGAAAAGAGAAAGAGATAAGACATCTGTAATATATGTATAATTACTCAATAAGTTATTATAAGTAAATTAGACTCAATAAGTAATTGTAGAAATTAGTTAAAGGACACGTAAGAGAGCGAAAAGGAGGTCTAGAAGTCTGAATTTTTCGGAACGTCCTAGATAGGTGAAAATATAGTTCAAAATTGCAAAAGGTATCATGTTATTTATCTTTCTTTTCTTATATCCTAGTATACTTTTTTTCTTTCACATCCAAAGATCTCTATTCAGAATTACGAGATAAAGATGAAGTTAGAAAAATTTCAATCTCAAGAATTATATCAGAAAAAATCTTTTGACTTAGGCTAGATTCGAACTCGTAACCCTTGAATCCATAAGTCTGCGCTCTACCGATTGAGCTAACAATTTCTGTTGTAAAAGCCTGATTTCTACAACTACCGGTTGCTGAATGGTGTGTATTAACGAAATTGGCCGAGACAATTACTTCATATAGCTATTGCAATAATAATAATAATAATAATAATAATAATAATAATAATAATAATAATAATAATAATAATAATAATAAAGAAGATGATGAACAGAATTTAAAAAGTCGCATTGTTAAAAGTTTGGTGTGCGAAGTTAGTCCTAATATGAGATTTTATTAATTATATATAATAAATGTAAGCGTGGTTTATTCGTGCGTGCTACTCAGACTGCGCAACTCATAAGGGTTGTACGCGCATGGTACAGTAGCCTTGCGTCCTCCAACCGTGAAGAAAGATTCGGTTTGAACCTATGCGTGTCCTAAGAGGAAGGAGGAGATTCAAAGAAACAAAAGTGGTTTAGAAATTATGCAAAAATAGAATATCTCACGAGGTGAGGTGATATAGAGTTCAGCGTCTTTCAGCTGTGACTCGATACAAGATGTGAATCTACGACTTAACGTGGAACCCGAACCACACGGCTCCTGCCGACAGAAGGGCGCCCATATTGTTGTTTTCAAAGGGGTAAGTATAAGCGACATTTCAAATATAGTTCCAAATTTTGGGGTAAATATTCAAACAATTTTTGGGTTTTCGATCTTGCAAAGTATAATTTCCTCTAGAGGGGGCAATCGCCCCCTCTTACTCCCTTAATGCGCGCCCCTGGAGACATAGGGACATGCAAAAATAATCGAAAATAAACGATATTAATGTTAAATCCATAGCTTTTGAGTACATGAATTATGAAACCTTCTATATCGTTCACATCAAAGTTTAGCATTATCGGCATGGAGGTTTAATGGGAGGGTTGAAAATTTAATAATTCTTAATTGAAAGATATGAGTGTCTATTCAATAGTTTTTGGGGTTGCTGGAATTAATAATTACACTCCAGATATCATTAAAGCCCAAAGCTTTACTCTTTCGTTAGCAGGAAGGTTATTCATTTACTTAACTCAGGAGACCTTAAAGTTAAGGATATGAAACTCGATGCATATATTTCTAATTCAAAATTATTAGATACGTATTGCAGCTTAGACTTCTAAGGAGGGGAAGGGCCAATTTATGCAATGGTTTCCTTCACATTCGAATAAAATATTGTTCCATTATATTGCGAAAACTCATTTCGAGTAGTGTCATTGCTAATAGTTTTCCGTATTTGTTTAGACCCCTACTCATTTATAACAGAATCTCACTTTTCCTGTAACACCTAAGCAAGCACTTTGTAAAGTAAATGCCATTAAAATCTATATTCATATGACAGTGGTGCAAATGCAGTTGAGCTCTTCGGCTATCTTTAGCATGGAAAGAGAAAAAAGCCACCACATTCATATTGGAAAAGTAGTTAATGAATTCCTCCCCGAAAAAGGTCACCCGCACATTTATTTTACAGATGGTGGTTTATAGCTATACGTAAGTTTGTTGAAATTGCTCCATAGTTGTGGGGGTGAGACACTGAAGCCATCCGTAATAAGGGGGCAAGTGGCATGTAAAAGTACTCAATATGAACAATATTAATATCGAAATCGTTATGGTATTAGTTTTCGTGGTCGCAGATGAATAATGACGCTGTCGATGTTGCTTAAGTTCAAGTTAAGCCTTGGTTGGCATGGAGGTCAGAGTGGGAGGGTGACAGGCAAATAAATAAATAAATAAAATAAAATAAAATCGAAAACATCCTTTATTTGTGTCGAATATATATTTTTCGGGATCTCTGACATAAACGGTAATATTCCAGATGTGGTATATGACCAAGGTTGGCCCCATTCGCATGCGGTTTTAGAGGAGAGAACCGGTGAAGATTTCAGAACAGTTCCTTTGACTTAAGTTTCAATACACTTAGAGTGAGGAGTGGTAATACACAAATACTGGTGTCACATCCGGACCTATCAGAGGTATGATTTCTGGGGGAACTGTCGTTGCTCCAGGGAGGCATTACCCCATGATCAGTCCCTAAAATTCTTACTGCTTTACAGGAGCGTAGGCAGGAATTTATTTCAGTGATCGAAAGCATTTTTAGGGTTAAATTGTTCAGATGGTAATGTATACGTATACTAAATTCGTTTGAAATCCCTCCAGGAGCCCATGTTGCATCGTACGTTCAACTGTACTTTTTTCTGAATCAAAACTTTTTCTCTCTCTCTCTCTCTCTCGCTATATATATATATATATATATATATATATATATATATATATATATATATATATATATATATATAAAACAGTAACAGGATCGGTAGTAGACATTTTGTAAGTGTAAATAAACAATATTTAGTCGCCCCCGCCTAAATGATAATAAAAGAATAGAATGCTGTAATGGACAAAAATTCTTCAGATAATTGTTACAATTACAAATTTCTTCACAATATAATAATTCAGTCTTCCTGTGAGTATTAAAGGAAAATGGCGATATTAAACCTAATTAAATGTGGATGAATCATGATCAAAGTTCCAGTTTTAATAATTTATATATTTTTTTATTAAATAAGCACAGGAAACAACTAAAATGTATACCTAAGATGTATTTTGACAAATACAGTTGAAACATAAAAGTCGAAACAGAATAAAACTAATGAGCTAATGAAGAAGTTTAACATTATCACAGGTTTGATTTTGACAAAGAGATATGCTCTTACACTTCATTAAAAGCATGTTTAAGTAGTGTTTACAAATATGGTAGTTAGCTTAATTTCTCGTTTTCTTTGTTACTGTAAAGTTCATGTTATAAAGACACTTTTCTGGCTTTCAATTTGGCAAAAACTCTTATTATTGCATCAATATCAATTTCATTCAGAATGTAATTTTCAATGGCCATCAAAGCTAGTCCATTTAATCGTTCTTGAGATATACTTGATTTCAAATAATTATTTATTAATTTCAGTTAAACTAGTTCAATACACAACAAATGACAAAAGTGTGTGTCTTAATTGATATTTAATTTGTCCTCGATCCTGTGGCAGCACTTTAAAATCAGGTTCCTTCGCAAAAATTCTTTTCAGGGCCCTTTAGGCCTATAGAACAATTCAATTCTTTCATGTTTCTTTCCAACATAAACGTACGAAATCAGGCAGTAACACAATGAAAACACAAGCAAAGATGCACCCAAGATTTTTCTTTCGGGTTCGAAGATTTTTCGGAATAGCCTACAAATGTAAATAATTTTGTGTATCTGCCCCTGAAATTGTGCTAATTGAAGGATCCAGACTCTCAGACTACCTGTGCAGTGTTTCGTCCACACATATTTTTAGGGGGCCACTTTCCCCCGGGAGGAGATCAAAATAATACGTCTGTAATATAATAATAAATAAAAGAGTAGCAGCAGTGGCCCTCTGAATAGTAAGTGTATTCCCCCGGAAGATTTTTTCTGAAAGGAACACTGCACCTATTAGGGATGCCCACGAGACAAGATGTGTAGCTGTCTCGTCTCGAAAAGGTGTTGTAAAAGTGATGTCTCGACTCGAAAAATATATATTTCTCTATTGGAAGAACCGTGTCTCGACTCGAATTTTGTCTGGAAAATCCTGTCTCGATTCGTCTCGTGCGCATCCCTAGCACCTATGTCGGTGCATCCCTGATGACAAGTAACTAATAATCAAAACTCTACTTTGCATTAGAATTATTACTAATTTAAAATATCGCTCCATCTAAATTTAATAACAGAGAATGGATTAATAATTATTGTTATACTGTTATAATAAAACAAACATCTGTATATGCTGCTGTGATTGAAAGTGAGAGTACTAAAAAAAACTACTTGTCATCCAAATGACCTTTCATCGCTTTCGATTATATCCTTTCAAGTTATATACTTATAAGCCGCGTGAAAACTAATTGTAATCAAACATATTTTGAAATACATTAAATTTAATTCAGAACCGTAACAGAAATGACCGTATCGTCCCTTTTTAATTCAACAATTAAATTACTGCAATCTGGTAAAATAACCTTACAGTTTCAAAAGAATGTCGACCTGCAAATGCTTCGTTAACAGTGACTGGTATTGACAACTCCCCACCTCAACATTTGTATGATTTTGTCCAGAACGCGAAAGAAACCTTTTAGAGCCTTCGGTTGCCTCTTATCTTCTTTCATGTTTTCTAGCTTTTTTTTCAATAAAATGCTCACTTGGTTTTATATCGTTGCTCATTATTATTACATGAAAAACAAAGTACTATTAAAAAGTGAAAGCACACATCATTATAAATTTAAAAAATAAAACAAAAACGAAATGACTTAGGATAGAAATGAAAATCTTGACGAACGACAAATGAACTAATAGATATTAAACAAAATGAGCATTAAGCAGTGGACAGCGATTTGAGCCATTAGGAACTTAAGTTAAAATTTCCCTCAGAAATGATTTTTAAAAAATCCATTTGTACCGCCCGTCTTTTTTTAGTATTCGCTCCACTCCCTGGGCGAATGGACGAGAAAAGCCTACTTGCTTCCATGGGGGCCGGAAGAATTTTTTAGAGGGGTCATCTTCCTGGTTGGTATATTACGTTTGGTATTTTTATTTGTATTAAGAAAATCTTAAGAAATTATACATATATATTATACTTGTCGTAAGCCAGGTGGGGCCCGGCCCCCTCGCCCCCTTTTGGGCGCCCATGCTTGCTTCAACTTTGATAATGTGAATTTCATTTACGGTGATCTTTCTCAACCCTTAACTGAGGTCATTGAACCAAAGTACTATGCGAAGACACTGTTTAAGACAAGATGGAGGAGCACCCTTGGAGACATTTCTTTTTACTGTGATAATGCCACCCAATCCATAAACAATACTTGCGGTTGAATTCCTTTCGTTTGTTGATCCATTCGGATTTTAAAGACATATTTGGCAATGATATTCTCTAGCAAGGTGTCGGAAGGATTGTTGAGGAAGGAATGAAGAGTATGTTATATTTGTATTTTGTGCATATGGTGGGATTGTGGAAAGAATACCACTGTCTTTAGCTCTACGGTCATAGTGCTTAATACAACATCTATTGGAAAGCTAAATTTACCTTCATTTTATCTCATATTCGTAAAATATCCCTTTCCCCTCTTTAAAAAGGTCTATCCTGTGCCGTGGAAATTTTCCTCAAACTAGCATCACTTGTGCGTGTGGTATTGGCATCAATTGATGTACGAGTCCATTTCATTTGTAAAGGGTGTTTTACAGCCAACCACGCAAAGATTCGACTTTATTGTCCTTTTGATGTATTTTATCTGTATCTCAGTCTGTACAATATTTATTTGAAGCTATATGAAGAAAATTTTTCATCATAACATTTTTTAAATAAATATTTACATTTAAAACAAAATTCATTTTTCTAATTTGGCTCCCTGTTCACCTGGCGCCTCCTGCGAACGCGTAGTTCGCAGGCTTCAAGATCCGGCCCTGCAGTAACAATGAAATTCTGTATTACCGCCCGATTATCGTTGTTGTGAAAACATTCATCATAATATGACGTAGGGAAATGAGTTACATTAGGGTTCTAAGATCTAATATCAAAGTTAAAACATCGCAAGTAAAACAAAATCATGTAATAGCAAATAGTTTTGAAAATAATTTCAGTTTAAACTAGCTGCGACTACATTTAATTCAAAATTAAACTTCTGGAGTGCAACATATGAGCGTAGCTAAAAGAAAAAATCAATAAGAACAGTCGGGATTTGAACCTAAGACATACAAGTAGGAGTTCCTTACACTAACCATTCATCTACTATATTTTGTTTACTAAAAGTATTTTCCATGCAGCAAAATGCCATTTCACACTGAAACATTAACAACATAAGAACAAAGATTTCAAGAAAATTTGCCAAAGCTTATGTATTAAAGGTATCCTGGTATTCGCCCAGTGGTACTGCAAAATCACTAGTCAGGATGCCTCGTATCGAAATTTGAACCGGGAGACTCTCAATTACGAAGTGTCAACACTAACCAGTAACCTTCGTTCGCTCAGTAAATGTCTTCAAATTACTTTTCTGTAATTATTTTTCAAAAATGTTTATTATTTTCATGAAGCAAAGAGTGCATCGTCTACTTGGGTTGAGAACTATATCTACTATACTTCTAACAGTCAACTAATAGTTGATGTTCATTATTTCTATCGATTTTCTACGTCTACTAAGTTATTTCAATGTTTTATAAGTTTTCCCTTCCGTTTATGACAATGGTTAGAAATGAAGGCTCCTCTTCTTATACAAATCTTGATCATTGTAACATTTTTAGTCAAAATTCTGAATTATTGAAAATATTTAAATTAGTTAGAATGAAGAGAATAATACTAAGAAACATGGTTAGAAAAAAAGAAACATTGTTGTTTAACGAATTGATAAAATCAAGCTTTTTCAAAACATAAAAAATACTGTATGGTATGGGGTGATCATGGAAAAAGTAAAAATAGCCATCGAGGACACACTAACCAACTACTGTACGCGGATAAGTCTAGGTTTGTTAACTTGGTAGACGTATATGAAGAAACCACTAACAGAAAATAGCTGATAGCTTTACGCCTAATCATCTCAGCGACCTCGAAACTATGAACTCTACATTAACATCGGTTGTCGTTTTCGATCATTTTATATGTTACTCCCTTCCATTGTCCGAAGGTATGCCTTACCCCTTATCCCAATGCATGAAAGGAAATAATATTTTCGCAAACACCGCGAGGGGCAGGGAGGGAGTAACAGAACGCACACAGCTCGCTGTATGGCTTTAGGGCAAATACCTAAAGGCATAAGCAATAGGCCACTTGACCAAGAGCAATGTTGCCAAACGTAAGACAATGTAAGCCCACGCGCAGCCTGTCTCTTCCCGTGACATTACCTTCGACACAAAATCACTGACCCTTCGAACAAGATAACATTGTTGCCCTCTCTCAGAGTCAGGTTTTAATTGCATTTGTGTTCAAGAAATGAAACGAAATCTTTAAGTTTTATGTCCAACGGTTGTGCCGGTTAGGCTAAAGGAGACGGTGATGATGAGTAATGAATGAAATGAAGAGAGTGGAAGGAAATAGGAGAACCCCGAGGAAACTGACGCACACGGTGTTCGTCCGCCACAAAGTTCAATTGGTGGGGGCTGGGATCGAACCCGAGGCCCCAAGCACTAGAGGTGAAAGCTCTGCCACTGAGCCACCGCGGCCCTAAAGGAAAAGAAAAGAAAAGCGCACCCAAGACAATACCTCTAGAGTTGTGGGGAAACTTGTCCAAATAGACTTTTCTTTTTATTTACAATTAAAAAGAAATAAAATATATTTCCATGATGGAATAAAATTCCACTAATATAAT
This sequence comes from Thermobia domestica, assembly GCF_964235325.1. NCBI lineage: Eukaryota > Metazoa > Arthropoda > Insecta > Zygentoma > Lepismatidae > Thermobia > Thermobia domestica. The sequence continues at coordinate 248,825,545 of NC_137456.1, read as the reverse complement.
AGACATCTAAATTAGAAATAGCAAAAACAGCTGAAAGTAAGGAGAAAGCAGTAATTTCACATCAGGTTCCAAAGAGAATAAACAGCACCGAGTAAACAAACAACAGCGTTACTCCTCCTGTGGTCCTGTCCCGAGCATGTGTCAAACGTGACGTCATTGCACGATATGACGGAAACGCGTTCAGTGATGAACTTACCAAGCCAGTAACTACTGTATTTACACCACGGAGTCCGACACTCTATAAAGTGCCTTTTATCTATACAGGATTATGCGCGATCAACATTATAACTGTTACATTTTTCATTCTCTGTTGCAAGAAAATAATTGACACAAGGGTAGGACCTGTACTTAAACGCAAAATTACATAAACGGTCTGGTAGTTTTAGTTAGAACGATCCGTCAAGTGGAGGTGGGGTAAGTTCTCAAACATTTAAATATACGACGTCTTATATACTGTAGGTGCACTATGCAACCAGTTACTAGAGAACAAACCCCGAAGTAGGCCTGCTATCAAAACGAGACAATACGAGACTATTTACAGTATTAGTCTCCTTTCAACCGACAAATAGCTGTCTCAGTCTCGTCTCGATAGTTTCGAAATAAATTATTTGAAATTATTCCACACTAAATTCGAGAGTAGATAAATAAAATACACCTCCAATAGTTCTCCCTATTGCTTCAGAATATATAAAGGATGCACCATTTTCTACTAGATAAAGTATGAATTAGCAATTCATATACAACATTCAAAAATACATATGTCTGTTTCCATTAAATATACTCATTGTTTCTTAAATTATTTATTTACTAATTGAAATACCCGGCGTTGCACGGGAAGAATAGGTTTATATTTCAAAGATATATTTGAGATTAGTTTTCCCAGTAGAATACATATTTGAATCGGAATGAAATAGTACGAATCCATTTCCAGCAGGAGCAAATGAATTAACTTGCCGCTAACGAAGAATAAAAACTTGGGCTTTTATGGTATCGGGTGTGTCATTATTCACTTCAGCGACCCCGAAAACTATTGAATAGACACTCATATCTTTCAATTAGGAATTTTTAGGACCTCGAAAGTATGGATTTGACATTAATATCGTTTATTTTCGATTATTTTTACATGTCCCTGTGTCTCCCATGATAGAGCTACAGGTGATATGGGTTTCGATTTCCGGCAGGAGTCGTGTGGTTCGGGTTCCACGTTACGTCGTAGATTCATATCTTGTATAGAGTCACAGCTGAAAGACACGCTGAACTCTATATCACCTCACCTCGTGAGATATTCTATTTTTGCATAATTTCTAAACCACTTCTCTTTCTTTAAATCTCCTCCTTCCTCTTAGGACACGCATAGGTTCAAACCGAATCTTTCTTCACGGTTGGAGGACGCAAGGCTACTGTACCATACGCGTACAACCCTTATGAGTTGCGCAGTTTGAGTAGCACGCACGAATAAACCACGCTTACTTTTATGATATATAATTAATAAAATCTCATATTAGGACTAACTTCGCACACCAAACTTTTAACAATGCGACTTTTTAAATTCTGTTCATCATCTTCTTTATTATTATTATTATTATTATTATTATTATTATTATTATTATTATTATTATTATTGTTATTATTATTATTGCAATAGCTATATGAAGCAATTGTCTCGGCCAATTTCGTTAATACACACCATTCAGCAACCGGTAGTTGTAGAAATCAGGCTTTTGCAACAGCAATTGTTAGCTCAATCGGAAGGCTTTGTGTGTAACATTACGTCATATTGAGCTACAAGCTCCCCTGCATACACAACCATGGGATAGCATTGTGCCATACCTCAAGGACGTATTTATTGATATTAGCTACTCGCTTATCGCACGGAGTCACCTTGAAGACCTTTCCGTAAAGCAATTATATAATCAATTTCACTCTATCACAGTTTCTGTTCCCCGTATAGCAGAACATTACCCAATGAAAAACTGGACGCAAATCTGGGCGAACATTAATGCACCGATATTGTCCCCTGCCCTGCAATCTCTGTGGTACAGTGTTGTTCATAATATATACCCTACAAACGGGAGACTCCATGAATTGGGTATCCGCAGCCTCTCTTTTTGCGGCACCTGTCATGCTCTCGATACTTTACAACACCGGCTCGATGGTTGTTCAAAGAACGTTACAATTTGGTCTCACTATCAAAAAATCATTGCCCGTATATCCCGAACAACTCCTTCTACTATCACTTGTCCGTCACTAATGTTATTTCCTGATTATCACTATTATCCCTGTACTAAACATAATGCAATTCTGTGGATCACGTCCCATACTATAGATATTCTTTTATGTAATGATTTTAATGGTAATGTGACTTTGTACATCCACCAACTCTTGTTACGCATGCACACTATTGCATTTCCAATTCGTAAACAAAAGTTTGCTAATTTTCTTGCATCAATTTATTAATGTGTCCATTGTATGTTTGTTTATGCTTTCTGATGTAATTGGCTGCTAAGAGTACAACTTTTGTTTGTATATTGATTCTGATGTAATCGATCGATAACAGTACAATAAAGTATTAAAAAAATAAAAAAATCGGTAGAGCACAGACTTATGGATTCCAGGGTTACGAGTTCGAATCTAGCCTAAGTCAAAAGATTTTTTCTGATATAATTCTTGAGATTGAAATTTTTCTCTCTTCATCTTTATCTCGTAATTCTGAATAGAGATGTTTGGATGTGAAAGAAAAAAGTATACTAGGATATAAGAAAAGAAAGATAAATTACATGATACCTTTTGCAATTTTTAACTATATTTTCACCTATCTAGGACGTTCCGAAAAATTCAGACTTCTAGACCTCCTTTTCGCTCTCTTACGTGTCCTTTAACTAATTTCTACAATTACTTATTGAGTCTAATTTACTTATAATAACTTATTGAGTAATTATACATATATTACAGATGTCTTATCTCTTTCTCTTTTCTCTACATCATGTCTTGAGATGAATGTTTTGACAATAGGTTACAGACACGATTTTACAAAATATTTCGATCTGCGATATCAGTGATACATATTGTGGTGTTTAACATAACATATAAAACAATAAATAGAAAAACTAAGAATACGAATCTTTTCGTGCACTGATGCTTCAAATCTGTGTATTTACTCCCTATACTTATGTTAATTCCCTGGTCAAAATAAAAACTCTTCAAAATAAAACAAAAATTCTTATACAAACATCCCTTCCTTGGAGTACTGCGCTTTCACATACTCGTCACTGCGATGTAAAGGCACTTATGGCGACGAGGATACAAACGTATGGCATTCACACGTCCTCCATAAAAAGCGTCACGAGGATTTAATGGTGTTTTCTTTGTATATGGGTTATTACTAACATACTTCTTCATCTCTTCATTTCCTGCCAATTGTTTTTTAAATTCACAGCCCCATATTTCATGCACTTCACAGCCAAAATCTTTTAATTTTTGAATTTTCTTCTTTGTTGCTTCATATCGAAATTCCATGGTATCTGTATTCTTTCTGTATTGGGATCTGTCCATACACCATCTACTTTCATTGATGCAATTTGTTTTTCCTTACTACGAGCAGCATTGGTTATTTGTATGTTTCTTGTTTTTTCTTCCCAAGCTATCCATTGTACTGCTTCAACTGATTGGACATCTCTCCATCGATACCCGTTCTTTGATATGATACCAATCGTATTTTCCTTTAAGAAATTTCTACGATACACCAAATTACATGCACTGGCGATTGTAATGCATTCAAGTAAGGGATTTACATTTGTTTCAGATTCAAATGTATTCATAAAGGAAATACATGCTTGGCGTAATACTTCAACATCCTGTACACAATATTTGATGAGTTCTTTCATTTTAAAGGTATCGTTTCGATGTTCAGTATACCATTGGAGAAACTTACGTCTTTCGTCTACTTCCATGCTATCTGCTCCATAATATCTAATGTCTGGAAGTGTACCTTCAATTGTTTGGTTCTCACGTCGATTGAAAAAGTGTGGGAAATATCCTTTGCACGATTGAAGACCAAATGCACCACATAATTTACTTAAGCCCATAGGAGGAAAACTTAGTGAATCAATGAATGTTACTTTCCCTATTTTAAGAGATAGAATTTTCGCCCCATTCATAATTACTTCTGGAGTCCAATTCATCTTCTCAACCATGGTCTTAATGATGAAATGTGCATCATATCCCTTAGAATTATGGGCCACACATGTTACTGATTTAATGTTTGGAACGTTGCTGAAGATGTTTTAGAAAGTCTTCTATTACATTTTCTCCGTCAAATATATTTTCTCGTTTTCCGCAAACCATACAATTATTTTTGATGTCATCGTCTCCATAAAATCTGTAACATGCATGTTGACTAACAAAGACATTAGGTATATGCTCATATATGTTTGCGTCTTCCTCTTCTATTTTCGTATCTTGTGTGCATTCAATATCATAAAACACAATCATAGCTTTCTTTTCCATGATTATTTTTTCATTGGCTTTTTTGACTTTCTTCTTTCATTCACTTTCATGTAACATTCATGGTTAGGTGGTACTATAGCATAGGAAATGTTGCAATAAGTTTCTCCACATACGTGAGAACATTTTTCTTTTATTACATAAATTTTCAAACACTGGTCACAACATTTTACAGTTGAACATAAAGGCTTTCCATTTTGATACGGCGCTGACTTGTGATAGTTATAGCATGACTGTCCATAAAATTCTCGATTACAATCATTGCAAGTAATATAGGTTTCTTTAAAGTCACATGGTGGCTTCTGATGACAACGAAAACATACAGCTGTACAATGTTTCAAATGTTCATGCTTTTTTTTATATTTCTTATGGCAGCTTTCACAATAAAACATACAGCTAAAACATGATGTCAAGCTTTCAATGACGTTGTAGTGGTTATCTATGAAGAGTAAATTTAAAGCAGTTCTCTCGTTATCACATGGTGGTGCTTCAAACATGACATCACTTCCTGAAAATCCCCTATATACTGTAATTTTATAATCCTTTAAACATTCCTGATATTTACGTATTTCAGGAATACCACCAAAATGACTAAGATCTACACCGGTAGCTTCACACAGTTCTTCTGCTTCTTTTTCTATTATATAATTACTTTGAGTTTTTACATATCTATTATATTCAATTTGATTTCTCTCCTTGTATTTTTTCAGTCCTATGGCAACGACGATTGCATGCGCTAAATATCTTCTGCCTTTATTCTTAACTGTGATAATACCACGTTTTGCCATTACATATTCTTGAGTATTCATAACATGTTGTTTCAAACGTCCTTGTCCTCTTGGCATACGTACATGATGAAAATTCACGATGCAATCTTCATTTATAAGAAAAGCCGCATTACTTTGCAGTACTTTTTCATAACTTGTTCATAGAACTTCTGCTGAGAGATTTCTTTCTTCTCTGAACGATAACCAAAAAGGGCAATGTCCTTCTTTTCATTTGTGATTGTTATTCCTACGTAATCATGCTGGTCCACATTACGTAGCAAATAATCTATTAAAGCCTGTAGACTTGTTTCAATTCCAGTAAAAGGATTTTCACCTGCACACACGGGCGCTAGACGGAATCTTAACATTGTACCCTCCATATTGTATCTTCTGTATTGTCTTCTGCGTTCTTCTATTATATGAAATCTATTGTTTTCATCATTACGACTGTTATTTCCAAATCCTACTTGTACATTTGAGTTTCGTTCTGCTTCAAATACGGATAGAAACTCGTCCATTCTTTTTTTCTATTTCATCTAAATCGATTTCTATTTCTGTATGTTCTGTATTAGCCTCTGCTAATATTTCCATAATTGATGGATATATTACTTCTTCTTGTTCTTCTTCTTCTTTTTCAGGATTAGGAATTAAATTGGTAATCCATTTTTCTAGTTCAGTTTCGTAGAACTCATCTTCTTCTGTCTTCTTCTCTTCCTCATTGTAAGTCTCTCCTATTATTTGGGAGAACGTTAGATTTAGCAATTCTTCTTCTTCTTCTTTTGTACCTTCTTCGACGTGTTCTTCTTCTTCTTTTTCTCCTTCTTGTAACCATTTCTTAATTTGGGCAATACGGTCAGATGCTTCCTCTTCTTCTGTTATCAATATATTACCTGCACTTTCCAATATTTCTAATAGTTCTTCATATTCTTCTTTTTCTTCTGCCATTTGAATTTTACTAGCTACATCTCTTTCTTCTTCGGTATTTATGATCATCTCTTCTTCTTTTTGTGTACTTTTCTTAATTTCATAATCTTCTTCCTTCCTTTCATGATGATCATCTTCTTCTTCTATTACGATTACGGCATCTATTTCTTTTAGAAGACCTTGCGTCTCTTTATTTACTACATTCTCCTCTTCTTCTTCTACGTCATTAATACATGCAGTACTCTCTTTTAATAGCTCTTGCGTACACTTGTTTTCCATTTTTCTCCCCGGATGTATACACGTAATGCAAAAAATTCCAATATGTATATGCAAATAGCAGATATATAAGTATTATTTCAAATAGAATATAAATAAAAGCGCTTAAAAAGAATATACGAATAAATACAAAAAGGGTTATATATATATATATATATATATATATATATATATATAAGTAATGATAACGAAACGATTACACGTTATCATTAATTTCTATTCAACCTAAAATAAAACGAAATGCATATTGTTACTTATATATATATATATATATATATATATATATATATATATATATATATATATATATATATATATATATGGATTTCAATTCGTTGTATGGAAAAAGCTAGCATACATTTTAAGTAGTTAAAATGAATTGTAACTTTTTTTCGTATTCTCTGGAAGTGAAACAAATGTATGTTCACGGTTTGCTTCAAGTGTATTTTCTAATGTATAAACGATCTGTACGTGAATTTTATACTTATTCTTTGAGTTCCAGCGACCACGAATAATATGTATTTAACACTAATATCGTCCGTTTTACAACGTAAGGAGCATATTTGTGGAACGTTAAGCTGAAATATTTCTCTCTCTCTCTCTCTCTCTCTCCCTTTTAACATGGTATGTTGTCTGAATGATTACAAAAGCTATCGCGACACTAGTATCGATCATTTTAAATTATTTTTACGTGTCTCGATATCACCCCTGGAGACCCCCAACTTCTACCCCTTAGATGATGTGTTATCGAGTTTTGAGTATCTTCATTGAATACAGCGAACCCGAAAACTATGTATTTGACACTAATATCGTTCATTTTAAATTATTTTTACGTGTCTCCATATCAACCCTGGAGACCCCCAACTTCAACCCCCTTAGATGATGTGTTATTGAGTTCAGAGTATCATCATTGAACACACCGACCCCGAAAACTAAGTATTTGACACTAATATCAGTGATTTTAAATTATTTTTACGTGTCTCGATATCAACCCTGGAGACCCCAACTTCAACCCCTTAAATGTTGTACTAACGAGTTCAGAGTATCATAATTGAACACAGCGACCCCGAAAACTATGTATTTGACACTAATATCATTCATTTTAAATTATTCTTAAGTGTCTCGATATCAACCCCGGAGACCCCCAAATTCAACCCCTTAGATAAGTGTTATTGAGTTCAGAGTATCATCATTGAACACAGCGACCCCGAAAATTATGTATTTGACACTAATATCGTTCATTTTAAATTATTTTTACGTGTCTCGATATCAACCCCGGAGACCTTCCACCATCAACCCCTTAGATAAGTGTTATTGAGTTCAGAGTATCATCATTGAACACAGCGACCTTGAAAACTATGTATTTGACACTAATATCGTTCATTTTAAATTACTTTTACGTTTCTTGATATCAACCCTTGAGACCCCTAACTTCAACCCCTTAAATGTTGTACTAACGAGTTCAGAGTATCATAATTGAACACAGCGACCCCGAAAACCATGTATTTGACACTAATATCGTTCATTTTAAATTATTCTTACGTGTCTCGATATCAACCCCGGTGACCCCCCCAAATTCAACCCCTTAGATAAGTGTTATTGAGTTCAGAGTATCATCATTGAACACAGCGACCTCCGAAACTATGTATTTGACACTAATATCCTTCATTTTAAATTATTTTTACGTGTCTTGATATCAACCCTGGAGACCCCTAACTTCAACCCCCGTTAGATGATGTGTTATTGAGTTCAAAGTATCATCATTGAACACAGCGACCACGAAAATTATGTATTTGACACTAGTATCGTTCATTTTAAATTATTTTTACGTGTCTCGATATCAACCCTGGAGACCCCCGAAGTAGTATAGGCGTCTGTACGGACCACTTTTTTTGGACCACTTTTTCAATGATAAATTTATGAAGCCACCACTGACCATTACACTTTAACACAGAAGGATAGCACAAAGTAGATTGGGTAATTGCACTACGCATATGCTTTTATGACATTTAAAATCATAAAAACTTACATCTAAAAATTACAATGGAATCCTACACAAAATATATTTATTGCATCTTAATCTCCAGTTTATAAGCTTTCATTTGACACTCGAATCATGAAAATCCGTTAGTAATTAGCTTTAAAAACTCAATAAGAAGGAATACATACAACTTCGGAACAGGTGATCTGTCACTGATTCATTTGAACGATTCCAGTACCAGCACAGGATCATTCAATCCGATTCTCTTTCCTTCTCCTCACGGTAACATACATTTATACACATTAGTCGCTCTTCCTTCAACAGTACTTTTAGCTAGCAGCGGACAGGAGGCGCTGTACCGATGACGTAGTATAATGCCTGTTAGACAACGTCATATATACATATTCAAGCACTCTTTTTGTTTTCACCAGAGGGAGCTGTACTGATGACGTTGTATAATAGCTGTTAGACTGCGTCACTGAATTTACAAAAAATATCTCTCGAGTTTCTTTCTCTCCTTCCATCCCATCAACACTCAGTGATAAACTACATGATATGAGACACCATCTATTGAGTAGGTGAGTAACTTCTTGATCATAGCCATCTAGCTGGTAAATATAGCTCAACATGATTTCCTCAACATGATTTCCTCAAATAAAAGAAAGAAATTCACAACTCAGATGCTGTTCTCACAAGACGACTTTACCATGCAGTGTCTCCAACTCAGTATATTTTTTCGGAACGTTCCAGGATTTTAATTTTTCAAGATATCGCTTTAAAACATATCGGGATGAATTCACCCCATTACTAATAAATATGATAATTGTTAAAAATGAGTTGGTAACACCGATAGTCACACCCTCAAATAACGTTATTATTTAATACCTCGGCTCCTAATTAACCGATTTTCAAAACTCAAACGACATTCGACAGAGAAATAAATTTGCCATCTTTTGAATGTATTGTGGGTTGCATACCTCTAAAGATACTATTCCGAATTTGTTATATCTCCGTTGTTTATTAACCGATTTTCAAAATTAAAACGACAATCAATAGACAAAAAAAATTCCTATCTATTGAATGTCTTACAAATTGCATAACTCTAAGGATATAATTATAAAAAACTCAAATAAATCTCTCATTTATACATGTATCTTTAAAATTCGAATGACATTCAAAAGTACTGCTTCTCCTTATGCATAGTGTATATTCAAAGGTCTTAGTTTTATGGCTTTATCACCATAAAACACTTAGAACATACTTAAAATTACAAGTTCGGATACCGATAATGGAATCTTCTGTTAACCTCGTTCTCTATAGGAAACAATGACTTCTTAAACTCTGTCCACTGATCGTAATTCAAGCTGAATAGACAGCCGTTAATATCAAAAACTACTTGAACTTCGGTTTGCACATTTTTCACAATTACATTAAAGTCATTAGTAAGAATAAACTTTTTTTGAGGGTCCATTTCTAAACACTTCATTTTTTGGTTCTGACAACATATTTTTGTTCATCTTCATTCATTTTTGGATTTACATACAGAACTCAACAGTTGGGTAGTTACCTTTTAGACCAGTGTATTTGATTTTTATTCCATCTTTAACGATCTCATCAATCATTTTATCTGTTAAGTGTTTTGTAAATCTAGGTGGAAGAAAAATCTTGAACTCCTCACACTCGACCAAAATGCTCTTCCCAAATTTAGTTTTAATCTTTTCCATTTTCACAATTTTATATTCCGTATTTAATTCTAATTCTCTTAATCCAATAACCTGTTTTTGTTCAAGACTTCCAAGGTTGTTTAAAAAATCAACGTGTTTAGCCATCGTATTTATTATATAGAATATCAATAAACACTTTTCAATTTTTATCTTCACCAGAAAATATTTAATCATTTTCGTCAATTTCGTTTGATGGAAAAACTTCCATAAAACAATCGTTAATGAAAACAGTTTGAGGGTATCTTTTCGATACCCTTTAAAGTCGCCTATGGCTAACTGATAAAGGACCAGTGCTGATGGGTCTTAGATTCTTGAACCGTGGGGTGAGCAAAACGCTCACTCTTAACATCTCTATATGTCCGTTGATATTTTGCTAACTATCTAAAACTCTTCTACTACTTTCTCATTCTTGGGATCATATGTAAAGTTCTTTCGCCCAATTAAAATCGCATAACATATAGTATTAGCAGTCACAGCTTCTGCAAAGTCTACAACAATCTTTATGTTTGTTCTTTCATTTACCGATACATTCTTCCTCTTACTACAATTAATCACATACATTGGCCTGTTATCTATAAACTCTTTAGGGTCATAGTACATTTCGGTGTTGCCACACGTTATTCTCTTAAACGCAGTGTAATCCTCATACATCTTGAAATAATCCTTGTTAGCAATATCTAAGTTTCTTGATTCTTTTGGAAATACCTCATTCCTTCCATTCTTAAGATAGATATTCTTTACCTTACAATGATCAAACTTACTTGCATCTGCTGTTTGTTTACCACTTCTATCAGTTTGGTACATTACAACTACGAAATCAGGCATATCAAATTGTCTAGAATTAAATTGAGTAGTAACATCAAACTCCAAGAAAGAACCTACAACAGTCTTTTGAACGCATTGATAAGTATGGAATGAAAACATGATTTTTGGTTCTTTAAGAATATTCAACTTTAACTTGTTTTCGTAATTAGACTCGTATTCAACAATAGGCATTCTTATCTCCATACTTTTTATTGTTATTTTTCCATCATGAGGAGCTGTTCCTGATCCAGTCCATTTGTACAAAACATCGTTATTGTTGATAGCTTTTGTAAATCTTATTCTCAATCCGCCTTTCCACATAACCTCTTTATAATCACTTAAGAAGCCTGGAATTAATCTTAATGGATACAAAACGCTAAAGTTCTTTCTTAGACCAAGTTTATCATCTGTTTCAAATCCTGCTTGTTTTAAATATTCAACTTCTGGCTTGGAAATCTTTAATGTTCCGACAGCTGTAGATGTTATCCCTGGTAGCTCAACCTTATCTATAACAACTCCATGCTTTCTAACCTCAATTTGAGAAAAGAAGAATGGGAAGAAGTTATCTACAAGTTTTATAGTATCGTTTGCACCAAATGTTCCTCCAGCTGATGCACCAACAACTTCAAAAGTCATATGACAATCTGCTTTGTGTGGATGTACGAAACCATCCCCCACGTCGAAATCGAACTCAATATCTTTGTTAGCTTCATTCAAATTATTAAATGTTCTTGTGTTAGCTTTAAAACTCTGTAACTCATAACTTTCAATACTATCCATTTATTATAAAGAAAATCTTGAAACAGCGCTTTGATGGGATATACCCATAAAAGACTCATTGGTCCTTCACATGTGAAGGGCCTATTAACAATCAAAAACTTATAATCCCCATCCCAACTTAACCTTAGCATTAATAGCAGTACCAACCCCAAAAGCAGCTAATCGTTCACCAATTGGCGCATCACTACTAAATGCTCTATTCCATGCTTTAGTTTCTAGTTCCTTATCTGCAATATGTCTCGACTCTGTATCTTTATTGTCTCTGTAGTATATATCGTGTTCTTTACAAGCCTCATCTAATGGGTTAATACCTTCATCACCTCTCTCTAACCTTTCTTGAAGCTTAGTCCCAGGCCCGCAAAATCTAAAACCTGGAATATATAATTCAAATGGGAGTTTATTAATCAAATCATTTACTAATCCTTTCCCAAGCTTCTTATCATTCCAGAATCGCGGTGGTAATGTATTTAAGATCTTAATCAAATAACCTATGCCTTTTGGATCATTAGGAACGAATTGTGAAAGCTTATTATTAATCATACTCACTATACCTACTTTCTCATTGTAAAAGTTACGATTTCCAGCCTTTTCTTCTCCAACTATAACTATTAGCCGATCAATTAACTTTCTCACATCATCCATCCATATATATTCTTTAGGTATCTCTGTATATTGTTTAATTCCTTCACCAGTCCTTTTAGGTGTCGTGTTCATTTTAGGAGTTGGGGGTAAAGTTGGTTTAATATAATTATCCCAAATAGGCTTGATAATATTAATGTACTTTGAACCTCTACTAGACGCTACCTTTTTATCTCGATTATATTTTTGGAAGGCAGCATCTGATTCTATAATTGTTTCCTTGTACTGTTCAAAATCATCATTATCATAATCTTCAATGGTTTTACTAGTATTCGTCGTTAACAATTCCCATACACCTTCTGTTCTTTTATAAGTTTTACCATTAATTATCAAATCATCACCATTCACTTTAACTTCAAAATTTCCTATCTTGTTTATTATTTTTCCATCTTCTTCTACAGTTCTTATTCCAAACACAGTATCATTTCTTTTACTATAATATTTCGTTGCAATCTTACCAAATGACTGTGCTGTTGTTAAAGGTTCTACTCCTTCCACTTTGTCTTTAATTTGTTTTCTCATTTGTTTTATTTCTCCCGTTATAGGTGTATCACTACTTTGGAGAACTATCGTAAGTTATCTTTTTAGGTGTTTCTAATAGACTGGGATCTATTGAGACCGTCTTATGTGCAACTGGAACAAGTTCAGTTATTAAATTTTTATTTTGTTCTGCTACTTCTTTGCTCTCACTTCCCAAGTTTTGAATAGCATCAATTACAGGTTGCTCTTGTGTTTTAAATTTATCGTATATACCTGCTCTTTCTTTCTTCCAAGATTTGAAGCCCTTTATCAAGAACTCCTTCAACTTAATATTCTTATCAATTTCTTTCTCATCCATTTATTGTATAGCAAACGAACGAACGTCAATAATCGTCAAAGAACGTCAAAGAACGTCAATAAACGTCAAAGATCGTCAAACGTTAAAACGTAAAACGTCAATAAACATCAAACGTTCAAGAAGTGTTTTATCTTGTTCTTATACTTACCATTGCTTACCTTCCTTGTCATATCAATTACTATGAAACCATAATCTTCTTGCCAACATTTTGAACACATCTCTTTAAACTTATCATAAGACATATCTCCCCCAACAAACTCATTATACACATGTTTAAGATTAGTATCATCTTGTCTGAATATGCATAGGAAGTTGACGTTATCTCTTATAAGCTGTTTAGGTACTTTTGAATATGTTTGTGCAAGATAGAAACAGTCTAAATGTCTATGCCTACCTCTTGTAAAGTAATTTCTAACAGTATCTTGATTCTCCAAAATGTAATCGTCAAACACAACAACAGAGTATTTTTCACATTCATCAATAGGTACAATAGAATCATTACCGCTTAGGAACGTTGCTATTTGTTTCTTAAACTTTAGTTCTGCCTTTTCAAATCGATCTTTTAACTGCTCATACTTTGGCTGATTGATGCTTTTAGAATATATGTAGAAGTAATTATTGTTTAACCAACCTGGCTGTAATAAGAAGTTAAATAGCAAAAACGTTTTACCACACGCCGAGGGACCCACGATAAGACAACGAACATCATCAGGTATAAGCTCTCCATTTCTTTTCTTAGCTGTTGTTTCTTTTATCATCTCTTTTACATCCCAATTGATAGTTTTCTTACTCATTTATTATACAGAAAATCATCACCTTTGACCTCATATGATGCTTGTTTGAAACTCTCGGAATTCCGATGATTAATTTTCTGCTCATAGTACTAGTACAGACCCGGTTCGTTGATGAAGGTTGTGTGAGGCTGTGAATTGCGTTTCCTGTACACCCCCCTTTATATACGACAGTTGTCTTTTATCATTTTCGTCTATGTGTTTAGTCAGTGCTTGTACGTTTTCAAGACTTTTAGGCCCTACATATGTGAAGGGCCAATGATTAGAGACTTGACTTGTATTTACATAGCCTATCTTATATCTTTAAGTTGTTCTCTGATCTTAAGCAACGTATCTTTTATATATTCGCTATCCATTTCACCATTCAATGTTATTATCATCTCTAACTGTTCTTTAAATGAGTTAATACAACTGACAATGGTTTTATATTCGTTTTTTCTTTTGCTTATGTTTAACTTCGAAGACAAACCGGTTATTATAGCACTTCCAGTTGCAAGAGACGTTGTTAATATCGAGTAAATTGTTACAGGTATAAAAATATTAATAAACCCAGTTGTTGCAGAAAGAATAACCGACAACGTGATCAAAGTGCAGTATGCATATTTAACAATTCGTAGTTTTCTCTTTTTCTTCTTTAAACTGCATTCTAACTTGCGAATGACATCTTCTATTAACTTGATTACTTTCTCTCTTGGAATATCTCTAGGTCAATCAAACTCATTCATTTATTGTATAATAAATGGCTAAGGTATTTAAGCTAACGAGTGATACTTCTGTTTTAAAGAAGAAGCTCCATTACGAATTAGACAACAAGAGCAACTATTTAAGTAAAGGACTAGTTGGGTTTTACAGTACATATCTGACACCAAACATAACAACACAAAAAAACAGTTTCTCATATGGTGATAGGCAAGTTTTTATACCAGAAGGACAATACAGCTTAAACAGTCTTAATGAATATTTAAAATCTCAATCCGTCAACATAACATTATCAGAAGATCATTTAAGAAATAGAGTTAAAATTGAAACTGATAGTAATGATGTTACAATTGGGAGTATAGGCACTGTTCTCGGGTTTAATGTTTTTGAAGTTTTAGAAAAGAACAAAACACATATTGGAAGTAAGTTGCCAAAGTTTCATCCGTTCGATATTATAAATGTTCACTGTAATATAGCAGATGGCATGTTTGTTACAGATACAGAATACACACATAGAGAAACAGGGATCATAGCATCATTCAAAACAGATGCTGAGTTCAAACATAGTATTATTTACGAGCCTTCTTATCCATTATTTTTCTCTATATCCAAAGACAAGGTTGACAATTTCGAGGTAAGGATAACAGATGAGAATGATTCCTTAATTGATTTTGGTGGAGCAACAACAACTGTACTTTTGCAAACCAAGATTTTCTCTGAGATAAATAGGAAGATGTGTTCTATCAAAGGTTGTATGTTTAGTGTTCCTTATAACGAACTAAAGGACTTAAATATTGATCATGTATTAACAAAGAAACAACTTAACGATAAAGCCAAGAAAATTAAAGAAGGTAAAGGAATGGATTTAACTTTAACTACTGCACAAATGAAAAAGATTAAGAAAGAGCATATTGGCGGTTTTATCTTTACAATTCCAGCCATTCTAGCAGCTTTAGGAGCAGTTGGATCATTAGCAGGTGGTGCAGCAGCGATTACTAAAACTGTACTGGATGCTAAGAAGAATAAACAAGAACTTGAAGAACAAAAAAGACACAATATGGCTATGGAAGAAAAGCAAGGGGCAGGTAAACCAAAGAAGTCAAAAAACTAAAACCATTGACCAACTTCGATATAGAGAGGTTGGCTAAAGAATTAAAGATAAAACGATTTAGAGGTGTATTTATGAGTGATGAACTTCCACAAAAACCTTATGTACATGAGTGTGGCGTAGTTAACCTTGATAAATCAGAAAACATTGGTACTCATTGGATATGCTATTGGAAAGATAACAACATAAAGTACGTGTTCGATTCTTATGGTGGTGTTCCTCCTAAACAACTGGTACAATATCTTGGTATCGAAAACTTACTTTACAATGACGAACGAATACAAGACTTTAACTCAGTTATATGTGGTCATCTTTGTGTTAAGGTCTTAAATCTTCTAAATCAAGGACATTCTTTTAGCGACGTTATGTATATGATTAAAAATGATTAAGTGCTTTTATGGTTTTGTATCCATAAAAGTTTTGCTTTAAGATAAATATGGAAGCTATACACAATAGATTTTTAGATTATTTTGAGAAGCATGAGGATGAACTAGATGTGGTAGATAGATATAATTTTTATCAGTATTTTCAGGACGTTAGCGAGATAGACTTAAAAGATAAAGACAACGTATACAATGCTATTGATCTATGGAAAATGTTAATACCAAAAGTTTTGTACACGGAAGAGGAGTTGGAAAAGTTACGTCCAATAATTACCTTAAAGGACTTGTTGTCGAGTTAAAGCTCTAGACCATTACAATGCAGTTATTGTGGTAGTAAGTCCTTAAAAAAAAGGTATGAGTAGTTACATTTGTGACGATTGCTCTGTAGAGAATGGCTGGGTTTACAGTGCTTGTGAAGAAACGAAAGCTGCCTGCGTACGAAAACCATGGTATGATACTATAAAAAGATTTAAGTTACAGCTATCTCGTTTGCAAGCTTTACAGGATAGAATTATTCCCGAAGAGGTGCTCAAGATGTTAAACGATGAGATATACCAAGAGATTTAATATCAACAAAAGATGTTCTAGAAGTACTAAAGAAAAACAAATACACAAAATATTATGATGATGTCTATTTAATACACTATCACCTTACCGATCAAAAACCATTAAAATTACAACATATGGAGGAAACACTTATAGACGACTTCGAAAACTTACATGAGGTCTTTAGGGAGCTGTATCCGGAAAGAGCATTGTTTATTAACTTGAAATGTGTATTGCACCATCTGTTGAAAAAGCACAATGTTCATGTTGATATTGATTTTAAACGCTCACCTAGACAAATAGAGATGTTAAAGAAATGTTTTGAAAAACTAGGATGGGCATTTTCTGTATAATAAATGAGTATGGATATATTTGGCAATGCTAAAGATAGAAAAGGTGATGTTGATATTAGCGAAGAAAAATTAAAATTGTTGGAGAATTTAAATGATATTGCTAGCGTAAGTCAACTTAGGTCAATAGAAGTCCAATTAGAGAATGATAGAAAACGATTTGAAGATACATTAGAAACGTTACAAGACACATACATAAAGAAAGAAGATTTTCAAAAGATTAGGATGGATACTACTAAACTGGTTATGCAGAAGGAAACCATGCCTCTACTATATCGATTAAGAGCTAAAAACGTTAAGAAGCCAATCTTTAGAATATTTAATCTCTCTAACGGTTTCAAATTTCTCTATAATGGGAAAATAATGCACATGGACTTAAGTTTGGATAAATACTTTCTAGATATATATTTGGGTGATACTTTGGTTAAAGAGATACCTTTTGACTTTAAGAAGAACGATATAATTACGATTAAGCCAAATAAAAATTCTGCTATGGAAGAAGGACAATTATTGTTTGTTGTGATATACATAGAAAGAGAGCTTTCCTAAAGACGTTTGCTATATAATAAATATGGATATCTTTGGTAATGTTAAAATGACATCAGAGTTAGATAATACAGTTGTGAGAAAAGATATTGCTATGTTGAAAGAAGAGCTTAACTTCATCAAACGGAGTTATGTTATAGAGCTTCATAGTCGATTGATATCAGAAAATGTTGAAACTCCGTTCTTTTTAATACATAATCTCTCTATCACATACAAATTTCTTTATAAAGGTAGGTTAATGCATATAGAGTCATCTTACAATACGTATTATATAGATCTATATTTAAATGATTCTCTAGTTGAAACTTTTCCATTGCACTTTAATACAAATGATAATTTGGCAATTAGACCATCTAAAGGTTCTGATCTGAAACATGGTAAATTACTATTGCTTCTTATGCATGTAGAAAGAGAAGACGAAGATAGTGATGATGATGGTGAGAATGTTGATAGCATAATATTAAACAGCGATAGTTATTGATTTTCTATATAATAAACAGGATGTATTGTGTTAAGTGTAAGAAAGTGACAGATACGAAGAAAGATACTATTAGAATTGAACAAACAAAGAGTGGAAGATATCTAAAGAAAGGTATTTGTTCTGTATGTGGTATTACTAAAACTCAATTCATTAAAAAGCCTGATTGACTAGAAGAAGGTAAAGGTGTTAGAGAAGACATTGTAGAAGGAATTCACAAACAATCTAGAAAAAACTTTGACAGATTAAGTGTAGTTATAAAAGGTATCGATGATCTTTGGCAGGCTGATTTTGTAGAAATGGATAGCGGAGTATTAAAAGGCGTTTCCAAAATCAATAAAGGTTATAAGTATTTGCTAACGATTATAGATGTGTTCTCGAAATATGCGTTTGCTGTTCCTGTTAAAGATAAGAGTGGGAAGAATGTTACAGAAGCATTCGAATCCATATTAAGAACGAGAAAGCCTAGTAACTTACAAACAGATCAAGGTAGAGAGTTTTACAATAAAGAGTTTAAGAAGTTGAAGGATGAAAATAAGATTAATCACTACTCAACCTATAGTGGTAAGAAAGCTTCTGTTATTGAGAGATTTAATCGAACACTTAAGCAGAACATGTGGAAAAGGTTCACGACACAAGGGAATTACAAATGGATAGAGATATTACCAACACTAGTTAAAGAGTATAATCATCAAATTCATAGAACAATTGGTTTAAAACCTATAGAAGTTAATAAGAAGAATGAGCGAACAATATTGAAGAAAGTTTATCAAAAAGAATATAAGCGTGTTAAGCCCAAATACAAGTTAGGTGATCATGTTCGTATAAGTAAATCGAAAGGGTTATTTGAGAAGGAATATACACCTAATTGGTCAACAGAAGTATTTGTTATTAGTGAAGTTATTCCATCTAATCCACCTACATATAGAATTAAAGATTTAGAAGAAGAGGATGGGCAAGGTAGATTTTACGAACCAGAACTATTAAAGACGAAACACAAAGATGAATACTTGGTAGAAAAGGTGTTGAGAAAGAAAGGTGACAAAGTATATGTTAAATGGCTAGGATTTGATGATTCGCATAATAGTTGGATAGATAAAAGTAATGTTGTAGTGTAAATATAAATGTTTGTCTTTTATGGTTATTATGCCATAAAAGGTTGGTTTGAACGAGATAAGGGGATAACGAAACGTTACCCCTCATAGCATATTTCCGGGGTCGGTATTTCGACTGTGGAAATTCTCAAAAAATAAGTGGACCGAATTCGGGCTACTTTGAAAATTCATCTTACACAGTAATGAAACGTTACTCTCATAACATATATTTCCAGGGTTGGTATTCCAGCTGTGGAAATTATCAAAAAAAATGATGGGGACAATTCTACCAACCGCTCTATGTACACAATCAAAGGTGGAGAAAGGCTTGATAACTGGTTAAGAAAAAGCGTCATTGCAACGAATTCGTAGGGATGACTTTAAGATTGTTAAAGGGGGAACTTCAGAAACTCGTCTTGCACAGTAAAATTAGCAGGTAACGAAAATGAAGTTAAAAATAAAGATTTTCTATATAATAAATATGGGTACTATGGATAGTTCTCTTAGTCTTAATGACATTTGCTATGAACAGATCAAGGACAACTATTGGTATGGGGTTTTTGGCGACTTCAAGTTGATTATAGATAAGAACACTGGATATTTCAACGCTACTAAACTGTGTCAAGATGGAGGTAAGAGGTTTAGACACTGGCTAGAAAATAAACAATCTAAAGAACTAATAAGGTATTACGATGAGAAAACCGACTGCCAGAATTCCGGCGGTCGCTCTTCCACATATTTAGTAAAAGGAGGGGATGCAGAAACAAATGTTATTATCTCCGGAACATATGTCTACAAAAAGATATTTCTCTCTATTGCCTTATGGATATCACAAGACTTCTACGACAAGTGCTATGATATCATCGAAGACTATTTCGTTTCTAGTTTTAAACAGATTCAAGAAGACCAAGAAGAGTTACAATCAAGAGTAGAAGAGATAGAACAACAAATGGAGCAATTACGATTGTTACGATTGTACAATCAAGAACTAGAAAGCAAAGTTGATTATCTTAAAACAGTTGCAGCACCATATACAGAAGATCCAGGAAAGATACATAGGCTATTCGTTATCAAGAAAAACCTTACTAAAGAACAACTTGAGAATATACTCTTTTACTATGACGAAGAAGAACGAGATCAAAAAGAAAGAATAGAACGATATAAGTATTGGGTTGGGAGAGTACAAACATGCAATTACGAAAGTAGGATTAAACAACTCAAACTTAAGTATCCAAGTATGAGTATTCTGCTTAACGTCGACGATCCAAACTCTGTCAACTTATACAACAGAGCTAAAGAAAGATATGATGATAGAATAACTTGGTACGGTTCGCATATAAACACAGATTTAAGTGATATAGATCTTGTTGAGAGGTTTATTCAGTTAAGAGACATTTAAGTACGAGAAACTAAATATACCATTGCTTTTATGGTTTAAACCATCAAAGTACGAAGCGTTGTATTAGAACAAACAAACCCCTCCAAAGCCGGTGCGGGATATCTGGCGTCGGTAACGAAAATAAAGTTAAAAATAAAGATTTTCTATATAATAAATATGGGTACTATGGATAGTCCTCTTAGTCTTAATGACATTTGCTATGAACAGATCAAAGATAACTATTGGTATGGTATCTTCGGTGATTTCAAGTTGATTATAGATAAGAGTACAGGATACTTCAATGCTACTAAGTTGTGTCAGAGTGGTGGTAAGAGGTTTGACAACTGGCTGAAAAATAAAGATTCTAAAGAACTGATAGAGTATATTTCATCTACTCTCGTGATAGGTGATCAAATTATCAAAACAATAACAGGAGGTAAAGGTGAAACATGGAGCGAAATAAGAGGAACATATGTATGTAAAGAGTTGATTTTGGATATATCTCGATGGGTTTCTCCTGAGTTTTACCTTAAATGCAATCAAATCATTATCGACTATTACACAAAAGACTTTAGACAATATAGAGAAAACCAAGAAGAGTTGCAAAGAAGAGTAGAAGAGATAGAACAACAAATGAACGATTTAAGAATAGAAAACACAAGACTTAGAGATATAGCAGCTGAACATACAGAAGATCCAGAGAAAGTACACAAGCTAGTTATTATTAAAAAGAACCTCACAGCTGGTCAGCTTCAAGACATAGTAGACAAATACAACACAGACAAACACGATCAGGTTAGACGTTACGAGTCATACAAATATTGGGTTGGGAGGGTTCAGCAGCGAAACATCAAAGCAAGACTTCAGTGCCTTAAAGAAAAGTACCCAAGAATGTCAGTGTTATCAGAAACCAAAGATCCAAACTCGGTCAACCTCCTAAACAAAGTCAAAGAAAAATACAGCTGTGTTGTTTCGTATGGTTGTCACGTGGATATTGAAGGAGAATACGACGATGAGTTTGTTGTTGATTTGTTTTTGTGTATAAGAGATTTGTAGAGGTAATGAGTTTTGGTTACAACTGGGGGGGTCTACCAGCACTGAACCCCTTTCAAACATACAACTTTTATGGTATAATAGTCATAAAAGATAATTAGATATTTTTAGTAGCACCGATCGGAGCTCCCTATCTGTTAAGTATTTTCTCGTATCTAAAGGGAGGCGTTGAATCAATGCCCCCGCGTTAATAAACAACCACATTTTTTAAAATTTATTTCATTTTTGTTGGTTTTCTATATGACAAATATGAAAGCACATTTTGATTTATTACATGATAGACTTGAACTAATTCATCATGATCTTAAACTCTTAGCAACACTACTAGAGAAGCAAATACTGTTAAAGGAAAAAGAGTTATTAGTAATGCAACAAAAAACATCTGATTTGAGTAGTGATGATGAATACAAATACGGTAGTGATGATTATGATGATGATGATGATAAGTAAGCTTACAAAAATGAATCAGTTTTAAATGTGTATATGTGACTTTGATGGGTCTTCCCACGAAAGTTCTAGACTAACACAACGAGGAAACATATGTAGGCAATGGCAGACGCGTGCAGATGTTTAAACGATGTGTTAGAAAAAATGAAAATGATCTGAAATAACCCGGTGAAGAGTACTAACGAAGATTTTCTATATAACAAATAAGATGAATAATTATAATAAGTTTACTGTAGTAGAGTTAAGACGCCAATGTAAAGAGAGGGGAATCAGAAGATATTCCCGATTAAGAAAAGCAGAACTGATAGACCTTCTTAAACAACATGATGATGAACAAAGCAGAAGGCAGATTAGAAATGTATTCCCATTTAAACAAGAAGTGTTCTCTGAAAACGAAATAGCACAAAATACACCAAAGTTGAAGCGAAAGCATTTGAAAAGTTATTTCCATTTGATGATGATTTATTTACAAATAAAAAATATTACGAGATCTTAAATGTTAATGAGCCGACATACAATGAAAAATTTAAATCCTATACAACAGATTACAAAATAAAACTGACAAATATAACAGGTGAAACACTTACTGAAACAATACAAAGATTACACACAGCAGTAGACGATATGATTGACCAAGCTAAACAAGCTTCCAATTTTAAAAAAAATGACAAAATAAGAGTTGTTGTGCACAACGATGGATTTTGGACTAAAGCAATATCAACACCAATAACAACTGAACTAAATGCTAGAAATGTATTAACACACGTGCAAAGAATTGTAACATCTGACGAAACAATCAATATTGAAGAAACAACATTTAATATTCAAATCATTAACATGCCTAGAGGAAGTAAAACAAACAGACGATTATTAAACCTTGCAGAAGACAAAAAAGCTAAAAGATGTATTACCAAAATCAATAACAATGACAATTTGTGTTGTCCACGTCAATCATTTCAGCCTTAACGTATAAAACAAATGTAATACTTGATCAAGAGCTAACACCACAAAACATTAAAGATATAAGACGTGGAAGAAAAATACAGACAAAATTAACTGAGAGACTTTGTAATCGTTTACCGAGCTACTGTGAAGACGGTTTTACATTAGACGATATTAAACAATGTGAAGAACTATTAAACATTCAAATTAAAGTTGTATGTGCTGAAAACATGAACGCTATTATTTACTCAGGGCAAGACAAAGAGGTGAAGATTTATTTATATAAAAGTGGAAATCATTTTGACGCAATTAACAGCATGCAAGCTTTTATTGGAAGTGTTTATTATTGTGAAAAGTGTGATACAGCATACGATCATAAAGAAAAACACAAATCATGTATACGAATTATACCAATTTGTAATATGTGTAAGCAACCTAAACATCAAGAAGAAGAGATTGATAACATTTATTGTGAAGCTTGTAATCGATTTTGTTATAACCAAACATGTAAAGATAACCATTCAGTTGTTTGTAAAAAAGTTTATAAGTGTAAAGGCTGTAATAAAATTTTATTAAGATATAAGAAACACAAGTGTGGATATTACTACTGTATCAACTGTAATTGTGTAGCTAAAGAAAACGTTCACAAATGTTACATGCAATACAAACGCCAGAAAGGTTATTGTGATGATGAATGTGTGTGTAATGCTAAAAAAGAATTAACTGTTACAGATTTGTTTATTATGCTATACAAGACTTATGGTATCGAAGATCTTGGTAAGAAAATTGTTAAAGAAAAAAACATGTACGAAACCATGTCTAAGTGGAGGAAACTTCAAAAGATATATGATGCATGGAACAACAACAAGTTAATAGTAGATGACTTTAAGTATATAATTAAGAACTTTCTAAAGTCGAGTATTAAACAAATGAACAGTTGTAATTACACAGAAAAGTATATATGGTTTGATTACGAAGCACAACAAGACACAGGAATTCATAAAGCTAATTATGTAGTTGCTCATGACTTTAAAGGTAGCAAATATTACTTTGAAACAAATGACGATTTTTGTAAGTGGTTAGTTTCAAAAGAACATAGTGGTTACACTTGTATTGCGCATAATGCCAAAGCTTATGATTCGTACTTTGTTCTTCAGTACTGTATTAAGAATGCTTTGAAACCTTACACTATATATAACGGCTCTAAGCTAATGTTACTTGAAATTCCAAAAGCAAACATAAAAATTATTGATAGTATTAACTTTGTAGCACAACCATTATCGAGTTTTCCTAAGACATTTGGTCTAAAAGAATTAAAGAAAGGTTATTTTCCACATTTGTTTAATAAGCTTGAAAATCAAAACTATGTTGGACCAATACCTAACGCAAAATACTATGGGATTAGTACCATGAAAAAAGATCAAAGAGAAGCGTTTCTTAAGTGGCATCAAGAAAGAAAAGAAGAAAATTATGTGTTTGACTTTAAAAAAGAGTTTATTGTGTTTAAAAAAAGAGAGTATTGTGATTCGGATGTAGATATTTTAAGAAGAGGTTGTTTAGAACTAAGAAATCAGTTTTTAGAAATAGCAAACATTGATCCATTTCAATACTTAACAATTGCAAGTGTGTGTATGGGCATTTATAGATCAAAATACATACAAGAAAACACAATTGGTATTATTAAAGAAGAAAAGAAAGAAAAATACTCTAAACAGTCTATTGCATGGTTAAATTCTTTTAACAACAATAATATTAAACACGCGTTAAACAATGGAGAAGTAACGATATGTGGATCTAAAGTTGATGGTTACGATTATAAAACAAAGACAGTGTATCAATATCACGGTTGTTTCTGGCATGGTTGTAACAAATGTTTTGAGAGGTATACTATCAACAATGTCAATCACGAAACAATGGAAGATCTATATGAGAAAACAAGAAGAAGATCTCAACAAATAAAAGAAGCTGGTTATAATCTTATAGAGATGTGGGAGTGTGATTGGTTAAAAGATAAAAGAGCCAAACAGTTAATTCAAAAAACTAGTCTTATTGAGAAACTAAAGTTCAGAGATGCATTCTTTGGTGGTAGAACCAATGCTTCAAAATTAAAAGTTACTAATAAGAAGATGAAATATATCGATGTGTGCAGCTTGTATCCAACTGTTTTGTTTTATGATCAATTTCCTATTGGCCACTCAACAACATTAAAGTCTATCTCTCCTGAAAAATACAAGTGTAAAAAGTACTTTGGTTATATACTTTGTAAAGTTCTTCCGCCAAAGCAATTGTATCATCCTGTATTACCAGTTAAAGATAACAATATTAATAAGTTGGTGTTTCCCTTATGTAATCAATGTATGATAAATCAAACTAAGACGTGTACACACAGTGACGAACAAAGAATGATAACAGGTACTTGGACAACTATAGAGTTAGATAAAGCTTTAGAGAAAGGTTATGAGTTAATTGAAATTTACGAGATTCAACATTTTCCCAAAACAAGTAACAAACTCTTTAGAGGTTACATTAAAGACTTCATGAAAATCAAATTAGAAACATCACCATGGGAAGATGACTTTCAAACAAAAATGATTATATTAAAACTATTAAAGACACATTGAATATTGATTTAAATCCTGATCAAATAATGGCAAATCCTGGTAAGAGAGCAGTTGCAAAAATTTGTTTAAATTCGTTATGGGGAAAGTTTGGCCAAAGACAAAACTTAACTCAAACTGAATACATTACAGATGTTAGAAGATGGTACGAGTTACTTTTAGATGACAAATTAGAAATATCTGAATGTTTGTTTATCAGCGACGAGATGGTTCAAGTTTCATATAAATACAAAGACGTATATGTTAACAATTCTTATTCCACTAATATTCACATTGCAACTTTTACAACAGCACATTCGAGGTTAAGACTTTATGACATGTTGGATAAGTTAGGTGAAGATGTAGCGTATTACGATACTGATTCTATTGTTTATATTGTTAATGGTATAGAAGTAAAGACTGGTAGTAACCTTGGTGAGTGGACAGATGAGTTAGGAAAAGATGTTTATATTATTGAGTGGTATTCAACTGGTCCAAAGAGTTATTACTACAAAACAGATAAAAACAATACTGTGATGAAAATTAAAGGATTTACTCTTAATTACGAGAACTCTTTGAATCTTAATGGTGAAAACATAAAGAAGGTTGTTAACAAAGAACTAACGAACATAACTCTTAATTATAATCAAATAACAAGAGACAAGAGAACAAAAAATTTAGTTAACAAACCTGTGACTAAAGAGTTTCAAATGGATTACGACAAAATAGTTGTTTTAAAGGAAAAAAGATAATATCATCAATACTTTACCTTATGGTTATTAGGTTTAAGTTTTAGATTTAGGTTTAGTTTTAGTTAGATTTAAGTCCTTTATGGTTATATATCATAAAGGTCATTATGTTCTGTCTTCTTATGTTCTGTGTGGTTTATGTTCTCCAAAGACAGTGGTCCGTACAGACGCGTAAAATTTGAACTTGATCATTGAAAAAGTGGTCCAAAAAAAGTGGTCCGTACAGACGCATAAAATTTGAACTTGATCATTGAAAAAGTGGTCCAAAAAAAGTGGTCCGTACAGACGCCTATACTACTCACCGAACTTCAACCCCTTAGATAAGTGTTATTGAGTTCAGAGTATCATCATTGAACACAGCGACCCCGAAAACTATGTATTTGACACTAATATCGTTCATTTTAAATTATTTTTACGTGTCTCGATATCTACACTGGAGACCCCTCAACTTCAACCCCCGTTAGATGATGTGTTATTGAGTTCAGAGTACCATCATTGAACACAGCGACTCCGACAACTATGTATTTGACACTAGTATCGCTCATTTTAAATTATTTTTACGTGTCTCGATATCAACCCTGGAGCCCCCAAACTTCAACCCCTTAAATGTTGTGCTAACGAGTTCAGAGTATCATCATTGAACACAGCGACCCCGAAAACTATGTATTTGACACTAATATCGTTCATTTTAAATTATTCTTACGTGTCTCGATATCAACCCCGGAGACCCCCAACTTCAACCCCTTAGATAATTTGTTATTGAGTTCAGAGTATTATCATTGAATACAGCGACCTCGAAAACTATGTATTTGACATTAATATCGTTCATTTTAAATTATTTTTACGTGTCTTGATATCAACCCTGGAGACCCCCCAACTTCAACCCCCGTTAGATGATGTGTTATTCAGTTCATAGTATCATCATTGAACACACCGACCCTGCATGAGTGTTGTGGTTTGACGTCTCTCTCTCGTTTTATAGATCTCGGTTGTTCGGTGTCCATGGGTCCCGGGTTGAACTCCACAAAACGTCACGTCTTTGTCTAATACCATGACCAAATTTATATACCTTTCCGGCAGGGTCATCGCTGGCTCAGTGGTAAAGCGTTCACCTATGATGCATGGGGTCCCAGGTTCAAAATCCTGTTTCCGACAAGTGAACGTTTTTGTGGACAAACGCCGTGTACGTGGAAGGTCGCACGTTCAAAATCCTGTTTCAATCAAATAAACTTTGTGGTGGACAAACACCGTGTACGTGAATTTCCTCCCACTTTCTCCGTTCCAACATTTGATTCATTTCTCATCGTCACCGTCTCCATTAGCATAACCGACATAACTGTGGGACATAGAACTCAAAGATTTCCAACCGTAGAACGTAAAACTCAAAGATTTCTCATTAACCTTGTTGGCTTTATTGTGGGACGTAAAACTCAAAGATTTCATTTAATTGTTCAAAGATTTCATTTACAGACAGAAAGACAGCCAGGTATGCATGATATTATCAAAATTAAAACACCAGACATTTCTTAAAGCAGCTGTTATCTAATTGCAATGCGAGTCAGAAAACATTCAAGAATTCCATCTTATCATTTTCTCAGAAATCAACGTGCAGCGAACAGAAGCATCATACATCATACAAACTCGCTTATATGTATGTGTTTTTAACGTTAGAATTTCATCTCTATCAAGCACGGAAACGCAAAATAAATACAATGTCTGAAGTACATTTATAGTTAAATGAAGACCTAACATATTGTTTTATTCTTTCAGGAATAATCATAGACCGTAATATTTTTAATGATATATATTTTTACTTACCTATTTTAATAAAATCTTCTGATGATAACACTTATTCACAGCTCTAGTCATCCAACGGATCAACCACTTGGCCGGCTATCGGATCTTCATCAGAGTCCTATTAGTTATCACAATCGAAGCTTTCCATGAGCATCCAAGACTATGAGCATAGCAACAATCGGCTCTCACAAACCAACACAAAATTTCCCACGGGTTCCTGTGGTAGCCGTAAAAGGCTATGAAGATAACAACTAAAGGCTTGTCGAAACTTCCCTCCCAATTCCAGGAAATGATATCGATTTCTAGGAAAACAAGATAATTTTTTGATGACTCGACCTTCTATAGTGGGGGATATCTACTGCTCCCTTATGCTTAAACTAAAACGAAAAGTCCTAACACCAGAATCAAAAATAGAACATATTGAAGGTAAGCGGAATCCGCTTTCAATATCACAAGACTAATGGGGGTCTTGAGCCGGGTGAGCCCCCTGGCTACGTCACAGTCAGACATGATCTACAGCTTAAGGAGATGTCTTCAGATAGGGTAACATTCATAAGTCCTAAACGGCACAAGACCAAAACAGCATAATATCAAAAAAGTATAGGCACAAGTCCTAAATTTTAGGTCTTGTGCCTTTTAGGAGTTGTACCGTTTAGGTCTTTTGCCGCGAAATGATTTTTAGGTCTTGTGCCGTTTAGGACTAGTGCCGTGAAATGAGTTTTAGGCCTTGTGCCATTTATGTCTTATGCT
Organism: Thermobia domestica; assembly: GCF_964235325.1. Classification (NCBI taxonomy): domain Eukaryota; kingdom Metazoa; phylum Arthropoda; class Insecta; order Zygentoma; family Lepismatidae; genus Thermobia; species Thermobia domestica. The sequence continues at coordinate 248,796,601 of NC_137456.1, read as the reverse complement.
GTTTAGAACTTGTGCTGTTTAGGTCTTGTGCCTTAGTCATTCACATTCTTTAGTTCTGAAATTCGACAGCACCACACCAAATTGCGACAATGCCGTAACTAGTTGGCAATAATGTTAGGAACGTAGCTAATTCCAACGGTAACAGCTATATTTGTATTACTAAAATTATTATTATCATTATCTGTTCTGAAGTTATACACGAATTACATTATACAACCTGTTTCATTCTAAGAATTTATAATTGGTTTAGAAATTAGTTTCTTTCAAATGCAGATACGAGAATAACATAACAAATTTCTAAAAAAGAAATTTTATAAGTGTTTAAACAGAATATTTTAACAGACTTTTCTGTAACCAAGCAAGCATTGAAAAATGAAATGAAATCTTTGAGTTTTACGTCTCACGAATATGCCGGTTAGGCTAAAGGAGACGATGATGAGTAATGAATGTAATGGTGGAATGAAGAAAGTGGGAGGAAACGGAAGAACCTCGAGAAAACACACGCACACGATGTTTGTCCACCACAAAGTTCACTTGTCCGGGGCTGGAATGGAACCTGGGACCCCAAACACCAGAGATGAACACTCTACCACTGAGCCACCGCGGCCCCAAACAAGCATTCAGAATTGCAATATATATATTTATATATATAGTTAAATGTGGTCATTCTATACCCATTAGTGAATAAATGACCATTTTGCATGTACGTGCATAGTTGTCAATGGTCATTTCACCCCTAGAAAATGGTCATTCTGTATCCCAAGATTAGGGTATCAATGAATGTTCTGCAGACACTTTCCCCTTCCACCCCCTAACTGTCAAAAAATTATGAAGCCACCACTGAATATAGTACTTTAACACAGAAGGATAACCCAAAGTGAGATTGAATATGCTTTTATGACATTTAAAATCATAAAAACTTACATCTAAAAGTACACTACACTACACTACACTACTTATAATTACACTTTTTTACTCTATCCCAAAATGACCCCAAGCTAATGTATTTATACCATCTCGCGCTATATATCTTTTATCGTCCGAGGAATCTAGTGCCAGCTTATGAACGGTTATTCTGTATATATCGTGCTTATAACTCCTAATGAGTTTTATGTCTTTATATGTTTTTACATTTTTAAATAAACTTTCTTTATAATCATTAAACTGCAACACTTTTGATATTACAGCTTTAGTTACTCCTTTAGCTTTTTTCTCTTCTTTATTTTCTACTCTATAAGCATACATCTTTGATCTCAATCCAATAAACTCCGTCATTATTTCCCCCTTATTCTCTTCTTTAATCTTACCTATCACTTTTTTGTTTATTAGTGGCAGTCCATATATGTTATTTTCCCCGTATTCACTCGTATCAAACTGGTCAACTATTTCTACTATATCTTTATAAAAGTCATCAGTTTCAATCTCATATATAAAGCTATCAGTATCCATATAACATAAATCTATATTGTTTCCATATTTCGGCTTCATAGTGTTATAGTGAAAATCATACATTAATAGTTTTCATAGTTCTAATACACTCATACCAACATATATTGGTTTATTAAATGTCAATCGCTCTTTCTTCATATGTATAGCACACAAATTCTCTGTAAATATTGTTCTGTAATCAAAATTAAGGTTTGCAATTAATTTTTCTACTCTTTCAGGATCACATTCTAATTGTATGGGCTGCCTCTTTCTAATATTTTCCATTGTTTTTCCGAATACCGAGTTATTCATGAGCTTATAAAAATCTTCTTCAAACTTGTTTTTAGCTTGCGTTCTCATATTTGTATTTAAATCAAAGTATTTCTTTAACCAGTCTGATTGTTTGAATTCTAATACTCTATGCACTTTCTTTAATTTCATTCCAAGCGACATATATAGTTTTAAGTTCCTATAGTGAATTACATATCTCTCCTTATTATAAAGTGTTGTTAGTAGTTTCGGTTGTTTAGATTCTGGTGGACACATGTTTTCTGGAGCTAATGGTAAATCAGAATGTTTGTTGTGTAAAAACTTCGGATATTCTAAATCTACTTCTAATATGTAACCAGTTTCTGAAACATCTGGGATGTTCATTATATCTATGCAAGGTTTAATCCACTTAAAGTCTTTATAGGGCATGTATTGACTCATTGCCCATCCATATAAGTTATTTGCGTCTAGATATGCTAGGTATGTTGAACACTCATCTTTATTATAATCTTGCATATATTTGTTATTTGCTTTTACATATCGTTTACTACATTGTGAGATTCCTCCTCGTATACCCTTTTCTAACATTAGTATTTTATCATAATCAGTTTACATTTCTAAGTTAATTTTAGTCATCTTTAACATTGTATCCCACGATAAGCCAGGTGCTGTATAATACCATGCAGGATCTAATCCATATGCCTTTAAACACACATCTTTAAAGTTTTCAAATATATCTGTCAATTGAAGGACATCTGTTTTGTTATAATGTTCAGGTAAGTCTTCCCCTAATTTCAGATCGAATTCTTTACAAACTCGTACATGAAGCTTATAGCGTTCAGTACTCATTTTTTCTCCTGTTAATCTGTTTGTAAATTTGTCTGGAGATAATGGAACAGGTTGTTTCAATTTTTCAAATGAATCAAAAAAGTCATATGGATAATCACTATACGAAATAAATATTCATTTGAAATTTTTGGCAAAAAAGCTATCACCTTTAGTATTAACTAGATCAAGTTTATCAATCGGGAAAAACTTTAATGTTTCTCGAAATTGTTCTGGTTTTAAATTATTAGTTAACTCTGCTAAACTCTTTGGCATAAATCTAAATGAATCAACAAACCTTAAATGTATTCCATCTTTTTTTTTAGTCCTGCTTTTACATATTTTTCATATGTTATGTACCTTTCTTCATTATTTGCGATCAGTTTAATTTTCTGTGTATCATAAGCTAACTCCTTAATAATCAGATGCGTATCATAACCAGTTAAATTGTGAAGAAATACAGGAACAAAGTTGGGATTTTTATAGTTTAAATTGCAATAACTGTGAGCTGCACCTCTAAACTTTCCAGTTAAATGATCATGATCTCTTACTTTTGCTTTATTTTTATTTATCTTATACAAACATTTTCTTAATTCGTATTTCCATTCTTTTATTTTTTCACTCATATCATCTTTATCCTTGTTGAACTGTATTTTCCCCTTTAATATATTTTTTTTTTCTCAACAGCTGGTGGTAAGTCATTCAAGTTTTTTTCACATATATGACAAGTGTCTGAACTGTTATAAGCTTCTATTTCTTTTTCAGTAAGCGGGGTCATATTAACTATCCTTTTATATATTACCATATTTTCTATTGCTTCTTTTTGTAACATTTCAATAAATACTTTTGCGGCATGTGGACCTATATAACTAACAGGGGCTTTATAGTTCCCATTTGAATATTTGACATTGTAACAAAAACTCATTGGTTTATCCTTTTGATATTTTATTGTTTTACTACAATTATGCTACATTTTAACTTACATAAGATACATTCAAAGTCGGCAAATATGACAAATGGAACTCTTAATGAACGATTATAGTTTTGAAACTCTATTTGATTGTCGTATGGTTTTGGAAGTTCTATTCTAACAGCCTCATGTTCTTTACAATATAGCTCATGGTTCTGTAATTGCTTCTCATTTCGAAAGTGTCTTGTTAAACATCTATCACAAAAGTATAACTTCTCAGTATGTTTTGTCACTTGACTTCTTATTAATCGTGATAAGTCTTCTATCCAACAAAAATGACAGTTTTTCATCTTTTACATATAATAAATTGATATGAGTTTCCTGCTTCTTTTTTGTGATTTGAAGTGGATATACATTATAGTTCTTGTCATAGCTGTAAACATTGATGGAGATATTACTTCTCCTTTCAAATTTTGGAATATCTTTTAATTGTACTGGGAATTCAATGTTGTCACAATACTTCTTTTGCAACTCATTAACAAGCTTTTTATAATGTGAAGGTCTTTGATACTGAGAACATAAGTCTATAGGTTTTAAATAGCTTGCAATAGAATACAAGAAACATTATTGTCTTTATTTTTAATATTAATCACTGCTTTCTTGTCTTTAATTGGTTTAGGAAGTTCAATATAGGAAGAAGCTCTTAATGGTACATACTTGTTTAATCTGATTTGTAAGTATTTAATTTGATGCAATGTCCAACCTGATCCTCTACCTTCAAACTCTTCCATTTCTCTACGAAGTTTTTGTTTTGCATGATGTATATATTCACTTGTCAGTTGATTCTAATATTCTCTCGTTTGATGTTTTGAAATTGCGCTCCTGTATTTCTTTATCTTTAATATAGTCACAAATGAAAACGAGATTTACTTTAACAGGGTTAAATTTTAATTTTTCTTTGATTTTGTTAATAGCAACTCTTCCACTTGTATCTAAAAATTTTATTGGGTCTTTATATCAACATACATTTTCAACTTTAATAGTTTGTAAACTCTTCTTGAGTGCTGTTTCTTCTAATTCTATCTTAATTGGTATACGTGCTGGTTTCGGTTCTTCAATTACTTCTTGTTTAAATGGGAATATATTTCTAATCTGTCTTCTGCTTTGTTCATCATCATATTGTTTAAGAAGGTTTATTAGTTCATGTTTTCTTAATCGGGAATATCTTCTGATTCCGTTTTCTTACATTGTCGTCTTAACTCTATTACAGTAAATCTACTATAATTACTCATCTTATTTACTATATAGAATATCTTACTATAACTCAATTTTTATCTTCGCCGGATTATTCCTAATCATTTTTGTACTATTTTTACTTCCATATATCCTAATACAACACTTAACATTGTACACTCCTGCCATTGTCTACATATTACGCGTTGGATTAGAACACGACTTTGATGAGAATAACCCATCAAAGTTGCATATACATATATTAAAATTAAACCATTTTTGTAAACTTATTCATCATCATCATAATCATCACTACCATATTTATATTCATCATCACTACTCAAATCAGATGTTTTTGTTGCATTATTAATAATTCTTTTTTCCTTTAAGAGTATTTGTTTCTCTAATAGTGCTGCTAAGAGTTTAAGATCATGATGAATTAGTTTAAGTCTATCATGTAAAAAATTAAATTCTATCTCCATATTTATTATATAGAAAACGAACAAAAATGAGATGGATTTAAAACATCTAAGAATAAAAACGAACAGGTGAATATGACTAGTGCTAAGGAAATATTATCTTACAAACCTATATTTGATTGTGTATGTAAACATCTAGATATTGGAGGTTATATTGGTGAAGACAAAATAAATTTTAGCATCTCCATAGGTATATTAGATCATTTGTTCAAGAAAGCCACTAAAGAAAAGAACTCATTTCTTATACAAAACATTCTCTATGCAAACGGTATGAATTTGTCTGATGAAATATTAGATTCACTGACTGATAGACAATGGTTATCTATAGGTTATGATGATTATGAGGAGGAATAAAAATATGATCACATTACAGAAGATTTCATACGCAAATATCAGGAGAAAGTTAATTTGAGTGAAGTATGTTCATGGAAAAAGTTATCGGAAGAGTTTAAAGAGAATTAGCTGATAAAGTTGATTGGGAGATTATTTCGGAAATCCAAGACTTATCAGAAGACTTTATAAGAGAATTTGCAGATAGAGTTCATTGGAGAGAAGTATCGTATAATCAAAACCTATCTGAAGAATTCATTAATGAGTTTATAGACAAAGTTTATAGACATGAGTTTATAGACAAAGTTGATTTTGATGATATATCTTATGGAAGGAAACTCTCTGAAGCCTTTATACGAGAACATGCAGATAGAGTATCTTGGTGGCGCTTATCTGGAACTCAACAATTATCATAAAACCTTCTAAGAGATTATGCTGACAAAGTAGATTGGGAAATAATTTCAATCTTTCAAAATTTAACAGAACGATTTATTGCATAGTTCAAAGACAGAGTTCATTGGCATAACATTTCAATTTATCCACACCTCTCTGTAGAGTTTATATATTTATTTAGACATTTTGTGGATTGTAGAGTTATAATAAGAAAATACCATAGTAATCCCGATTAAGGTGGTATATTGAATTTACCATTCGATGTTACAACAGATGGTTTGTTTAATGCTTAACTAATTACCTTTTATGACTATTATATCATAAAAGTCGTAACCTTAATTATAAGATAACTGATCATACAAACAATCTATATTGTTAATCAATTCTTCTTCTGATAGTGATGTCCAAAACTCATTGCCTTTACCTTTTTACACCTATTCATCTTTTAACTCCAATCCTTTTAATTTTTCGATTACTTCATCATCTTGAATTTCTTCTATAACTTCTTTGATCGCGTTGAGTTCACATTTGAAAAATTCACCTTTATATTTAAATTCATCTAATTGTTTATGCACAAGTGACTCTAACTTTTTAGCATCATTTGTCTTATAGGTTTCTTGATAATAAAATAATTCGAAGTGAAGTCTAAAATCATTAAACTGACCTAGGCGTTGTTCAAGGTATTTTGTATAACCCACTTTATATATATTCTTCTCTTGGTGCTGTTTGGTAGTTGCTATATAAACAAATCCTGATGTATCGTTTTCTCTCTTTATAAATGTTCATCTCCTTATTTCTTGAAAAAAACATGTGTGAACATTAGAACCAGATATTATTTTCTTTATTTTACCACGTCCTGAGTTTATTAGATATATTATTTCGTTCGGCCTTAATTTCTCCTTATAATATTCTATCAGTTCTTTTGATTCTTTATTTTTCAACCAATTATCAAATCTTTTCCCACCATCTTGACATAACTTAGTAGCATTGAAATATCCTGTACTCTTATCTATAATCAGTTTAAAATCACCAAAAATACCATACCAATAATTATCTTTAATCTGTTCATAACAAATAGCGTTTAAACTAAGAGAATTATCCATAGTACTCATATTTATTATATAGAAAATGCTGATTTTTAGCCTTTTATTGTTATTATTCCATAAAAAACAAACATTTATATTTACATTACAACATTACTCTTATCTACCCAACTATTATGTGAATCATCAAATCCTAACCACTTAACGAATACTTTGCTACCTTTCTTTCTTAACACCTTTTCCACCAAGTATTCATCCTTATGTTTCGTTTTTAATAGTTCTGGTTCGTAAAATCTACCTTGTACATCCTCTTCTTTTAAATCTTTAATTCTATATGTAGGTGGATTAGATGGAATAACTTCGCTAATAACAAATACTTCTGTTGACCAATTAGATGTATATCCTTTCTCAAATAACCCTTTCGATTTATTTATACGAACATAATCACCTAATTTGTATTTGGGTTTAACACGCTTATATACTTTCTTATACACTTTCTCCAATATTACCTACTCATTCTTCTTATTAACTTCTATAGGCTTTAAACCAATTTTTCTATGTACTCTATTATTATATTTACTAACCAATGTTGGTAATATCTCTATCCATTTATAATTTCCTTGTCTTGTGAACCTTTTCCACATGTTTTGTTTAAATGTTCTATTAAATCTCTCAACAACAGAAGCTTTCTTACCACTATAGGTTGAGTAATGATTAATCTTATTTTCATCCATTAACTTCTTAAACTCTTTATTGTAAAACTCTTTACCTTGATCAGTTTGTAAGTTAGTAGGTTTTCTTGTTCTTAATATGGATTCGAATGCTTCTGTAACATTTTTACCACTCTTATCTTTAACCGGAACAACAAACGCATATTCCGAAAACACATCTATAATCGTTAGCACATACTTATAGCCTTTATTTAATTTGGAAACACCTTTTAATACTCCACTATCCATTTCTACAAGATCAGCTTGCCAAATATCATCGATACCTTTTATAACTACACTTAATCTGTCAAAGTTTTTTCTAGTTGGTTTGTGAATTTCTTCTATAATGTCTTCTCTAACACCTTTACCATCATATAGTCAACCATTCTTTTTAACGAATTGGGTTTTAGTAACACCACATACAGAACAAATACCTTTCTTTAGATATCTTCCATTCTTTGTTCAATTCTAATGGTATCTTTCTCCGTATCTGTCAATTTCTTACACTTAACACAATACGTCATCATTATTTATTGTATAAAAAATCAACAAAAAAATAAAATTTATCACTACCTAATACTATACTTTTAACATTATCATCATCATCACTTGATTCGTTTTCACCTTCATCTTCTATTTCTATATACATAATAAGCAATAATAATTTACCTTCTTTCAATTCAGAATCTTTAGATGGTCTAATTGTTAACTGATCATGCATATTAAAGTGTAATGGAAAACTTTCAACTAAAGCGTCATTTAAAAATAAGTCTATAAGATGTTTATTAAGACTTGATTCTATATCCATGAACCTACCTCTATAAAGAAATTTGTAGGCAGCAGCTAAATTATATACAAAAAAGGCTGGTTTCTCAAGATCATCTTCTGCCAATCGACATGGAACTTCAACAATTTCTTTTCGTGTAACTAAATTAAACTCTTCTTTCACTGATTCAAGATGTTATAGTGTTACAGCATCTTGTTTATCAATAGCATTAGATACATTAACCAATCTTTTATTCTTAAAATCAACCCAGGATGTAAAAGCTTCTCTAGATTCTTCTTTTATACTTTTAATGTTACCAAAAATGTCCATATTTATTATATAGCAAACGTCCTTAGGAAAGTTCGCATTCTATGTACATTACAACAAACAATAATTGACCTTCTTCCATAGCAGAAGTTTTATTTTGTTGAATTGTAATTATATCATTCTTGTTAAAGTTGAAAGGTACATTTTCGATCAAAGTATCACCTAAATATATCTCTAGAAAGTATTTATCCAAACTTAATTCTATGTGCATTATTTTTCCATTATAGAGAAATTTGTAACCATTAGAAAGATTGAATATTGTAAAGATTGGGTCTTTAACATTCTTAGTTCTCAATCGATATAATAGAGGTATGGTTTCTTTCTGCATAATCAATTTAGTAGTATCCATCCTAACCTTTTGAAAATCTTCTTTCTTTATGAATGTGTCTTGTAACGTTTCTAATGCATCTTCAAATCGTTTTCTATCGTTCTCTAATTGAACTTCTACTAATGCAAGTTGTCAACTAACGCTAGTGACAAGTGACGCTAGACAAGTGACGCTAACAACATTTAAATTCTCCAACAATTTTAATTTTTCTTCACTAATATCAACATCACCTTTTCTATCTTTAACATTACCAAATATATCCATACTCATTTATTATACAGAAAATGCCTATCCTAATTTTTCAAAACATTTCTTTAACATCTCTATTTGTTTAGGTGAATGTTTAAAATCAATATCAACATGAACATCATGCTTTTTCAACAGATAGTACAATACACATTTTAAGTTAATAAACAATACTCTTTTTGGATACAGTTCTTTAAAGGTTTCGTATAAGTTTTCGAAACTCGTTTCTAAGTGTTTCTTCCATATGTCGTAAGTTTAATGGTTTTTGATCGGTAACGTGATAGTGTATTAAATAGACATCATCATAATATTTTGTGTATTTATTTTTCTTTAGTACTTCTAGAACATCTTTTGTTGATATTAAATCTTTTGACTTATCTCTAAATTTATCATTTAACACCTTGAAGACATCTTCAGGAATAATTCTATCCGGCAAAGCTTGGAAACGAGATAACTGTAACTTAAATCTTTTTGTAGTATCATACGATGGTTTTCTCACACAAGATGCTCTCATTCCTTCATTACTACTGTAAACAAAACCATTCGCGCAGAACAATCATCACAAATGTATGTACTCCTACCTTTTGTTAATGACTTAATACCACAATTACTGCATTTTAATGGTCCGGTGTTATAATTTGACAACAACTCCTTTAAGGTAATTATTGGATACAACTTTTCCAACTCTTCTTCCGTATACAAAAATTTAGGTATTAACATTTTCAATAAACCAGTAACATTATATACGTTTTTTTATCTTTTAAGTCTATCTTACTAACATCCCGAAAATACCAATTAAACTTATATTTAACTAGTGCATCTAGTTCATCCTCATGCTTCTCAAAATAATCTAAAAATCTATTGTGTATAGCTTACATATTTATCTTAAAACAAAACTTTTATGGATATAAACCATAAAAGTACTTAAACTTAATAATATTTAATCATTTTTAATCATATACATAATATCACTAAAAGAATACCCTTGATTTAGAAAATCTAAAACCTTAACGTAAAGATGACCACATATAACTGAATTAAAGTCTTGTATTTGTTCGTCATTGTAAAATCAGTTTTCAATACCAAGATATTGTACTAGTTGTTTAGGGGGAACATCACCATACGAATCAAACACGTACTTTTTATTGCTATCTTTCCAATAACATATCCAATGAGTGCCAATGTTTTTGATTTATCGCAGTTAGCTACACAACACTCATTTATATAGGGTTTTTGTGGAAGCTCATCACTCATAAATACACCTCTAAATCGTTTTATCTTTAATTCTTTAACCAACCTCTCTATATCGAAGTTGGTCAATGGTTTTAGTTTTTTGGACCTCTTTGGTTTACCTGCTCCTTGTTTTTCTTCCATAGCCATATTGTGCCTTTTTTTGTTCTTCAAGTTCTTGTTTATTCTTCTTAGCACCAAGTACAGTTTTAGTAATCGCTGCTGCACCACGCGCTAATGAGCCAACTGCTCCTAAAACTGCTAAGGCTGGGCTGGGATTGTAAAGATAAAACCACCGATATGCCTTTTCTTAATCTTTTTCATTTGTGCAGTAGTTAAAGTTAAATCCATTCCTTTACCTTCTTTAATTTTCTTAGATTTATCACTAAGTTGTTTCTTTGTTAATACATTATCGATATTTAAATCCTTTAGTTAGTTATAAGGAACACTAAACATACAACCTTTAATAGAACACATCTTCCTATTTATTTAAGAGAAAATCTTAGTATGTAAAAGTACAATTGTCGTTGCTCCACCAAAATCAATTAAGGAATCATTCTCATCTGTTATCCTTATCTCAAAATTGTCAACCTTGTCTTTAGATATAGGAAAAAATAATGGATAAGTAGGCTCGTAAATAATAGTATGTTTAAACTCGGCATCTGTTTTGAATGATGCTATAATTCCTGTTTCTCTATGTGTATAATCCGTATCCTTAACAAACATACCATCTGCTATATTACACTGAACATTAATTGTATCGAACGGGTGAAACTTTGGCAACTTACTTCCAATATGTGTTCTGTTTTTTTCTAAAACTTCAAGAACATTAAACCCGAGGACAGTACCTATACCGCCAATTGGAACATCATTACAATCAGTTTCTATTTTAACTCTATTTCTTAAATGATCTTCTGATAATGTTATGTTGGTGGATTGAGATTTTAAATACTCATTAAGTGATTTTAAATTATATTGCCCTTCTGGTATAAAACCTTGTGTATCACCATATGAAAAACTGCTTTTTTCTGTTGTTATGTTTGGAGTTAGATATGTACTGTAAAACCCAATTAATCCTATGCTTAAGTAGTTGTTACTGTTGTCTAATTCGTAATGGAGTTTCTTCTTTAAAACAGAAGTATCACTCGTTAACTTAAATACATTAGCCATTGATTATATAATAAATGAATGAGTTTGATTTGCCTAGAGATATTCCAAGAGAGAAGGTAATCAAGTTAATAGAAGATATCATTCAAAAGTTAGAATACAGTTTAAAGAAAAAGAGAAAACTACGAATTGTTAAATATGCATACTACACTTTGATTACGTTATCGGTTATACTTTCTGCAACAACTGGGTTTATTAATATTTTTATAACTGTAACAATTTACTCAATATAAACAACGTCTCTTGCAACTGGAAGTGCTATAATAACAGGTTTATCATCTAAGTTAAATATAAGGAAAAGAAAAGATGAATATAAAAATATTGTCACTTGTATTAATTCATTTAAAGAACAGTTAGAGATGATAATAACATTATATGGCGAAATGGTTAACGAATATATAAAAGATACGTTGCTTAAGATCAGAGAAAAACTTAAAGATATAAGATCATAAAAGAGACGATTTTCTCTATAATAAATGAGTAAGAAAACTATTAATTGGGATGTAAAAGAGATGATAACAGAAATCGCAGTTAAGAAAAGAAATGGAGAACTTATACCTGATGATATTCGATGCCTTATTGTGGGTCCATCTGGTTGTGGTAAAAATCTCTTTGTTAATTAACTTCTTATTACCGCCAGGTTGGTTAAACAATAATTACTTCTACATATATTCTAAAAGCATGAATCAGCCAAAGTATGAGCAATTAAAAGATCGATTTGAAAGAGCAGAACTAAAGTTCAATAAACAAATAGCAGCGTTCTTAAGCAGTAATGATTGTATTGTACCTATTGATGAATGCGAAAAATACTCTGTAGTTGTGTTTGATGATTACATTTTGGAAAATCAAGATACTGTTAGAAATTACTTTACAAGAGGTAGACGTAGACATTTAGACTGTTTCTATCTTGCACAAACATATTCAAAAGTACCTAAACAGCTTATAAGAGATAACGTTAACTTCCTATGTGTATTTAGACAAGATGATACTAATCTTAAACATGTGTATAACGAGTTTGTTAGGGGAGATATCTCTTATGATAAATTTAAAAAGATATGTTCAAAATGTTGGCAAGAAGATTATGGTTTTCTAGTAATTGATATGACAAGGAAGGTAAAAAATGGTAAGTATAGGAACAAAATAAAACACTTCTTAAACGTTTGATGTTTTTTCATGTTTATTGACGTTTATTGACATTTTTTCACGTTTATTGACGTTTGTTCGTTTTCTATATAATCAATGGATGAGAAAGAAATTAACAAGAATATCAAGTTAAAGGAGTTCTTGATAAAGGGCTTCAAATCTTGGAAGAAAGAAAGAGTAGGTATATACGATAAATTTAAGACGCAAGAACAACCTGTAATTGATACTATCCAAAATTTAGGGAGTGAGATCAAAGAAGTAGCAGAACAAAATAAAAATCTAATAACTGAACTTGTTCCAGTTGTTCATAAGACCGCTTCAATAGATCCTAGTCTACTAGAAACACCTAAAGAGATAACTTATGATAGTCCTCCAAGTAGTAGTGATACACCTATAACAGAAGAAATATAACATATGAGAAAGCAAATTAAAGACAAAGTGGAAGGAGTAGAGCCTTTAACAACAGCACAATCATTTGGTAAGATTGCAACGAAATATTATAGTAAAAGAAATAATAGTGTATTTGTAATAAGAGCTGTTGAAGAAGATGGAAGAATAATAAATAAGATAGGAAATTTTGAAGTAAAAGTGAGTGGTGATGATTTGATAATTAATGGTAAAACTTATAAAGGAACAGAAGGTCTATGGGAATTGTTAACGATAAATACTAATAAAATATTGAAGATTATGATGATGACGATTTTGAACAGTACAAGGAAATAATGATGGAATCAGATGCTGCCTTCCAAAAATATAATCGAGATAAAAAAGTAGCATCTAATAGAGGTCCTAAGTACATTAATATTATCAAGCTTATTTGGGATGATTATATTAACCCGTAAGTACTATGGACCGTCTCTCAGACCGCTGCGAGTTTTCGTATCATTATATTTTCCACAGTCTCAGTACTACAAGTGAATCTTTTCGTCTACCTTCCTGTCTAGCAAATGCTTACGTATTGGGAAGTTCGTGTTATAATTGATTCCCTGTGCGCGGCGCTGGAGGGGTCGAGCGGTCTCACAGACGTACTATAGTAGTTACGTGAGTATTTTGCTGTTCAGTTGTCTTTCTTTATCTGCTGATTATTAGCCGTTTTGTGTCTTACCGTGTGGCACGTCCTGCACCATACACCAAATAATGACCCAAAGACTGGAAAACCTGAAATAATCATATTTTATAAGATGAGTAAAGACGGAGTGGATACTCTAGACATAAAATGTACAGATTACACATCAAGTCGTCGAACAAGACGATAGCCACTGACCATTTTCTTTATGCTGGTGGATGTTACGTGCGGTGTCAAAGAGTATGTCTTGCACCAAGTCTACGCTGTGTCCGCGGTGATGACAAGACTTGATTTCATGAAAACGTTGGCAAAAGGACTCATTAGGCCTCACATAGAACGTAGATTGCTGATCGGACATCTGCCACGAGAGCTGAGTTTTTCAGTCAAGAGCATATTACAGCATGAAAGTGAGTTTCCCACCATCGTGCACAAGGAGTTGAAGAGGAAAACAGTCTTCTGTCCACTGAGTTGTAAGCGGAAAGAAAAGATATTCGTGTCAGCGGTGTAGGTTACCGATTTCCTTGCAGTGCAGAAAAAGAAGATATAAGTGCCTACCTGAAGAAAGTGCATACTGTCAGAAAATTAGTGCGGTATTTTCTTTACCGGCAAAATATATTTTCTTTACTTTCGCCATCATATAGGAACTAAAAATAAGTTTTATTCATTACCTTTTCACTACAAAAAATGTAACAGTACCACTATAACAGTACTTTCTTGTAAGTTTAAAAAAGCTAAAATTCCATGTTTTCTCTCCGATTTTACTGTATTTTTTATTCTCAATGCATCTATAAAAACAGTGTATTTTAAATTAGTGTTATTTTGACTAGATAGGAACGGAGAAAAAAGTCGAATATTTCAACAATTAAAATTTTAGAATGACAATGAAAGCATTGTTGCAAATTTTGACTATGTTCTCCTTCTCATTGTTTTAAAAATATAAAGCTTCATTTACATCCTCAAATTGCTATGTTATATTTTTCTGTAATCAACTAAGATATGTAGGATAGCATTTTAAAAAGTATGCAATAAAACTACTATTCAGAAAATGTGAAACAACAATGCGGTCTGACAGACCCTTCCATAGTAGTTACGTGATTATTTTCATCCATAGTACTTAAGGGTTAAACCAAATTCACCTCCAACTCCTAAAAAGACTGGTGATGGAATTAAACAATATACAGAGATACCTAAAGAATATATATGGATGGATGATGTGAGAAAGTTAATTGATCGATTAATAGTTATAGATGGAGAAGAAATGGCTGGTAATAATAACTTTTATAATGAAAAAGTAGGTATAGGTATAGTGAGTATGATTAATAATAAGCTTTCACAATTTATTCCTAATGATCCAAAAGGTATAAGTAATTTGATTAAGATCTTAAATACATTACACCACGATTCTGGAATGATGAGAAGCTTGGAAAAGGACTAATGAATAAGATTTTAAACATGAAGGGGATACCAGAGTTACATATACCAGGCATCAGATTTTTCGGGCCTTTTACGAAGCTTCAAGAAAGGTTAGAGAGAGGTGATGAAGGTATTAACCCATTAAATGAGGCTTGTAAAGAACACGATATATACTACAGAGAAAATAAAGATACAGAGTCAAGACATATTAAAGATAAGGAATTAGAAACTAAAGCATGGAAAGAGAATTTAGTAGTGATGCATCAATTGGTGAACGATTAGCTTCTTTTGGAGTTGGTACTGCTATGAATGCTAAGGTTAAGTTAGGATGGGGATTGTAAGTTTTTTAAATGTTATTATGTATGATTCTTTTATGGGTATATCCTATAAAAGCTTTATTTCAGGATTCTCTTTATAATAAATGGATAGTGTTGAGAGTTACGAGTTACAGATTTTTAAAGCTAACACAAGAACATTTAATAATTTGAATGAAGCTAACAAAGATATTGAGTTTGATTTCGATGTGGTGGATGGGTTCATACATCCACACAAAGCAGATTGTCATATGACTTTTGAAGTTGTTGGTGCATCATTTGGTGGAACATTTGGTGCAAGTGATACTATAAAACTTGAAGATAACTTCTTACCATTCTTCTTTTCTCAAATTGAGGTTGGAAAGCATGGGGTTGTTATAGATAAGATTGTATTACCTGGAATAACATCTACAGCTATCGGAACATTAAAGATTTCCAAACCAGAAGTTGAATATCTAAAACAAGCAGGATTTGAAGCAGATAATAAACTTGGTCTACGAAAGGACTTTAATGTTTTGTATCCATTTAGATTAATTCCAGGCTTTTTAAGTGATTATAAAGAGGTTATGTGGAAAGGCGGATTGAGAATAACATTTACAAAAGCTAACAACAATAACGATGGAACAGGGGTAGGTACAGCAGCTCCTCATGATGGAAAAATAACAATAAAAAGTATGGAGATAAGAATGCCTATTGTCGAATACGAATCTAATTATGAAAACAAGTTATAGTTGAATATTCTTTAAGAACCTAAAATCATGTTTTCATTCCATACTTATCAATGTGTTCAGAAGACTGTTGTAGGTTCTTTCTTAGAGTTTGATGTTACTACTCAATTTAATTCTAGACAATTTGATATGCCTGACTTCGTAGTTGTAATGTTCCAAACTGATAGAAGTGGTAAACAAACAGCAGATGGAAGTAAGTTCGATCATTGTAAGGTAAAGAATATCTATCTTAAGAATGGGAGGAATGAGGTATTTTCAAAAGAATCAAGAAACTTAGATACTGCTAACAGGGATTATTTTAAGATGTATGAAGATTATACTGCATTTAGGAGAATAACATATGGCAATACCGAAATGTACTATGATCCTAAAGAGTTTATAGATAACAGACCGATGTATGTGATTAATTGTAGTAAGAGGAAGAATGTATCGGTAAATGAGAGAACGAACATAAAGATTGTAGTAGACTTTGCAGAAGCTGTGGCTGCTAATACCATATGTTATGCGATTTTAATTGGACAAAAAGCTTTACATATGATCCTAAGAATGAGAAAGTAGTAGAAGAGTTTTAGATAGTGAAATGTATTTTTGTATTGTTTTATGGAAGTTTTTCCATAAACGAAATTGATAAAAATGGTTAAATATTTTTGGTGAAGATAAAAATTGAAGAGTGTTCATTGATTTTCTATATAATCAATACGATGTTGAGTCACATTGAACTTTTAAATAAACTTGGAAGTCTTGAGCAAAAACAAGTTATTGGATTAAGAGAATTAGAATTAGGTACAGAATATAAAATTATGAAAATGGAAAATATTAAACCTAAGTTTGGAAAGAGCATTTTAGTTGAGTGTGAGGAGTTTAAGGTATTTCTTCTACCTAGATTTACAAAACACTTAACAGATAAAATGATTGATGAGATCGCTAACGATGGAATAAAAATCAAATACACTGGTCTAAAAGATAATTATCCAACTGTTGAGTTCTGTATGTAAATTTCAAATGAGGATTGGCTTTATGAATTTCAAATGAGGATTGGTTTTATGAATTTCTTATAAAACGAATATTTTCCTTATAACAAATAAGCTATGGCTACTTATTTGATAAAAAAATGACGTTAAAGCATTGAGATTCCTTCGCATAGATGAGTTAGAAAAAGGTAAAGCGTACGAGATAACATTATGGAAATTGATTCAAACACAGCGTTATGGTCAAAGAGTTTTAATACATTTAGCTGAGAAATATAAGACGTTATTACCACAAAGATATAATGACGAAACTTAGCAAGTATTGAAAGATTTGAAAAAGTATAAGCTGTTTGTTAAGTATGAGGGTTTGAAAGATTTAGATAATGGTTATAAAATACATCAGTTTTACTTTAGAAATGAATCCAAAAAATAACAAAAATAAAACTTGTAATTTTAAGTATGTTTTAAGTGTATAAGTGTTTTTATGGTTTCATTATCAATATCCGAACTTGTAATTTTAAGTATGTTTTAAGTGTATAAGTGTTTTTATAGTATCAAGACTATAAAAAACTAAGACCTTTGACTATACAGAACAAAATGTGATTTGAATTTTAAAGATACATGTATAGATAAGTGATTTTTTTGAGTTTTATATAATTATATCCTTAGAGTTATACAACCTACAAGACATTCGGTAGATAGTAAATTTATATATCTATTGATTGCCGTTTGAATTTTGAAAATCGGTTAATATTTGACGAAGTTATAGCAAATTCAAAATTTAGGGAATTTTTTACGGGTTTATTTTTCAGTTTTCGGGAAAATGTTATTCTTTAAAAAAGTATTAGAATTTCATGTATATTATGGTAGTATTTTATATTTTTCAAATATCTGAATTTTTATTTTTTACAGTGTGCTAACTCATTTTTTTCTGAAATTTGCCACCTTTTTTATTTGATGAGTTAGCACATCATAACTATGGAGGGGTAAAACTTTCCTCTTAAAATCATTTTGGGTAAACACTATAATATTTCGTAAGTGGGTTGGCAACATTGACTTTTCTTTTTTTAACATTGATGCTTAAATTAAATTTGCCGGTTAGGTGACCATATTCAAGCAGTTACTCACTTATTCAATAGATGGAGTTGCATGCGGTATGCTAGAGATTTGCGGACAGATTTTGCATCCAGGATTTTCTTAAAAGGGATGACCTTGAATCGAAAAAATCGGGACAGACAGCAAGCAGTGACAGCCAGGACAGACAGCCTGGACGAACAATTTGGTGTTGTTATTATTACATACTCAGAAGAAAGAGAGAAGAAACGATTGTGCTTACATGTTGGCGTGGGGAGAAGGAAAAAAGAAAACCAGATTCCAAGTCACGTTCTAAGAAGAAAAGAGAGAGGCTATAAATCTCATGTACATGTATGTTATTACTTCTCTCAAATGAATGTATCTGTGTGCGTGTGTACGATGAGAGCAAGTGTATATACATATATCTGAAGCAGCTGTATACAACATACTAAACTTTTAATGTTTTTTAATTCAGTTATTTGTGAACCGATTTACACCAAACAAAAACTATTTTTTCAATCAAAGACAGCACTAGAAGTTATAAGTTTTAGATGTAAGTTTTTATGATTTTAAATGTCATAAACGCGTATGCGATCTCACTTTAACATTGTAGTTATGTGAATACTTTGCATTAGTTTCTTGGGTCCTTACGTGCTAGTCAACTAATGTTAAAGCTAAAATTATTCAAAGAAAGTGCTTAGTAATTACGTTAGTCATCTAGTGGCGATTTGTAGTTAGTGATATTATATCTCTTTTCTTTAAAATCTGACAACCATTTTTGTATCCAATCATGAAGTTTAATGTGGGATATGGAACAAAAGTTCTCATTATAATATGCAGGAATTCCACACACAACACATTTATTATTAATATTTCTTTCATTAGTTAAGTCATAACAAGATGTAGTTTCGTTCCTTCTAGTAAAATATGGTGGGAAACCAAAACGTATTATAT
Organism: Thermobia domestica; assembly: GCF_964235325.1. Classification (NCBI taxonomy): domain Eukaryota; kingdom Metazoa; phylum Arthropoda; class Insecta; order Zygentoma; family Lepismatidae; genus Thermobia; species Thermobia domestica. The sequence continues at coordinate 248,777,256 of NC_137456.1, read as the reverse complement.
CTTTAAATAAAATAACTTGTGGTGCTGGTAATGTAAAACCTACGAAGTTATATGTTGGATCTACAAACTTACATTCTGATAATGTAGCTGGTCTTAAAATCTTAAATCGTGTGTCTACATCCCTAAAGAAAAGATACATTATTTTTATAAAGTCATGCTCTAACATTTTATTATGTATTTCCATCACTCGTTCTATTGATGAGAGTGAATAACCTATCAACGGTCTAGAATATTTTAAACCATGTTCGATATCTTTATTGAGATTCTCTGCTCTATAACATCTTTTACAGTTATCAGACCTCTTGTTTCCATTTCTAGCGAACTCTTGGAATTGTTTTAATTCTCCACAAATTACACACTTTTTCATGATTTATTAAATATAAATTATAAAAAGTAGTTAGCTCACTTTTGTTTGATTTTAAATGTCATAAAAGCCTATGCAATCTCACTTTGGGTTATCCTTCTGTGTTAAAGTACAATAGTCAGTGGTGGCTTCATAATTTTTTGACAGTTAGGGGCTGGAAGGGGAAAGTGTCTGCAGATTATACATTGATACTCTACTCCCAAGAAATAATGATAATGATCATTTTATAACAATAATGGTCATGTTTTCCCATTCAGTCGTACCAACCTTTTTTTGACAAGTTACTGTTGTATCATTTCATATGCAACCATTCATCAGTTGTTGTGTCAATTATTAAAAAAATACACCTGCATTTAGTGTGCTTCTTGCTATGCGCGTTAGGATATCAAAATCGATACTTATTGAAATAGTCGGCACTTATTTCACTTTTTGAATGGTGGTTGGCTAGCTACTTTTGTAAAATTAGTGTCATTTTTAAGAGTTAGGTACGAATGAAATAATGTACCCTTTGAAATATACTTTCCAGAATACTGAAATATCCTCTGCAAACTCAGATCTTTGATAGAAGTCCAACGTTGCCATATGGTTAGCACTCGCATACCAATACCTTTTAGTACCTACACAAACACCAATCGGGGAGGTCAGTGACTGACCCCAAACTATACGCTAAATGTATACAGAAATTAGTGCTTCTCTGTGGTAAATTTTAGTTAACAATATGTTTCCTAGACCTCCGAAATATGCAATTCTTAAGTACTGAAAGTGCTATCGGACGACTACTTCCGTCCGTTAGTCTGTCTGTCCGTCCATATGTAAAGATGTATCACAGCAAAATTGTAAGAACTATCGATTAGTGGTTTTCGAATTCGATTGAGCGTCCCAAGAATAGCTTCAGCCTCTTTCAACAACCTCCTACTTAAACCGGAAGTGAAAGATATAGACCTCTTCCAGTTCCAATGATAATGGTCATAAATCTAAAACGGTAATAGATAGCGGCAAACAGTTTTCGGAAATCGATTTTGGGTCTCAAATCAACATATCATCTTTACCTCTATACTTTCACAAACCGGAGTGGTCGAATTCACCATTACTCCCAGTTGCAATATTGATGTCCACAGAGCAAAAACGGTAGGAGATATCGAGAAGCTGTTTTCGGGATTCGACTCACGATCCTAAAAATACCTTCGGTCTCATTGGACATCCTTCTATCTAAACCAGAAATGGTAAATATCGACTAATTCCGGTTTCAACAAGAATGGTCGTAAATCAAAAATAGTAAAAACTTGCAACAAAAGGTTTCAGGAATCGATTTACGGTCTCAAGTAAATATAAAATCTTTACCCTTATATCTTTACTAACTGGAAGTGGTATAAATTCACCACTACTTCCGGTTACAACATTAAAGTCTATAGATCAAAATTGGTAAGAGATATCGAGGAGCGGATTTTTGTACTCGGCTCAGCATCTAAACAAATGATTTCTTTTAGTCAGTTAAACTTCTATTCATACCGGAAGAGGACGAAAACCATTTTGATTTTGAACATTGATCGGACTAAAAACGGTAATAGATAGCGACATATTGTTTTGATGAATGGATTTAATTTTCAAAAAAATAAGCTCCACTAATATATCTCTCTTCTAAATGTTGTAGACAAATACTAAGTCCGGTTTCAATATTGAAATCCATATTGCAATAACAGTAAGAAATATTCAGTAATGTTTTTCTTTCTGTTGGATTCATTTCAGCGTCCCAACGGTAGACTTGTTTTAGTCCGTCAATCCTCTTTCAAACTGGAAGTGCTAGAAATTAACTGTATGCGGTTTCAGTATTTATGGACATGAAACATATATTGCAATGGCAATAGCTATTTTTGAGAATCGATTCAAATTCCAAAGCAAGGCAAAATTTCCATCCCATCTCGCTACTAAAACTGGAAGTGGTAGAAATTTACTTACTTGTGGTTTCAGTGTATAAATGTGAAGAACATAAACGCCAAGAAAC